>NC_140495.1:27146853-27634353 GCF_964271855.1 Acomys minous
ACAGAACATATACATACATAATATATACAATATACTTCATTCACTTTAAACAGTATTTAGAATGTTCTACATTTTTTTTGTTGTTGCTTCTGTCAATGACGTGTTATTTTTTATAGATGGATCCTTTTGTGCTTTCTACCCATTGGCTGACATTCTAGGGCCAACTCCTGCATCAAAAAGTGCTGTCAGGAGCTGGAGAGAAGATACCTCAGGAGTTAAGAGCACTTTCTGTCTTCACAAAGGACCGTGTTTGTTTCTCAGCACCTTAAATGGTAGCTCACAACCTCCCGTAACTCCAGTTCCAAGAGATCCAATGTCCTTTCCATGCAGGCCATACTCATACACATAAAATAAAAATAAAAAATTTTAAAAATGCACAGTAAATGTTAGGAAATGCTATCAAAGTATTCCTTATTTTTAAAAATACCAAGATGTATTAAAAGTACCTAATTTTCAGACACTGAAGGAGTATAGAAAAAATGAAATGGACTTGAATAAAGCCTCTCAGTGCTCCATGCTAATGTACAAAGATAGTCATTACTAGCTTGTAGTACTGGAGTGGCTTCGCACAGAATACCGTCTTGTAGCAGGGAAGTGAGAGAAAGGTCACTCCTGGAAAGAATTTGGGACAGTCCTGCATGCTGCTGCTGTCCTTTAGGAGTTAGCTAAGAATTAGTTACAAAATCAGATGAAATGCTTCACTGTGAAATGACTTAATATTTGTAAACCTTAAGACGCCACATACATATAAGCATTTGTTTTCCTTTACATTTTTCTGAGAGTCATTTCCTTTTGTCTCTGCCTACTAGCCTTTAACAGTCTCCATGTTACCAGCAGTGTGATGTTTGCCTATAATCCTAGCAGGTGGGAAGCTGAGGCAGGAGGATTGTGAGTCTGCTAGCAGGACTGACCATTGTCTGTGTCTCAACAACCAAAATAATAGTAACAGTAAATGATAAAAGTAGGTGAAAATCTTGGTGTCTTTATTATCCCTCCACAGTAATGATACCCTTTTTGAAGACCTTGTCTGGCAAGGGCTGTGCATTTTGTACTCATGGCACTAGTTTGACCAGAATGGCTTTTTATTAGATAGCTGAGGGTTTTTGTTTTTTTTTTTAATTCCCACAGCTGGAGTTTTGATGCTCTTAACATACTGAATATTTCATCCAGGTGAAATAAAGGGTATGAACTATGGATTGTGTGTTTGTTTTCCTTTTATTACTGGGTAATTTCATATTTAATACGTAGTTTTTCCAACAGTTTTAATGTACACCCGTGTGATACGTCCACAGATTTCGATGGGACAGATGTTGCAAGATTTTGGGAAATTTCTGGGAATGTTCCTTCTTGTTCTGTTTTCCTTCACAATTGGACTGACACAACTCTACGACAAAGGGTACACTCCCAAAGAGCCGAAGGACTGTGTTGGCATCTTCTGTGAGCAGCAAAGCAACGACACCTTCCACTCGTGAGTGTCCTCATAGTTAACTAGATGGATTTTCCTCTACTGAGTTATGTATGGGTCACTCATTACACAAGTGGAACTTAAACTATCCTTTAAAAAATTTGTTTTAAATGTCTGCAAGCTTTAACAAATGCTCATTTTTTTTTCTTGTCATTTTTCACTATCTATACCCATGGGATCTTATATAGTAGATCCAAACCATTCCCTGTGTTTTCTCTACTGAAATCTGTCTGAACTAAAGAATATTTGACATCTTTACACCTTTGGAACCTTGGGAGATGTCTTTCATTCATCTCATATAATAGAATGTTCAGCATCTCTGCCCCTCAACTAGTGATACATGTAGCAACTCTTGGCTACTGGTGCAACCCAGCACCTTCATGTTTTCAGTACGTCTTGAGAGGTCATTAGAACTGAGAAGCATTAGAACATAAGGACCAGTCCCCTGGTGTGTTAGAAAGATGGTACAGCTACTGTAAAGCAGATAGAATACTTCCCTCTGTTTCCCTTTTCAGTGCTGGGGATCCAAGCCAAGGCTCTGAATGCACTAGACAAATGCTATAAACACTAAAGCTACGTTTTTACGTCTCCAGCCTTACTCTCCTCACTATGGACTTGCACATTTGTGTGTTCTGATTGTGCACCAAGAATTCTTTAGGCAGCTTGTTTGTCCAGGATAGATGGTTAGTGGGACGATCATGTAGGCCCGTGCTGTCTTTGTAATGACTTGGGGCTATTGCAGTTTAGAGCCGTCTGAAGGTGGAAGTAGAGGACTGGCAGGATCTAACTAGATACCTGTGGGACTGCTGCGTTGAGACTAGAAAAGCAGCAAAAATTAAATAGGAATAATATCTTTGAGCATGTTTCCTCACTTAAAAATGAAACTTTTAGGGGGCTAGAAAGATGGCTCAGTGGTTAAGAGCACTTGCTGCTCTTTGCAGAGGGCATGGGTTTGGTTTCCAACACCCACCTGGTTGGTGGCTCACTGCTGTTACTCCAGTTCCAGGGGATCTGGTGCCCTCTTCTGGCCTCTGTAGGGTCCTGCATGCATGTGCTGCATACGCTCCACATGCACTCAGGTGCACACACATAAAATAAAACTAATATTTAAAATAAGACTATATGTACTGCGAGAATATAAAATAAAACAATAACATTATTTTTATAATGTATGACACCAGAATTACTAATGGTTCATCTGTATAATTTTAATATAAGTGCATTATCTGTTCTTGCTAATTAGCGTCCTTTCTAACAGAATGTACCTGCCCTTACAGGTTCATTGGCACCTGCTTTGCTCTGTTCTGGTACATCTTCTCCTTGGCACATGTGGCCATCTTTGTCACGAGGTTTAGCTACGGAGAAGAGCTGCAGTCCTTCGTGGGAGCCGTGATTGTGGGGACGTACAACGTTGTGGTTGTGATTGTGCTTACGAAGCTGCTGGTAGCGATGCTCCACAAAAGCTTCCAGTTGATAGCGGTGAGCGCTCTTCCGGGGCTGGGTTCACCTCAGATCCCAGGCGGTGCCCGGAAGCAAATAGCTAAGGTTACAGAATTAGTGGATCCTATTTTCCGAACATAATGTCTAATACTTGCACATCTTTGGCCATTTTTTAACTCTGCACAGTGTGACAACATTTACACAGTTGTAATCCATATCTCCCCCAAACCCCGCTCATGTTTGTTTTCGTAGTTTATCCTCCTTCCTCCTTGCCTCACAGAACCACGAGGATAAAGAATGGAAGTTTGCTCGAGCCAAGCTGTGGCTTAGCTACTTCGATGACAAGTGTACGCTGCCCCCGCCGTTCAATATCATTCCGTCACCAAAGACTATCTGCTATATGGTCAGCAGCCTCAGTAAGTGGCTCTGCTCGCACACCTCGAAAGGCAAGGTCAAACGGCAGAACAGTTTAAAGGTGAGAAATCAGAGGTTTGAATTGCACCCTAGTTTTACAGTTGTTAATTTGAATTTTTTTGTTCCTTGTTTTTACTTACTGAGGCCCAGTCTAACTATGTAGCTGGCATGGAACTTGCTCTGTAGAGCAGGCTGGCTTCACATGTGCAGCCATCCTCCTATGTTTGCCTGCCATGGGCTGGGACGATGGGTGTGTGCCACCGTACCCAGCTGCCTGCTGCCGTGCCCAGCTCAGATGTTTCAAAGCATAAACATGCAAGTCTGATAAGGCCTATGCTGACATGTTTTAAACTGGTGTATCCCTAATGCATGCTTAGTATATAAAGATTCAATAAATAATTGGGAATAAAAAAAAAACTAAGGATTTTGGGGTTTGTTTTTGTTTGTCTGTTTTTTAGTTTTCAGGGTTCCCTAACACATGAACTCTTATTCCACAGGCTTTCAGTATAGATTTAAAGAACAACTATTAGTTCATAGCATTTTTAGATCTTACAAGACTGTATGCTGGCAAGACATTTGCCTAGCAGACATGCGGCCCTGAGCTCGCTCCTCAGAGCTGCCAATGTGTATGTATGTGGGTGTGCATACGTGTTTTCTTGCATCTCTATGACTGCTCACACACACTGCCGCCGTGTGCCTCTTGCTTTTGAAGGAGTGGAGAAACCTGAAACAAAAGAGAGATGAGAATTACCAGAAGGTGATGTGCTGCCTCGTGCATCGCTACCTGACGTCCATGCGACAGAGGATGCAGAGCACGGACCAGGCCACCGTGGAGAGTCTCAACGAGCTGCGCCAGGACCTTTCAAAGTTCCGAAATGAAATAAGGGATTTGCTTGGCTTTCGGACTTCTAAATACGCTATGTTTTATCCAAGAAACTAATAATCTTCTACATCTCGTAGAAACCATTTCCCATAACAAACATGAAAGACTGTATTGCATACGTTGCAATGAAATCAGTAAGATATATATGGACATAAACAGTTACACAAAAGCCATTCCTTAAATACTTATGGCATAAATCTATGTCATGTAAAATATGTATACAGAGTTAGTTTTTAAAAACCTGTCTGTGGCTTTTTGTAGAAGCAAAATATGAAGTAAGCCGTTTGGTTAGCATGCTGTCCGGTTTTCTTAGTTGGTCAGTGCTTCAGACTCCTAATGTTTAAGGCGGGCAGCTATCAGTGCACACATTGCCTACTCCACTTTATAAAATGCGCATCAGCAGATGCAGCCACCGTAAGAGACCCTTGAGACATAGAGCTCATGGTGTTTACATCTCTTGTTTTGGGAGTTCACACAGAGTTCAGTATTTATTGTTCAGAAATGTAGTTTCATCTAAAATAGCCTATTTTTCTTTTGTTATAATCTTAGAAAACAAAGAAAATTTTCTAATGACTATTTGAATTTAAGCTGGGCATAGTGGCGCAGCACGCCTTTAATCCCAGCACTCAGGTGGCAGACGCAGGTGGATCTCTGATTCACGGTCAGCCTGGTCTACAGTGTGAGTTCCAGGACAGTCAGGGTTACACAAAGAAACCTTGACTTGGGAAAACAAAAAATAATTAATTTATTTAGATCTATCAATCTAAATTCACCTTGGTATTTGTTGTGTAATATATTTACTTTTACATGGTTATAATTATTTTATATTTTTAATTTTTGTCTTTTGACTTAATTTATTTTATATATAGTTCCCTGTATTGAGGTAGTTCATATGTTTAAATATCTATAGTATTCTGTGATTTTTGAAAAATAGTAGACATCTTTTAGCCATAGAATATTTATTCCTATTTATACATTTGCCAAGTTAATTCTCTAGGCATTTGGTTAGTTTAGTTTTTTCTTCCAATTTTTGAAGTTGAGTGAAACTCCTCGCTACAAAGTAGAAGCTACTTGTCTTCATGTGTGGCCACGGTGGGCTCGGCTGGAGGGCACTGGGGCCTGGAAGAAAGCTGCTTCGCCTTCAATGGAAGGCTCCTGAGCTCCTCTTCCCAAGTGTTCTCACAGTCCAACGTAGCTTCTAGAAGAGTGACCTCACTCGATGCCTGAGACGTAAAGCATTGTTTTCGCAATTTGAAGATAAAAAGACTGTTTGATCTCTTTTCAGTGTTCACGTAAGGGTGCAGCTGAGGGTCCCGCCAGCGATTGCACAGACGTTCTTGCAGCGTGCTCGGTGAGGAATTCTGGTGTTGAGGCCACCGACTGCAGGCAGTCCTGGGTCTGTGAGCACCACCTACCCCGGGGCGGCTGAGGGTTAGGCTTAGGTTTCATTCTTGCTTTTTACATTTGTTTTTAATGTTCAGGTTTAAGAGTTCCCTCTTTGGGGCAAATTCTTATAAAAATGTTTATTGTAAAGTTATATATTTTGTCTACAATGGGATTATGCACTTCCCTGTTGGGATTTTACATCAAGATTTTTAGTCATTCTAAAAAAAAAAAAACCCTAATTATTTAAAAAATTTATAGAGTGCCTACTGTGTGCATGAGGTATATTTTGAATGACAGCATATTGTAAGAAAAAGGTGAATAAAATTTGATATTAGATTATAAATTGGTAGAGCTTCAGCATTTTATAATTATTTGCTTTTATTTGTTTAATATTTTATGTGTGTGAGTGTTTTGTCTACATATATATCTGTATGCTGTGTGTGTGCTTGGTATTCAGAGAAGATGGAAGAAGGTGCCAGATGCCCTGAACTGGAGTAACAGTTGTGAGTCGCCATGTAGTGGGGAGGAATTGACGCTCTTAACGGAGCAGCCACCTCTCCCACCTCTCATCTGCTTTTTAAGCTTGAGATACAGGGATGGCAAGATGGCTCGGTGGGGAAATGAGCTTATACCACGCCTGCCAGCCTGAGGTCTGCCAGAGAGCAGGAGAAGACCTGCTCAGAAGACCTGCGCCCACAAGTTGTCTTCTGTCAGCTGCCTGCATGCTGTGTCACACAGCATCTACACACACACACACACACACACACACACACACACACACACACACACACACACGTAATAAAAATTTTAGGGCCAATAGAAGGACCCAGAGGGACAGGAGCTCCACAGGAAAACCAACAGAGCCAACAAATCTGAGCCCAGGGGGCCCTATGAAGAACGGATGCGCCAACCAACGTTGGGGGATGGTCTGATGTGTTTTGAT
The DNA here is from genome assembly GCF_964271855.1 of Acomys minous. Classification (NCBI taxonomy): domain Eukaryota; kingdom Metazoa; phylum Chordata; class Mammalia; order Rodentia; family Muridae; genus Acomys; species Acomys minous. The sequence goes on from NC_140495.1 coordinate 27,153,385, forward strand.
GTTAATTACTGCTTGGTGTCTGTGTGGCCCACCTTTTGCTTAATAAAAAGCCATCCCACCTGGCCAGGGCAAAGGAGATAGGTGGGGCTAGGAGAGAGAGGAATTCTGGGAAGAAGAAAGACCACCATGAGGAGGAAGAAGAGAGACCCAAGGAGAAGGCCGCCATGGCTTAGATGGAGGAGAAGCACGTGGCTGGCGTGGATGGGGATTTGGCCCAGAAGAAGAACATGAGCAAGTATGTGGGATTATGGACGGGAGGTAACTTGATAGAAGTTATTGGAAGCAGATGGCATGGGATTGAGACAGGGATCCGATGCCTGCCCCACTGTGGGAGGCAGTTTAGAGGACTGATATCTGCCCTGCCCTAGGTTAACTAAGGCTATTTTAAAATATAACAAGTGTCTGTGTCTTAATTGATTGCTAGCCGGGCATACTGATCATACAGATAATTTAAAAACAATAAACCAAAAATCATTAATGGAGAGGACATAGGCCTCTACGCCCCAACTTTTCCAACCTACTTTATTTGGGCTTCTTTAAATGCTTATACCTCCCTTCCAACCCACCTACCCTAGATAGGAGAGAAAGGAGGTTTATGGGAACAGGAGACGTAGACCTTGTTGAATTCAGTTCCTGGGAGTGATTCCCCTGGAGTAGTCATATCTCCTCTCAGAGTTTGTACGAGGATGGTTTTCAGCTGGCAAAAACCAAGCTCCCACATGAGGTGGTTCAACCTCCAAGTGGATAAACATCACCTGCTCTCTCACAAGTCTGTTCCCCATCCCACACTTGGGATCAAAACAAAAACATATTTACATCCACTACATAGGCCCCTTGCTCATAGGTAGCCGATAGGCAGCTCAGTCTCCTTGTGGGTCCCTAGTAACGGGAGCAGGGGCTACTTCCACGACATGGACTCTGTGGCCTGCTCTTCGATCACTTCCCTCAGGTGGGGTGCCTTACCAAGCCACAGAGGAATGCAGACAGTCCTGATGGGACTTGGTGGGCTGGGGTTGGTAGGGGAGGAGGGGTCCCCCTCTCTGGGGACTAGGGGATGGGCATGGGGGGGAAGAGGGAGAAAGGGTGAAACCAGGAAGACATGAGGGAGCAGGCTATTATTGGAATGTAAAGTGAGTAAGTTTTAATTTGTCTTTTGACTTAATTTATTTTATATATAGTTCCCTGTATTGAGGTAGTTCACATGTTTAAATATCTATAATATTATGTGATTTTTGAAAAATAGTAGATATCTTTTAACCATAGGGTATTTATTCCTATTTATACATTTGCCAAGTTACTTCTCTAGGCATTTGGTTAGTTTAACTTTTCTTTCTAATTTTTCAAGTTGAGTAAAATGCCTTGTTTCAAAGTAGAAGCTACTTGTCTTCATGTGTGGCCATAGTAGGCTTGGCTGGAGGGCACTGGGGCCTGGAAGAAAGCTGCTTCGCGTTCAGTGGCTCCTGAGCTCCTCTTCCCAAGTGTTCAGTCCTCAGCACTCCCACGGTCTCCGTGATGGAGAGGCAGAAGACAGAATCCTAAGGCTAGCTGGCCAGCTAGTGTTGTTGAATGGGGGAGGGTCAGGTTCAGCTCTCTCAAATCAGGGAACTTGGAAGATGGGTCAGTGGAGACAGTGCTGTGTAAGCAGGAAGACATGATTTCAGAGCCCCAGCACCCATATAAAAGCCAGACATGGTAGTGCAACCCTGTAATCCTAACATTGGGGTATTGAAAAAATGTGGACCCCAGGGAGTCACTGGCCAGCCAGTTTAGCTAAGTAGCAGTCCAGGCTTGGTAAGAGAGCCTGTCTTAGAGATGACAGAGAAAGACATTGTCTATTGACCTCTGTCTGCATGATCTGGCAATGCACACACACACACATGCACACGCACACACAAGCAATTGAAGAGGATACTCAATGTCAACCTCTGGCCTCGCATACATATGCAAACATGAGCACATATACAAAGAAAACTTGCACTAAGAAATATAGGGATGGTGGCTATCTAAATTTCTCACTGGCAAGCCAGTGTTCGCTTTCTGACATCACACCTCCATATGTAAACACACCGTTTCTAGAGGACATTCTTAGAAAGCTTCCTCTTTCATTTGATAATTTCACAGTTTCCTTTATTCTGTTTTTATCTGCATTTGAGGATGAGCACTAGCTACACCACACAAAAATTGGGAAGCATTTTGTGTTCTATTTGTATGCTTTAAAATAACCATTTTTAGGAGACATGGTTTCTGATGCGTATTACAGGAACACACACACAAAATAAAACAGCAGGCTTATTTTTATATATGTGGTGAACACGTTTTTTAAAAAAAAGCAACTGTGGGCAAGCTCCATTCTCTTCATCCTGCAATTGGCAGCCAATTCATTCTCTGCTCTCTCCCGCTGGTAATGCTGTTTAAGGGGCTCAGCAGGCAAAAGCACTTGCTGGTCTGATGATTTGAATTCAAATACCCAGAATCTGACACATAAAAACCGGGCCCAGGGCAGTGGTATGTGTCTGTAATCCCAGCGGTTCTTATGATAAGATCGGAGAGGAGAGGACGGGGAACTGCCCGTGGAAACTTGCTCAGGCTGGCTAGCTGCCATGACAGAGAACAGAGACCCTGCCTCATCCGGTTTTATCCAGTGCTGGACCCTGCATGCTACAGTAATGATCAGTCAGGCAAGTTCTAACAACGGGAAGGCTATTTATGGGAGTTACCTTGGTCACTTACTACAGTGGGTAGTGATTAATGCAGGGACGCGTTACTGTTTAAGGTGAGCAACTGCGCATGCTCAGCTGTAAATGGGCCCTCTAAACCTCAACAGACGGGGCTCGGAGAACATTGTGAAAAAGAGGCGGAAAGGATGCAAGAGCCTAAGCATGGCGAAGGGTGCTGGCAATGCTGTCCCCTGGACATAACATGCTGTTCCCACACGAACTCAAAGCAACTGTGAGTACCTACATGAAACCCGTAGCTAAAAGCCCAGCATGGAGTGGAGGGGCTCCTGAGGCCCCACCCTGCCCGAGGAACCTGTTAGAAACTGATGGCTACTAAGAGGAAAGAGGGCTGGTCACTTTTTGTTAGGAGTATACCCCCCCCCCCGGTACATACCCCCACGCCAGCGGAGGGCCCCATGACCGTGTGCATACAGGCAACACTAGCTGGACTCAGTATAAGAGCCTTTACGGTCTTGAAGTGTGTCCACATTGTTTACATCCACATCGGCCAGGTGAAAAGTGGCCCAGAAGGAAGGGGAACCAGTGTGGTGGTTTGAATGAGAGAAGCCCCCACAGCTCATCTACTTGAAGGCTTGGTTCCCATTTTTAAGTGTTTAGGAAGGACGAGGACCATTAAGGATCTCAGAAAGGGTTCTACTTGTCTTCCTCCTCGTTCTTGTTGTTGTTGTTGTTGTTATTATTATTATTATTTCCGAGACAGGGTTTCTCTGTGTAGCCTTGGTTGTCCTGGACTCACTTTGTAGACCAGGCTGGCCTCGAACTCACAGTGGTCCTCCCGCCTCTGCCTCCCGAGTGCGGGATTAAAGGCGTGCGCCACCACGCCCGGCTTGTCTTTCTCATTCTATAGACACACCACAGTTGTTCTAGTGCGGTCCTGTGCATGAGGATCCAAGTATTTTCCTTCGTCATCCAGGAGGCTCCTTCTTGCATTGTGTAACCACTGACCTCTTAGCTTGGAAATTTTCCTAATAGGAAATTCTTAAAAGCTCTGTGTCCAAAATCTAATTGAGTCTCACTATCAGTAGACCGCAGACATCCTTCAAGTAGAAGACAATAGTTCTAGTTTTTATTTGATCAAATGTTAGCCTTCTGAGGCTACTTTGCTTTTTAAGAGGAAAAACAAACGACAAAGAAAAATAGCAAGAATTTTTAACTATAGCATTAAAATGCTTCTGTTAACATTTTTCCCGCACTTGAGTTCAGCCAAAAGACAAAGAAGTTTCTCTGTGTGTTGCATGCTCCTCTAATACAATTCACCTGACTACCTCTGAATATTTTCATACTTACACGGCCGTGTGCTCCACCAGCGGGTCACGCTGACGCGTGCGTGCAACCTCTGCATTTGGGAGGCACCACGCCCACTGGAGCATATTTTTATATCTAAGTCAAACACGTGAAACTCTTGTTTTTAATTTCATCTTATTTATTATTTAGCCTAGATACCAGTGCACATGTGTGTTAGTGTGATGAGCATACATGCTACAGGGTGCATGCGGAGGGCAGAGGCCAATTTGTGGGAGTCACTTCTCTTTCCATTTGTAAGTTTCAGGGATCAAACTTAATGTGGTTCATTTGGTCATAAGTGTCTTAACCTGCTGGGCCATATTGCCAACCCTCTCTTCTTTTAATGATCAAATAACTCTTTTGTTGGTGTTCATATTGGTCATATTACTCTATTGTATATTTCATTAAAGTATTTTGTAATTTGCATTTTATGTCAGAAAACCTTAATGCGACATATTTTGATTATTTATTTTTCCTCCACCCCAACTCCTCCCAGATTCTCCTTATTATGCTACCCTCCAGACTTTGCTTGACTTCTTCCCTCTCAATCTCTCTTGGTCCCTCTGTCTTTGTTTCTCTCTGAAGTTTTGAATGATAAGATGACATGACCAAAAAAGCATTCTGGGTGAGTCATGGAGAACTGCACAGATCATCTCTAACCTCTCTTTAATAAGTCTGTCTCTGCAAAGCTCCACTTCCAAGGTGCCGTCAGGTTAGAGATCAAATCACTCTTACTGCTTATCATTTACCTACAAGTTTCCACAACTGAGCTTTTTATTGGGATAGCCTCTCAGCTTTGTATTATATTAATTTTATTTTTTTCCTTTCCAATTTTTACATCATACATTTTATTTCTTGCCTCACTATACTGTCTAGATCCTCCAGTATAACATTTTTAACAAAAATGGCTATGTCATACATTTTTGATCATTAATCTTAAATGCTTTTCGTAGCTCACCATGAGGTTTGCCAGAGAGCTCCGTGCCCGTGGTGATGTTCTCTTCTATTCATAGATTGCTTTAAAAGGTTTATTTTTGTCATTGAAAAAAAAAGTCCTGGAATCAGATTGATCAATGCATTTATTGAGAGCAGGAGCTGGGACTGCAGGTGTGTGCCACCATGCCTGGTTTGTGCAGTGCTAGGGATCAGCTGCAAAGCTCCGTGCTAGGCAACCTCGCAACCAGTGGAAGTATATCCCCGCTTTATCTAATTGGTTGCCTAGCAATTTGGCAATATGGTATGTCAACTCTGTTGCTAGGCAGACTTGCTTATGGTTAAAAACATGAGCTGATTGGGAAACTACATCTGGACTAGGAGGAACCATAAACAAGCTGGGAGCGTCAGGAGGGGACCAGAGGTTTGGGCTTTCCTAAGCGTAAGGCCCAGGCACCTGTGAGAAGTCTCGGAGCTGTGCCTCTTGCACTGCGGGATGGAGCTTTTCTGAAGATAAAGCTTTTGGCTGATAGGTCTACACCCCCTGATGTGACTGTTTTCTCGTGCACTTGACACATCATCTAGGAAGGCCAAAGGAAAAATAGCAAAGGGCAGCTATGGATATTTGCATTGAATATCATATTGTGTAGGATTGTATTATATCTATATGTATGTATATGTATATATTTCATGCTTGCATCTCATCTGAGAAGAATGATACCAAAAGCGACCTGTAGAGTTCTTCGGAGTCTGTCCAGCTGCACCAAAACTCTTAGTGCGGTGGAGTATACCCACCGACGTTTTACACGTTGAAAGCATTCCTGGGATAAGCCCTACTTGATCGCCATCTTTTCGTGTGATGGGTTTTATTTGGTAATATTTCGTCTAGAGCATTTGCACCTATGATCCTAAATGAAATCAGACTGATGGCTTCCCCGTCGCCTACTGTCTGCTAAGCCTTTAGAGTTATGGTTAGCAACCTCAGTGAAAGGGCCTGTGCTCCTTCCTTGTGCACACTCGGGGAGCCTGTGTTAGGTGGACAGGCCTTCCTCTCACTTGCCTGCTAAACTTTCCAAATAAAACCAATTGAGTTTGGAGTTTCTTTGAAGGAAGGTTTAAAAGTAGTTACTGGATGCCTTCGATGTTTATTGGACTGTAAGGTTTCTTTTTCTGCTTAAGTTTGTGTTGCGAGGCACCCTTACCCCCCCCCCTCCCCAAACCCAGGGATTTCATTTCTCCCTCATTTCATATACATTTTCCAACCTGTGAGCATAAACAGCTCATAATGTATTATTGTTGTTGTTGTTGTTGTTATTGTTGTTGTTATATTGGTGAAGGGAGAAAGAGAGACAGAGACGGAGATGGAGACGGAGACGGGGAGAGAGAGAGAGAGAGAGAGAGGGAGGGAGGGAGAGAGAGAGGTGAGAGGTGAGAGGTGAGAGGTGAGAGGTGAGAGGTGAGAGGTGTCGGTCTTTCTATGTGTACCCGCTCCTTGCCTCAGCCTTCACAGCAGCTGACATTACAGGTAAGCGCCATTATGCCTGGGACTCTTATTACTACTTAATCATCTATAATACCTGAGAAAAGTTTCTCTTTTATTTATAAAATTGGTTTTACCTGGTTCTCTCTCTCTCTCTCTCTCTCTCTCTTTTTTTTTTTTTTTTTTTTTTTTTTTTTTTTTTTGGTTTTTTGAGAAAAGTCTTGTGTCAGAAGTGGGATTCGAACCCATGCCTCCATACGGAGACCAGAATCCCCAACTAGGGAAGCTGCACTTGAGTCTGGCACCTTAGACCACTCAGCCATCCTGACACACTTTTTTTAAAAATTTGTTTATCTTTATTTTACATGTCTGGGTTTTTTTTTAACTGCATGCACATCTATGTACCATAGACATGCAGTGCCCAAAGAGACCAGAAGGGGGTGTCAGATCCTCTAGAACTGGACTTACAGGTGTTGCCAGCCACCAAGCTGGGAATTGAACCTGGGTTCTCTGGAAGAGCAGTCAGTGCTCTTAACCTCTAAGCCATATCTCCTGCCCCTACTTTTTTTTTTAACTACTATTTTTTAATGTTTAATCTTGGCAGAGTTTTCTGAGTGATATTAGTCATTTCAAAGAAGCAACTTTTAGCTTTGTTAACTTTGTCTGCTAGTTAAAACTACTTTTTAACTCAATGTCTGTTCTAAGAATATCTTTCATTGTGTGTGTGTGTTTGCGTGTGTGCATACGTGTGTGCACATGTGTGTAGAGGCCAGAGACCAATGAGTGTCCTCATTTACCCTCCACCTTATATGAGAGTCTCTAACTGAACCTAGAGTGCACCGATGCAGCTATGCTGCCTTCTAGCATGCTCTATGATCCTGCCTGACTCAGTTTCCCCAGTCTCCCTATGCAGAGTATTACATTGCCAGTGCTGGAATTACAGTGCTACTGCACGTGGCTTTCTCGCAGGTGCTGGGGACCTGAACTCAGGTCCTAAAGCTTGAGTGGCAGCCCTCCCCCCCAGGCCTCTTCTCCCGTTCTTTTAGTTTTTTCGTTTGCTTGTTTGCTTTTTGAGGCAGACCCTCACTATGTAGTCCTAGCTGGCCTGGAACTCACTATGTGGACTAGGCTGACCTCAAACTCAGAGATCTGCCCACCTCTGGCACTTGCATGCTGGGATCAAAAGCAAGCACCACCATGCCTGCCTCTCTCTCCTTTTAAAAATTTATTGTCGCTGGGCGTGGTGGCGCACGCCTTTAATCCCAGCACTTGGAGGCAGAGGCAGGTGGATCGCTGTGAGTTTGAGGCCAGCCTGGTCTAGAAAGCGAGTCCAAGACTGCCAAGGCTACACAGAGAAACCCTGTCTTGAAAAACCAAAAAAAGAAAATAATTTTTTTATTGTCTTTCTTTTACTAATTTCTCAGTTTGTGTCATTTATGAAATTATAAAATTGAAAGTGTTTAGTTTTAAAAATATTTTTGTTATGATTTTTAAAGTTAATTATTTAACATATTTCTTAATTTTCAGCAATAGGTTTTATTAGTGTTTTTGTTCTTTTTGTTCTTTTTTTTTTTGGCACTGATCTCTAGTTGCTCACAATTGCTGGGGAAAAGGTATGCATATGACACAGTTCTTTAAAAATTGTTTCGTGATACATTAAGTGGGAAAGTTAAAAAAGCATTTATATATATATATATATATATATATATATATATATATATATATATATATATATATACACACACACACACACACACATACATACTGGTGAGATGGGTCGGTGGACACAGGTACCTGCTGCAACTCCCTCTGTTTATAACCAAGGAAACTGAAATTCTGTCTAAATAAAATGGTTTTATAACTAAAGTTGGAACATTTGTTGGACCAGGAAGAATAGCCTTACTACTTGGCCTGATTATCTGTTTTAAACAACCGAGTTGAAAGACAAGCCAGTGTGGTGAATTATTAACCACGGACCCCTCGGCGGTTGTCTTGTGTCGGCGCTGTCTGGCTTGGATTACTGTCCTTGGTTTTTCCTACAGTGTGGGTCCAGACCCCACTCGGAGTCTTTGCCCTGGTAACACAGGAGACGCTGTGATCATGAGGCTAGTGCCACACTCACAAGCTGCCCCTTACAGCACACCAGCAAGCCGTTTCCGCTGACAGAAACCCGTGGCCATCCGCACGTGCATCCGTTAGCCGGCCTGCCTACCAGGTGTCACTATCCAGAGAAGCCGCCCCCCAGCTGTTGCAGGGTCCTCTAATTCATCCTCGCCTTCAGCTGGCCGGGTCCCAGTGCTGATGGGCATCTTGACGGGAGAGTTTAGAACAATTGCGGACCCTTCCAGCTGACTCCTGTTAACTGCTCTTACATGTCATCGGCTCCCAAAACAGCTTTTCAACTTAACCTTAATATTTTGCTGCTATTTTGTTCAAGATCCGGGAATTGCCAGTTTTCAACCAAGAGTTCCCCTTAGTTCTAAAACTTTATTCCTACCATGGGAGACATTGTGACTCACGCCTTTGTCCGTCCAGTGTTCCCTCTGCCATCTTTAGTGGAGACAATGAACCCCCTTTCACAGCCCCTGGCCAGCAATCTCCTAGAAGGCAGACTGTCATGAGCACTGCGGGTATTGCTGCCTTTTGAGCAGTTCATCTCAGCTGATAGAGCCTGATTCCGTGAAATGGCTACAGGCAGGGAAGGGGGCCTGGAACGCACGGCTGAATGTTTGAATTATTTTATTGCTTAGTCTAACAAATGCAAGCCTACATACTAGTCCTTAGTACTAAAATGCTGTGCTTCAGGTGGAAAGGCGGCTTTCGTCCTAGGCCTGGGGGTGGGGTGGGGACTTCTAGTGACATTGTGAACACTGTGTTTGAAATTAGGACTCTTAGACGATTGTACCATCTCTAATGAGAAGTGTACTCTGGGGAAGTCTCTATATATACCTGAGCTTGCATTTCAGAGACAAAATGAAGGCCCCTGGACTGGCTGCCAGAGGGGCACCTTGCTGTTTTTTGCAGACGAGATTCTATGGCATCGGTTTCATCCCTGGACTTCTTCAAGAGCCAACTTTAAACGGATACAATGAGACCCTTATGTGCAAACAGCGTCTTCAACCCTGTTAGACAGGAAGTGGCTCCACAGCTGTACTTTCCGGGAGAACACATTTACTGGCTGCCTTGTGATCGTTTAAAATATTTTATTAAGCATTGGTTTAAAAAAAATGCAAGAGAAAAACGTGACACCTCAGAGCAAATGCTTGAAGGTAGCCAAATATCATTATAAATATTGCACTTTATAAAATCCTTTTTATATCTTCATACAACTCAATTCTAAGAATATCCTTCTACAGAGATGTATATACAAGCTTGCCACTGTTTCCCCCTTCAGGCGGTGGGTGAGAGGATTCTGGGACGTCTGCTCACCGTGCAGGCTCGGGACTTCCACCATCAAAATGGGGTGGGGGGAGGGGCACTCACATATCCATCAAGTGAGGAGTAACTTGGCCCCACATCTCAGAACGCTCAGTATGAAATTGTATGGGTTTTTTTCCTACATGGGTGTTGAGCAAGTGCAGCTTAAGGGACAGAGCTCCCGGCTAACACTGCTTATTCTTCAGGGCGTTCAGAGGCTTCTGGTTCTTATTCTTGAACATCTTGACAAAGCTGTTTGGCATGATCTTGCCACGCCCATCGACACCCACTTGTCCCATAATAATGTAATTTAGACCTAAAGAAAGAGAATGTAAAAATATAAAAATAAATGGTTATTTTTTTTCCTCCTTCAAGTCATGGCTAAAGGCCTCCTTTTCCTTCAGAAGTGGGCAATGTTTTATCCTGGTTACATCAGCCCCCTTGCCGGGAAAGGACCATGACTTGCTCAGGGTGGCCGTCTCCTCCCCCCACCCCCTCTCTGCTTCTGAGCTCCCCCAGGAGAAAGGCTACAGCCCAGTTCTTACCTCGTCGGAGGAGGGGGCACTGCCTGCAGACCACGGTTAGCTTGACGCTCATGTTCTTGCCCGCCTGCTGGATGGCCAGGCTGCCCTCCCTGTAGATGCTAATAATGGAGACCGTGGCATGCAGACTCCCGCCTCGAGTGACCGTCGTGATGACCGTGCCGGCTAACACTGTAGAGGAAAACTGACAGTGAAGACAAATCCGAGCAGAGCTGGGCATGAGTTCAATTCTTCTAAGTTTCAGAAATGAACATTTAGTGCTAAAGCGTTCTCGACACTGGGCACTAAAATGCAGGTTAGAAAAGGATGGGGCTACAAGGCCCATGTTTGAGTTGCCAGTAGAGAAATCTACCTGCTTTCCCGAACCCTCGCTCCCAAGAAGGAGACCCTGTTAAAATGTTATTCCAACAGGTGGATAGAGTTATGAGCTTTGCTTATGAGTACTTAGCAAGTCTGTTTATCTCCTTTAGAAAATCAGAGTAGAGAGCTGAGCTGTGTGATGGTACGGCACTCCCTAATACAACCAAAAACCGTGCCTGGGGAGTACTTCCTTCCATGGCTGAGAGATCCCTGTCTCTCGGTGATAATATTTGGTCACTGTGCCATCTAAGCGAGTCATAGGCTAAATCTAGTTTTAGGCATAGGTAACATAATAAATAACCCTCAGGACAGTGTGAGCTCCCAGTGCTAACGTAATAGGCCAGGCTCCTAAGTTCAGAAGTCCTAGAACACCTGCCTTTGGTTGTAGGTAATGTGGGTCCGCTGCAGAGTGTCAGTGTGTAGCTGAGGGAAATTGGGGGCTCCCAAAACAGCAAGGCAATTCCTCCCACAGAAGACTAAGTCAGATGTGGCTGCAAACACACCTGGCGATAGCTGCTTACATTTTAATGCAGTCATTTGAACTCAGCATGAAAACTGCAGTAAGATCCATCACTCCCCTACAAGACAGTTCCTGGGCTACAGACAGTTACCACTTAAGGGCCCAGAAAACAACCCAGAACTCAGGGGGGTGGGGCCTTGTTTTTGATAACCTGTTTCACAGCAGCAACTTTCTTTTTCTGATAAGAGCAAATTTGGCATCTTGTGTTCTCAAGTGGTCTTTAACTGGAAAAATCCCTTAGAAGCCCTGAGCATTAACCCCTTCCTCCTCAGGGTCCAGTTTTCAAGTACTTCAACTGCAAGTCAGATTTTTCACGGTTTACTTAAGCACTTCGGAAAGACGGGGCGGAGAAGATACTTGCACTTCTTTTGAGAGAGGCCAGTTTTTGAATGTGAGCTAAACTAATGTACTTAACCCGGATCCCGGATGTCAGAGAGCAATTCTCCAGTGTATGAAAAACAAAACAAGCCGGGCGGTGGTGGCGCACACCTTTAATCCCAGCACTCGGGAGGCAGAGGCAGAGGCAGGCGGGTTGCTATGAGTTCGAAACCGGCCTGGTCTACAAAGTGAGTCCAGGATAGCCAAGGCTACACAGAGAAACCCTGTCTCAAAAAAACAAAAATAAATAAATAAATAATAAAAAACAAAACAAAACACATACAACAAAAAGACTATACAGGCTTTTTCACAAAGTCACAGCAAGAATCCACCGAGTAGCAGTGTCATGTGCCAAGGGTGAACTTATTAAACTGGTGTGTGTGTGTGTGTGTGTGTGTGTGTGTGTGTGTGTGTGTGTGTGTGTATGTGTGTGTGTTTTCCCATCATGAGGCCAAACAGTTCAAAGAGCACAGGAGGCCACTGGTGGACAGGACAGTGCTTCCGTGGGTAAAGGAACGGTGTTGCTGAGCGCCTCCCTTCAAGTCACGGGAGGGCCTTTGAGATTAAGCGCACAGTTTCAGGTTTCTCATTAGAGAGAAAGGCTGGTTTCTGTTTCTTACCAAAGTTGCTTGAGCAATAATTGCTCTCCAGGGTCCCCGTCCGTCTACACTTTTGCTGACACAGCGCCACGGTGGGCTTTAAACCTAATTCAAAGAAAGAAATTCAAAGAACGGAGTCGTGAAATCCAGGAAAATGAATTCAAGTATAACTGGTGTTTATATCAGAAGCTAGCCAGTTGAAATTACTATTAATTTCCCTGAGCCACCAATCTACAGTGCAATGAGATAATTATGAATCGTGCAAGAGAAATTCCTCCTGCTACCAACTACTGTTTTTTTTTCCCCCTCACAGGAACTCAATACTGTCTGCTTTAAACCTGAGATCAATGATAATCCAGTTTTAGCTTTGTCCCCTCTCCTCCCTTTTTTTGTTTTTGTTTTTTGTTTTGTTTGTTTTTTTCGAGGCAGGGTTTCTCTGTGTAACCTTGACTATCCTGGACTTGCTTTGTAGACCAGGCTGGCCTCGAACTCACATTGATCCACCTGCCTCTGCCTCCCGAGTGCTGGAATTAAAGGCGTGCGCCACCACGCCCAGCCCCTTCTCCCTTTATATTAGTGGTTCTCAACCTCCCTAATGCTGTGACCCTTTAATACAGTCCCTCATGGGTGCTGACCCCCAACCATAAAATTATTTTCATTGCTGCCTCATAACTGTAATTTTGCTACTGTTATGAATTGTATTATAAATATCTGATGTTTCCCATGGTCTTAGGTGACTCTTATGAAAGGTTGAGAACCACTGCTTTATTCATATAAACTTTGCACTATAACAGAATAGACCTGTGTGCCCAGCTTAGGGAAAAACAAAACAAAACAAAACAAAACAAAACCCCCCAAAAAAGCAACAGAACAAATCTGAACTGACTGAGTGCAGGTTAATTCTTCTCATGAGAGTAGAGCAGCCTTCTTGGGGTGTTTCAATATGCAGTGATCTTGATGTCCATAGTGCAGGAATTTAGGAATGCTGCTCACATGTGAAGCTTTAGGTTTAATGCCGGGAATCACTAAGTATTTGTTTTGAACTCACTACTGGCTGTAAGGATCTCAAGAAGTAAACAGTTATCAGTTGCAGTCACCAAGAATCACAAGTTAGCCAGGGGAAGGTGACAACCGCCTTTAATGCCAGCACATGGGAGACAGAGACAGGTGCATCTCTGAGTTCCATGCCAGCCTGGTCTACAGTGTGAGTTCCAGGACAAACAGGGCTCTACAGAGAAACCCTGTCTCAAACAAACAAACAAACAAAGAAAAAGAGAAAGAACAGAAAAGAAAGTCACAAGTTAAAAGTCTAGTTAGGCACAACCACAGTTGTTCTCAATTGGTGTTATCTTTGTTCTGCGGGTGATACGGTGAGCACAGGAAACATTCAAGTTGTTCTAACTAAGGAGGAACCAATGGCCGGGCGGTGGTGGCGCATGCCTTTAATCCCAGCACTTGGGAGGCAGAAGCAGGCGGATCGCTGCGAGTTCGAGGCCAGCCTGGTCTACAGAGGGAGTCCAGGACAGCCAAGGCTACACAGAGAAACCCTGTCTCAAAAAACAAAAAACAAACAAAAAGGAGGCACCAAAGGCATCTAATTCACAGCTTAAACTGTGCATCTGTGATGGTTTGTTTTTGTCAACCGGATTCAAACTGAGAGACACCTGGGAAGAGGCGATCTTAGCTGAGAAAAATGCCTCCATACGATCCGCAATTAGGCAACTCTGTAGTGCATTTTCTTGATTAGTGATCACTCACTGTGGGAGGTGCCAGCCCTGGGCTGGTGGTCCTGAGCTGTATAAGAAAGCAGGTTGAGCAAGCTTGGAGGAGCAAGCCCGGAAGCACCACCCCGCCATGGCCTCTGCACTAGCCCCTCTCTCACTTGTCTGGATGATGGACTGACTACAAGTTGTAAGATGAAATAAATTCTTTCCTCCCCAAGTACCTTCCGGTCAGGGTGTTTTACCACAGCAACACTAAACCCTAGGTAAAACTACACTGCAGCTCATATGGGGTCCTGTAATTGAATGGGGGGGGGGGGTCACAAAGGGGTTGGTGATGCTAGAAGGTTCTGATTGCACAATGACCAAAGAAAGAATCCAGTTTCACAAGCCTATCTGTATCTGAGGTGTGTGTGTGCACGGCAGCTTTTGTCTCTGCTGCGCTATGAGCTACAGCCTGGGTTCTGAACACAGAGCTTCACACGGCTCCTCACACCGGCCGTTGCTACCTGAAACACCGCGGCTCAGATTCCACACGCCCGCATGCGGCAGCTGTCGGGTTTTTACTGTAGCTGTAAAGTTTCCTGCCCTAAAACACAGAAATTAAGTTTTCTCCAAGAGAGTCTCACAGGGGGAAACAAACCACTCTTAAGGGCAGGCCGCATGCCCAGCAGTGGACGGCGGACACAAAAGGAACTCAAAGGCAGCTTTGGAGGTTCTTTGTCTCACAGTGTTGTCACAGCATTTAAAAACAAAACGAAAACCCTTATAGGTCCTTTTTGTGTATCCTGTGGTTTTATGAGATTCCCATGTGTGTGTGTCTGTGTCTGTACGTGTTTCTTGTGTTTTTTCTTTGCCTCTTTTTTTAAAAACTTTTTTTGGGGGGCGGGGTTAGTTTGTTTGTTTTTAAGATTTGTTTATTTATTATTCACACAGTATTCTGCACTGCATGTGTGCCTGCAGGCCAGAAGAGGGCAGCAGATCACATTGTAGATGGTTGTGAGCCACCATGTGGGTGCTGAACTCAGGACCTCTGGAAGAGCAGTCAGTGCTCTTAACCTCTGAGCCATCTCTCCAGCCCAACTTTTCTTTTCTTTTCTTTTTTTTTTTTTTTTTTAAGAATTTTAGAAACATTTTAGAAGGAAGGAGCTATGACATTTGTGCTGGGCAGTTCTTTGCCAACTGCCAACTTGTGTCGAAAGCTAGAGATAATCTGGGAAGAAAGAACCTTAATTGAGACAATGCCTTCATCAGATTGACCGGAGGCAAGTGTGTGGAGGCATTTTCTTTGTACTATGCTAAGTGTGTGAGTGTTTTGCCTGCATATATGTTTATGTGCCACACATATGCCTGGCACCTGGGGAGGCCAGAAGAGGGGGTTGGATCCCCTAAGACTGGAGTTACAAACAGTTGTAAGCCGCCATGTGCACGCTGGGAATCTAACCCAGGTCCTCTGGAAGAGCATCCAGCCTTCTCTCCAGCCCTAGCATTTTTCTTGATTCTTGATTGACGCAGGAGGGCCCAGCCCACTGAGGCTGCTGCTGGGGAGGTGGCCCTGCATTGTATAACAAGCTGAGTGAGTCATGGAAAGCAAGCCACTAAGCAGTGTTTCCTCTATAATCTCTACCTCAGTTCCTGCCTCCAGCTTCCTGCCTTGAGCCCTTGCCCTGCCTTCCCTCAGGGATGGACTGTGTTACACAGAAGTGTAAGGTGAAATAAAACCTTCCCACCTCCTGTTGGTTTGGGTCAGCATTTTGTCACGGCAACAGACAGCGAAGAAGGACATCGCCATTCTAGAAGTGCTGGTCTGCACTTGGACAATAAACTTCTCTAATAACTCAGAAAAACTCAATGGCACAAGGGACAAAGGAAAGCATCTTCCAAGTGGATTGTGGGAAGCAAGCTCCCTTTCAGTCTTGAATGTCTGCCTGGGAGTGGGTGGGTGCTCCACACTGCTGCTTCCTGCCTTTTCAGTGTAACCCCTCCTTCCAGTCTTTAAGTCAGAGGCTATGCCACTCCACACACCCCATCTTGTTGTCTTTCTCTCAATTTCTGCACTGGAACACCCCCCCCCCCTCTCAGCCTTTCTCCAGGGACTCTTACACTATCTTCAAGGTTCCACCATCCTCATAGATGATTCAGTTTTATCCTCATTAGGGACCATCCTCTGCTCCATCTGCCACTCAAACCCAGGCTCACATGTCCTCATGCAGAATCAGGTATTGCCCATCTCTTAAATGGCTTAGGCTATTGTCCACCATTTCAATCCTTGCCCTGACTCGGGTTTCTAACCTGAGTGTCCTGAATTCCCAGAGCAGGAACAGATAGAACATAGAGACCAGACACCAGGCCCCAGTGCCCTCACTGACTCTTAGATCGTGACCCATGACCATCTCCAGCTGCTGTAATTAGTGGAACTTTTTGTTTGATTTAACTCCATTTGAAAAAAAAATTCTTATTTTATATGACATTTTCTGAGGTGAAAAATCTTAAAACTGGTAGATGTTAAAAGCTGGCAGGTATCAAGGTATCAAACATTAACTTAAATACAATTTTATGTAATAAAATTAAAACTATAAGAAGATAGAAGGAAAGGGGGGGGGAAGGGAGGTGACCAGGACAGCATCTTCAAATTACAGTTAAATGGGAGGAACACTCTAGAATCTAATAGCACTGTGGCATCACTACATAATTCATTATATTATATAGTGTTAGAATAGTATGTTTAAGGTTTTTTTTTTTTCATTTATTGTGGAGAGGTGTACATACAGAGGTCAGAGGACAACTCAGTGCAATCTGCTCTCTTCTTCCACCTTTATGTGGATCCCACGATCACACTCAGTTGCCCTTGCATGGGTGCATGGGTGCATGGGTGCTCTGCCTCGCAAGCACCTTGTCCTGCTGAGCCCTGCCCCCAGCCCTGTATTATACATACTAAGAACTAGAAGAGACGAGCTCAGAGCCTCCTAGTGCAAACACATGACAGATATTTAAGAAGACAGAAAAATAATTACTCTGGTTTGACCATTGTACATTGTATGCATGCATGGGTCAAACACTATACACCACAAATGTGCCAATTATTATGTTAAATTAAAAAAAAAAAAACAAGGGAAGAATGTTGCCAAGTATTGGTAAAAGAACATTGGGTTTATAATGCTAGTGTTTATATTATAATCAGTTTCCTTGCAATTTCTAGGTGGCCGTTGTTTTATTCCACGGCTGCTGTGAGCCACGAGCTGGCGAGCATTCTTACCTGCCTTTCTCTTGTCCGTGAAAGCTCATTCTCACCTCACACAAGTTCTCATGCAGTTACTTCTGTTTCAGGCATCTTCTTATTCTGCCTACCTCAAGAGAATTCTTTTGTTTGTTTGTTTTTGTTTAGTTTAGTTTTTTGAGACAGGGTTTCTCTATGTAGCTCTGGCTGTCCTGGACTCACTCTGTAGACAAGGCTGGCCTTGAACTCACAACGATCCGCCTGCCTCTGCCTCCCAAGAGCTGGGATTAAAGGTGTGCGCCACCACATCTGGCTCTTTTTAGACTTCTAAAGTATCTGTGCCAACCTCCAAACACCAGAGCTTACCTGTCGTTACGGGGACTGTGGTGGTGACAGGCATGGCTGTGGTTGTGGGAAGTTTTTTGGGCCTGAATTTGTAGTGACCAATAAATCCATCTGCTGTTAAACTTAAGTCTGATAAAAACTGAATGAGAAGCTCATTTCTCTCAGACAGGATCGGCCTAGGAGAGAAACACATTTAAGGTTAAGTGACTTCCTCTCTGAAAATGTCAACTCTACCTTTCAATTCATTTTTGACAATAGAAACATTAAAAACAAAAATTCAAAACATTTGAAGGAAAAAAAAAAGGAAAGAAAGAAAGGGCTAACACCACATCCTTCACAAGGACTGTATTATCATCTCTTTTTATGGAAGAGGGGGCTGAATGTAGAATTCAGCGGTCTTCCCAAGACTGCGAGGTCAGCATGTGGGAGTCAGGATTGGAACCTAGGACCCGATGATTCTAGAGACAGTGGGAGATACTGGACCCAGTGTGGACACTGATGTCGTGGCTGTTTCCCATAAGCCCCCGAGGCTTTGCCTGACTTGTGACTCTGAACTAAGTCTGACATCGGCTGTTGGCAATGAAGAATCTGAAGGACAGATCTAAAGGAGGCTCAGCTGGATTGGTGGTGACTGCCGCCCATTGGCTCTCGTGATGGGATGTGGGCATTTTCCCCCCTTACCTCACCAGGCTCATGCCAAGCAAGGCCAGCTGCAGACTGGCGTGAGGGTCTCGTGTGGGGTGGGGGTAGTCCGGGAACTTGTGCGCTTGACATTCCCCACCCCCACTTCTGTGTGTGTGTGGTTGAATGCTCAGACACTGGGGTGTGGGATGCTCTGTTTGCTGTCCCAGAATGCACCTTGCTAAAGGGGAACTTGAGCTCTTCTGAACTCCCTGTGGTTCAGCTGCTCTGCCTCGTGCACTTTGCTGGCCTCATTCTGCTTCCCCATGAAGGGTCATAAGGAACTGTGACACGAATATACTCGCTGGCCTGGGTCATCAGCCGCTGCAGCCCTCTTGACCCAGCTCTTATTCCTTCATTTATTGTTCTCTTTCTTTTTCCTTTCCTTTCCCTTTCTTTTTTTCCTTCTTGTCCTCAGTCTTTCCCCCTTGAGACCCTGTCCAGACCCTGATACAGCTAGTCTGGGTCCCACTTGTTTCCCCCTCAACTTCAAAAAAAAAACCCCACAAAACAAAACAAAATAAACAAAAAAACCTACTGGTCAAATATCTTGAGTGGTTTCTGTGGTTTTTTCTTTTTCCTGCATCCACTTTGGGTGAAAAGAACCTATGTTCTCTATTTACAGGATGCAGTGCCCTTGTCCACCAGCCCAGCCGTGCTAACTTGGGTAGCAATGGGAAAAGGCAATGTCTCAAGTGGATGTCCATCAAAGAAAATATCTGAATTTTATCATGAACTTCCAGGTTTCCTTGTCTGGAATTTCCGGCCCTTAGACGTTCCCTTTTTTCTCAGAAGTTCCCATTCGTCTCAGGTCTGTGACTCAGGCAGAGCGTCTGGCCCCGGGGCACCAGCCTTGTGTCTGTTTGTCCACGTGGCTGCTGGACTCTGTTTGGGAAGCTGGCTTTTGCTGCTGGTGGTGGGCAGGGCTCCACTGTCATGAGACCCAAAGCTTTGTCAACAAACAATGTAACATTTTCCAGAAAATAAAGGTAATGGAGGAATTTAGTAGGGCATAAGTTGAACCTGCTGGTTTGGTGTCAACTTGACACAAGCTAGAGTCACCATAGAGGAAGGAGCCTCAGTTGAGGAAATGCCTCTGTGAGATCCAGCTGTAAGGCATTTTCTCAATTAGTGATCAACGGGGGAGTGCCCAGCCCACTGTGGGTGGAGCCATCCCTAGGCTGATGGTCCTGGGGTCTATAAGAAAGCAGGTTGAGCAAGCTGAGAAAAGCAAGCCAGTAAGCAGCACCTCTCCATCAGCTCTGCATCAGCTCCTGCCCCCAGGTTCCCTCCCTGATTGAGTGGTTTTCCTGACTTTCTCCAACAATGGACCATGATCTGCAAGTGTAAGGCATATAAAGCCTTTCCTCCCCAGCTTGCTTTTTGGACATGGCACTAGAAACCCTAAGACATAGGTTTGGAGTCATTAAAATATTAGTGATACAAATGGGCACTACTTACACAGGAGGGCTGTCACCGCAGTACTTCCCGATTCTTTTAGCGTCATTGGCTTCCCCACCATTAAACACGGCCACGTAGTCGTATCGGCAGTAGTTGTCACGCTCAACGTCAAACTTCTCAAACTTTAACTCTATGAGCTTCGGGGAAAGCACAGCAGGGAAGTGTCAATAACCAGAGTAGCCTAGAGTAGAAATCCCCCTGTAATTGGTGTTGGAGGTCTATTATACTGTAACATGACAACTATAGGTAATAGTAATGTACATTTGAAAATTGCTAAGGGCATAGACTTTACATGTTGTCAAGTGTACAAACACAAAAGTGTAACTACGCTAAGTGAAAGATATGCTACCTAGTTCAATTGTAATATTTCATAATATATGTATGCATTAGCAAAGCATCACTGTATGCTGTAAGGTATATATAATTTTTATTCGCCAATCCTACCTCAATAAAGCTGGAGAGAAAAAGAGAAAAAAGGGGGGGTATATCTGGATAACTTGGTGTATGTTAGGGTGATAAAGCGACCTATATACTAGTCCATTCTTCTTTGAAAAAAATTAACAAATCAAAGTTATTACCTAAGATTTCCCCCCATATTAATTATATCTGGGTGTGGTATGTGTGCATGAAGTGTAGTCATGTGTATGGTCCTGAGATGAGTAGATTTCTCCTTTTGAGAGATGAACATTTATTTATTTATTTATTTATTTATTTATTTATTTATTATAAATACAGTGTTCTGCCTGAATGTACACCCGCAGGCCAGAAGAGGGCATCAGATAACATTACAGATGGTTGTGAACCACCATGTGGTTGCTGGGAATTGAACTCAGGACCTCTGGAAGAGCAGGCGGTGCTCTTAACCACTGAACCATCTCTCCAGCCCGAGATAAACATTCTTATTGCATATAAAAGTGTCAGTTTTGAGGGGAGGGTTCCAGGGAGGTGGGAACTAATTAGAGGTGCTGAAGTTACATGTACCTCGTGCACTCTCCAAGCACAGTGCGCATGCTCCAAGCGTGCATGGTACACAGAGGTGTGGTTGAGTTTTGAAGAGCTTGCATAGAAACATTAACACACAAGGTGTAAGTATTAGAGGTTTTCCTGTATGTATGTATTTATTTATTGCATAAGCAATCTATCGTTTCCCTTACAAGCAGTTCCTTTAAGAACACTTCCAGTTTGCGACTCTAAGGACGTCTCCCTGAGTCGTTGACCCTGGTGGTGTTCAGCTGCTAACCCAATATGGCTGGGTAATACATAGCCAGGAAGCCTGTCTGCTAACTCAAGGAAGACTATGGAAATCACTACCCATTAAATCAAGGGCATTCGTTCCCAACAGCAGGAGAAGACGCTTGCACATTAAACTGACCAAAGGTAGCAGGAGCAATGACATGGCAGTTTGACTCAGTGGCCGATTTTGATTGGATTATACCTTCCTTTAAAAAGCTGGCATCCGTGATGGGAGGGTATTGCCTTAATCGTGCCCAAAAAAATTGCTTTAAACTATGCTAAAACATCTCCTCTGAGGAGCCACTGACTTTTCACCGACAACTAATAAAATACTTTCCATTTAAAAATTGGCCGAACTTTCCTGCCCTAAAAATTAGTTACGTAAAACGTTTTTGGGGAGGAGATTAAAAGGAAGTAAGAGGAGAAAGGGGAAAGCTGTGACAAAATCCAGAGGCAGTGCTTTTGAAGAACATTCCACAGACTCGCACAGAAATTCCTCGGGATTAATTTTCCTGCTGTTTTTCCTCTTTAGACAGAACTAGCAGTGCTGGTGAAAATTTCAACCGGGCGAAGCAAAGCAAAGCAGAGAAGCAACGCTCAAACTCCAAATAACGGAGGAAAGAACCAGGAGAGAGGATGCAGGAGTTGAGTTGGAAGCATATAACATTGACACTATTCGGTCAGCTATATTAACAATGTCACAGACAAAAGACCAACACAATTTCAAGGATTACATAATGGTTTTAAGTATCTAAAAATGTACTTCTAGATATAAACTGTAATCTCTTCAACAGACATGTAGCCTCCCATTATCACATAAATAAATAAATAAATAAATAAATAAATAAAGACTTGAGTTTTGAGATATGCTCACAGTGTGGATGTGTGCATTTGTATGTGCATGTGCGCTCACCTCCGTGACTTATATGGTATATTTGCCTGGATCATAACTGTTGTTAAAAAACAAATGTGTGGCAAGTGTCATGGAGCTGAAGACATGGCTCAGTGGGTAAGACCATGATTGCTCTTCCAGAGGACCAGGATTCAATCCCCAGCATCCACATGGCTGCTCATAACCATCTGTCTAACTCCAGTGCCAAGGAATCAGATGCCCGATTCTTGTGTCCACAGGCACCAGGCACACACACAGTATACAGACATACGTGCAGGTAAAATACTCATACACAGAAAGTAAAAATAAATAAATAAATAAATAAAATAATTTAAAAAACAGTACTGTGTTGCCCGCCAGAGAGGTTTTGGACTAATTCAGTAGGGTTTAAGATAAGAACAATCTTACCAATTTATTTTTAAAGTTTTATACAGCAAGAGTCATCCATTCCTGCACCAAATTCTGTCCTACACTTAATATGTGGTGGTTCCCAGAAAGAGAAAAAGTCCCTATCACCACATATTAGTAAACACTAGGGGGTTGAAGCGTTGGCAAAACAGTTAGGAGCACTGGCTGCTCTTCCAGAGGGCCCGAATTCAATTCCCAGCACCCCCCACGGCAGCTCAAAACTGTCTATAACTCCTACTCCAGGAGACCCAACACCTTCATATAGACACATATGTGCAAGCAAAAACTCCAATGCACATGAAATAAAGATAAATTAATAAAAAATAAATAAATGAAAAATAAATAAATACTAGAAAACTAGATTTCAGCTGATTGTTTTAGAATATCAGTTCTCAACCTGTGTGTTATGACCCGGTAGGGGTTACATATCAGATCTTTACACCACACTCACAACAGTAGCAAAATGATAGTTATAAAGTAGCAGTGAAGTAGTTTTATGGCTGGGGGAGGGGCACCACAAATAGGAGGAACTGCTTTAAAGGGTCGCAGCATTAGAAAGTTGAGAACCGCCGTTTTAGAGCAACAGATAAGGGACTTACACACATTTTATTTCAAACAACCCCAATACACAAAAGCCGACCATGTATCCCCAGAGATGGAGGTTCCTTGAAGGCTAGCTGGCTTTGCTGGAGTGAGGCATGCCCCAGACCGAGGCGGCCTGACCGAGCGAAGGGGATGCTGGGATGTGCATGTGTCTGAGGACCTCCGTCCCACGCAGCTACCTACTCTTACAGACTCATGCTCTGGATTCGCATCCGCCACAGGCCCACACAGTCCTCTGTGGAATTTGCTTACCATTTGTATTTTCAAAGCTGTTTTTGAAAGTTGTAGTTACGTTAATAGAGAAATCAAATCCGTGATTTTGCAAGTCAAACAGTGCCCAGAGCAACTTCAGCCTGGGTCTGGGCTTTCCCTCTCCTGTATCTTTAACTCTCAAGGCCCAGAGACAGAGGCTCACACCATGGCAGTTCACACCCACTCACTGTCGTCACATTTTCCGAAGTCTCACCTGGTTCTTTGGGGCTATGATGTGCCACACACAAGTAACTCCTACAGGGTAATCTCGGTCTGGCCAGTTGGGAGTTTTAAAGGAACCGGAAGGTTTTTCAAGGCGTCCTCCACAATACCGGTCTCCTGAAGTTATTAGATATGAAAAACACACAAGTTTATACCCTAACATAGGTCACAATCACCTGGAGGTCAGGAGTGAGAACCTTAGGGGTACCGCTGCACACCGAGGCAATGGTAGAGGCTCTTCAGTTTTCTCTTTGAAACAAATGATTTGTTCTACACATCTAATTTACTTGTTTTTGAGATGGTCTTCTGGTCTTATGTAGCACAAACTGGTCATGAATATACTATGTAACCCCATTCATTCAAAACTATAGACAGTGCAATGAACAGTTTTTAAGAACTCTCAAGGTATTGGCTCATTGGTAATTTATTAAATTCCCATGGACAAAACTTAAATGAGCTGTTATAGACAGTTTTCACTACTGACATCTTACCTTTGCATGACTGACAAATGAATGCCCCCATTGTAAGCCACATTCCTGAGATAAAATTCCTGTGGCATCACTTTTTCTGAAAACCTTTCACCTTAGTTTTATTGTCGAGCTTTGTGTAAATTGAGCCCTGTAGGGGGCGCCCTTCTGCCTTCGGTTGCTGTCTCCAGTGGTTATACTTTAGACTACTGGGTAATATTCCATTGTCTGCAAAGACTACAATTTATGTACCCGTTCTTCTGTTGATGCTTAGTTAGGGTTGTGTCCTAGTTTGATATTTATTGCTGTGATAAAACATCATGACCAAAAGCAGCTTGGTGGATGGGTGGGTGGGCGGGAGTAGGGCACTTTAGGATTTTACTTAGCTGACATGTTCTGACCACAGTCCATCATGAAGAGAACTCAAGGCAGGAACTAACGAAGAGGCCATGGAGGAATTCTGCTTACTGCCTTTCTCCCTGTGGTTTGCCCAGGCTGCTTTCTTACATAACCTAGGACCACTAGCTCACGGGTGGCTCCACCCACATTGAGCTTGGTCATACCACAGCAGTCATTAATCCAAAACTTCCCCGCAGCCTTGCTTTCACATGTAGGCATTTTCTCAGGCGAGATTTCTTGTTTCCAGCTGACCTTGTGCCGAGCTGACAAAAAACAAAACGAACCAAACCAAACCAAACCAAACCTAACTGGCACAGGCTGTTTTCAGTCTGGGCTATTGTTAATGAGGCTGCTATGGTTATTTTTGTGCACATCTTTTTTTTTTGCTGATGTGTGTTTTCATTTTTCTTCCATTGATACCCAAGAATGAATTGCTGGGTCAGAATAGATACAGGTGTGTGACTTCATTAAGCAAACACCACCACCAAAACTTCTCCCAGCGCCAAACAGTTTATTAACATTTTATAGCTCTCAAGGAGTTCTGAGCTCATTGGTTACTTCCTATTCTTAGTACCACATGATATCAGATTTTTAGATGACATAATGAGGAAGTAGTAGCATCCCACTGTGATCTTTAAGAGCATTTTTTTTTTTTGGAGATTTTACTTTTATTCTGTGTGTAAAATATGTTTATAGGTACATTCAGCATTTGCCTAAATGTATTATCTGTGCACTGTGTGTGTGTGCCATGCTCAGAGGCCAGAGGAACGCGACAGATGTCCTGGGACTAGAGTTACAGCTCCTGGTCCTCTGAAGGCCCAGCTAGCTAGGACTCATGACTGCTGAGCCCTCCCTCAGCCTCTCACTGTCTTAAGTTGCATTTCTCTGACGATGAAGGCATCCTCCGCGAAATGTATGAACAAGTGCTCCACTCAGTTGGTTATTTATCGAGATTCTTCTGTTGTTGGATGTTATTTTATGTATTCTGGATATAAACTGACTAAATGGCCCTTTGTGAATTTTCCCTTCTAGTGCTGCAGACTGCCTGTTCATATCTGTAATGGTGTAATTTAACATGTACCAGTTTTAATTTTAACGAAGGTCACACGATCTGTATCTTTTCCATCTTTTTACTTTTAGTCTATTTGGGTTTTTTGTTTGTTTGTTTGTTTAAATTTTTATTTCAAGAGGGTTTTGGTAGACAACATGTGTCTGGGCCTTGTTTTTAATCTATTCTCCCAATAACGCTCTTCACTTTGGGTGAGTAATTCCTTACATCTAGTGTATTTATGGCTCTCTTGGGTTTAGTGTGCCTGTTGCTTTTTTTTTTTTCCTACTTGTTCTCACTTTTTTAATATGTGTTCCTCCTTCCAGCTTCCTTTAAGTGGGTAATTTTGGTATTCTATTTAAGTCTTCTGTCTATTAGTCACAGATCTTCTGGCTTTAATGGGTACTCTGCGCACAGAGTTCATCATAATCTATACAGAGCTCATTCTAAAGCCTGTCACGTGGGGTGTGGGGGGCGGAGCCCTGAGCATACATCCAGTCATCCTTTGTTGTCACATTTAACACATCCTATAATGTTTTAGTCATGAACACACATGAAATCAAATGACAAACGTGATATGCGCTCTTCCCTGCTAACCATTCCCGGTGGGCATTCCTTCGCTGCCTTCAGGTCAGCCCCTGCTACCATCTCCCTGGACATCAGGTGCTGCCTTCAGCGTTTCCTGCGGCACAGATACAAAAATGTCTTTTCCCTCGCTTTCACATTGGAGGGCTGGCTGAGGAGATGCTTGGCCTTCTCCTGCCAGCACAGTGCCCTGTGCTCCCTCGGCCTCTTCCCACAGGAGGCCGAGCCCAACCCTTACTTCTTTTCTCCCTTCATCTGCCTGACTTTAGAAGTTTTTAATCTTTCGAGTTCTGAGATTCAATGATAATGGAATAAGCTTTTTAATATTTACATCCCTTTTTTATTCATCTTGTCTAGAATTTCTCTTCTTGGGCTGTGTCCATTCGTGTGCCATTGGATGACCCACAAATATTGTATTTTCTGGCTACAACGATAACAAAAAAAAAAAAAGTGTGCTCTTGATTGTTATTTGAAACCGGCAACTGGCTAACCAGGTACATAAATGTCACTTCCTCCTGCCTCGGGGAAGGAGACATTCCCCAGTTGTCCCTCCCTAGTTATCACTGGAGTAGGGAATGTGGCTTTTTGCAGACTAAAGAGCTGGTGCCTGAGCTGGGGCAGGAGGTGCAGGCTGAAGGAGACACTCAGGGAGACTGAGGCAGAAGGAAAGCAGTGAGAACCACGTGGGCAGAAGGCGGTTAAGTCAGTAGCTACCTGAGAGGCTGCCCCAGCAAAAGGCCGATGGCTTTAAACTGTATAGACGCTTCCATGTCTTAATTAAACCTCAAACGGATCCTCAAAAGCCCTGCAATAATGTACCGTGGTAAATCTAGGTGCAGCTACGCCACTTCTCTTTACACTGTTGTTTCTGTACTATTGTAGTTGTTAGAAAACCTGGTACTGTCGCACTAGTCTTTTTTTTTTTTCTTCTGTGTTAGTGTTTCAGACTTGTAACTTCTACTTTTAAAATTTTTATTAAAAATTTTTACATATACATTTATAGTATTGCACATATGTACGATAAACTACCTCAGCAAGAAGAACCATGACACAATCAGGAATTATATGAATGTTACATTCTTAGTGTTTTGGCTATTTGTATTTGGCAGCCTTGAAGAAAACATCTTTCCTGTCTTGGTGTGTCTAAAATTCTGAATGTAAATTAATATCTATCATATCTCATCATTATCAACTTAAAACATCTGTCTAGACTGTAGCTTCTATGTATGGGGAACTAACTATTCTGTAACCTCTAGGCAAGCTGTTGGGTAAATTGTTAAGAGTCCAAGTTCTGTACATTCTAGCTCTTAAATCATTATCTCTTTTTATATTTTCTGATTCTTGTTTTTACTTATTCTACATACATTCCTTTTAAGTCCCGAAAACTTTTTCCCCTCCCTCAACGCTAGAAATTGAACCCAGAACTTTGCACATGCTAATTCAGCATTCTACCACTAGGCCACACCTCCAACTCAACCCCCCCCATCCCCCTTTTGATAAAGGGTGCCTTCTGTAGCCCTGGCTAGTCCTGAACTTGCAATCTTCCTGCCTTGACCTCCTGGGTAGCTGGGATTCAGGAAACAAATTCACAATTCACAATCGCTGCTTTAAAGTGCTGCTTGCAGTGAGCCATTCCTCAAACCGGTCTGTCTGTCTCTCTATTCCTTATACTTCCCCTTCTGTGTGCTGATGTTTCATTTCGCTACAGAGAAATTTTCAGTGCGGAAATACAGTAAGCAGCCCAACTGAGACGTGAAGCGCTCACCTGCTCGTGGCAACCTCTGACTTTTGATGCGTGTTTCTATGGACTGCCCTCTATTTCACGATGGATATGCATGAAAGTCTAGATTCTGTTATGTTCCTACGAGACATGATTTTTTCTCCTAATAGGCATTTAGCTACACTCAAACGCAGTCTGTCTCCCTGGCAGTAGTTAGAAGCTTTAATGCTTGTTTGAGCCTTTTGTCAACTGGCTTGTCCCAAAATTGTAGTTTTGCTGTCAATAACACTTGGGTAGATTCTCTGTGTATATTTTGAACTCTACGCTTTTGTAGCATCTTGCTAGGATTTCTACCCCCCAGTGCTCTGGCTGTAATGTCAGCCCTCGATCCTCTTGTCTTTTGACTCCTCAACCCAGTCCTGTTGTGCTATTGCTCACGCAGATTAGCAAGTACCCCAAGGCTGGGGATTTAGAAATCCTGCCTGTGCTGTGGAGGCGCACGCCTTTAATCCCAGCTCTGGGAGGCAGAGGCAGGCGGATCTCTGTGAGTTCGAGGCCAGCCTAGTCTACAAAGCAAGTCCAGGACAGCTAAGGCTACACAGAAAAACCCTGTCTCAGAAAACAAACAAAGAAGTCCTCCTGCCTGCCACAAGTGCTCTCCTGGAGAGCTCCTAAGAACTGACATGAAAACAAACCAAGACACGACGTTAAGTAACAAGAGAAAATTATGAAGTCGTATGTGATTTTTGCCTAGGTTTTTAAAGAGCTACTGTAAAAGTGCAAGTGTGTAAGTGAATATGGAGAGAAAGATTCAGAGACCACTGGCCAGGCCTTTCTGGAGGATGGGGTGGAGTAGTGGATTGTACACCTGTGGAGATATATTTGCATTTTTACCTCATAATTTTCTATATTTGACTTTTTACAAGAATATATAGAGGCTTTCTTTAAAAGTGGCTAGCTTTTTAAAATGATCTCTTGATGATTTCTCAGCATTCCTTGGCTCTTTAAGAACGGCTGTTATGCTTTGAAGGAAGAAATACATATAAAGTGCCAAGAACAATTGCTATACCAACCAACAATGCATGCAGTGAACCTAGACACCCTGTTCAGATCTAGCCAATGAACAGCTCATTTTCCATGGTTGTGGGGAAAGCGGGGACTGCCTCTGATGTGAACCCTGGTGCCCCCAATTTGACCACTTCCCCTTGGTGGGGAGGCCTGCCAGGACTCAGAGAAAGGGGAAGCAGGCTATTGGGATGAGACCTGATAGGCTCCGGTTATATGGTGTGGGAGGAGGTCCCCTTCTGTCAGAAGTCTAGGGGAGGGGAACAGGGTGAAAGAGGGAAGGGGGAACAGGAAGATACAAGTGAGGGGATAACAACTGGGATGTAATCTGAATAAATTAGAATAAATTAGGAATAAAGAAGTGAATAAATAAATAAATAAATTGCCAAGAACAGTACAGTGCCTGACACGTAGTAAGTCCCCATGAGCCACCATCACTATTGTCACTGTCTTTGTGTGAAAACGGGTACCTTTTCCATCTGGTGCAGCAGCAGAGAACATTGCCATGAAGCCACTTCCAGCCGTGTTGGCATCAGAAATCATCTGTACCATCATCTTGTTGCCGCTGGCCACAAGGGATCCAGGTCGGAACGTGCCACAGAAGCGCCCGATGCGTTGGCCGTTGGCATGGCCGTTGTACACGTCCACGAAGTCATAGCGACACAGATTGTCATTCTCAAGGTCTATGAATCGGAAATTCAGAACGACCACTTTGCCCTCAGGGACCTGTCAAGGGGAAAAAAAAAAAGCCAGAAGAAAAACTGTGTAGAAGCAGCAGCACCTGTGGCCTGACAGCACTAAAGATGGCAGATCATGGTACAATACGGAGCCAGGGCTGGGCCTCTGTGCAGAGTCCCTGCCTAGCATGTGTCAAGCAACGGGTTCAATCCCAGAAACACACACTCATAAATGAATAAGTGAATGACCCGGGGTGATGCTCTTCTCACGTCTGAGCTAAGCCAGGAAGAGTTTCCTGCACGGCGCTTCTGAAAAGAACGCAAGCCCTTGCCCTCCTGTGCTAAATTTCTCAATTCTGTAAGGCTAACCTTGAACTCAGAGGTTCGCCTGCCTCTGCTGCAAAATATTGGGCTAATCTCATCAGCTGGTGTCACTGTTTACAAAGAATGCCAGTTCTGACTTATTAATACGTATTTACATATTCTAAGTTACTGTGCCACCCAGACAAGTTGCTTGGGAAGAAACACTTTGAAACATTTTTTTTTTCATATAAAACAAAAGATAACCTCACTAGGTAGTGTGCTTCTGTGAAGTGGAAAGCTCAAGGTTTATTTGGCAGTTGCATAATTAACTTTCAGATAGTTCAGTTGAGGCCAGAAAAACATATGGACCAAAAAAAAAAAAAAACTATATTAAGTTAATTGGATACTTGTTTATAAAAAATATCTAATAGTGTTTTTTATTAAACACATGTAATTAATACGGTGCCATTACCTAACCCGGTATCATAATCAG
Source organism: Acomys minous (assembly GCF_964271855.1). Lineage (NCBI taxonomy): Eukaryota > Metazoa > Chordata > Mammalia > Rodentia > Muridae > Acomys > Acomys minous. The sequence goes on from NC_140495.1 coordinate 27,183,428, forward strand.
GAAAAGACACAGACACCTGTTGTGTTTAGAATTGCCTCATTTCACCTGTGACTGGGCAGGCAGTAACCCTGATCACTCCCCAGCCACCCAGCCCAGGCCGTCTGCTTCAGTCACTCCTATCTGGGCTATTTCCTACCCATAATTCCAAAATACTCGCTAATGTTCTTCATCCGGGCTGCTGTCCTCCATCCACGCCGATCCCGCCAGGTGCTTTTTTTCTCCACGCTGACCCATCTCGGACATCTTCTTCCTGCTCTCTCCTTCCTCGTTGTCCCTGACCCCAGGCCTTCAAACCTCAAACTCTGCCTCTCTCTCTCTCTCTCTCTCTCTCTCTCTCTCTCTCTCTCTCTCTCTCTCTCCTGACACATCCCAAGCTTCAGATTTTTTTTTTTTAATTAATCAGTCAACTTTTAAACAGGCAGAGTGAGGTTTACACAACATGCACAGGTGTTCCTGAGGATGTGCTCATCTGGGCATCAACATCAGAATACACAGGACCAGACCAACCCCCAACACTTGTAGATTGCCTCTGCTTAAAATCACTATGTTTTATTTTATTTTATTTTATTTTATTTTTTTGGTTTTTCAAGACAGGGTTTCTCTGTGTAGCCTTGGCTGTCCTGGACTCGCTTTGTAGACCAGGCTGGCTTCGAACTCAAAGCTATCCACCTGCCTCTGCCTCCTGAGTGCTGGGATTAATTAAAGGCATGTGCAACCATGCCCGGTGAAAATCACTATCTTTTAAAACATTTTTATTTATTGCCCCTGGGTGGGAAGGGTGTTTGCCAGGTGACCCTGAGCAAAAAAAAAAAAAAAAGGCATTGCTCTTTTAGAAACTTTATTCCAAATCTTCTCTAGACACTTGCACATGGTGCAGACATCTGACAATTATTTCTTTATGTTGCTGGCAATTAGCTGAGGCTGCTGTTTTGTGAGATGATATTGGCTAGGGAATTCATTATCTTCCTGACCCGTGCTTCTTCCAAACAACAGTTGAGTCCTGTGTGGGCTGACAGCGCTGCAGCAATGACCTCAGTTCACCCACGGCCCCTGGGATGTCCCGATTGTCACAGGCGCACTTGCCAAGTCACTTGATGGCAAGGCCCTTGCCAGCAAACAGGGGAAGTGCATTCTAAGTTGGTGGTTTGCATTTTCTGGGAAAGGCGAGCCAAATGCAAATCTGCAGCCAGCTTCACTGTGGAGGGCGTGTCACCTGTGGAAATGGGTCTGTTCCGGTCTGAAGCTCCCCTTCCCCAACACGTCACTCAATCCTTATTACAGAAAAGATCTGTTTCTGCAGCATGTCTGGTTTTGTTTTGTTTTTTAAGCCACCACTTCCAATTTCCAGGATTTCTCTTTTTTACAAACAGACACGGTAATTCAGGCTCTAACGCTCAGACCAGTTTATTCACATCAAACTTGAGAAGATGGTTCATTGTTACCCTGTGTATGCGCCCTATATGTAGTCCCCCAAAAAATTTACATTAAAAGTATGCATAAGTATTTGGCTATCTTTCTGGTTTTTTGTTTTGTTTTGTTTTCAGGACAGGGTTTCTCTGTGTAGCCTTGCCTGTCCTGGAACTCACTCAATAGACCAGGCTGGCCTCAAACTCACAGAGATCCTCCTACCTCTGCCTCCCGAGTGCTGGGATTAAAGGCATGCACCACCACTGCCCGGCTGGCTATCTTTCAAGATGGGAGTAAGTCAGAAGCTTACAAGATCTTGTTCATATGTGGCCTGTGTGTATCTCAATACAATTTTTAAGGGAAACCTTGTCCATGTTTAGAAAGTAAAACACATCTTTAGCGAATAGAAATAATATGCAATATTGTGAACATTTCCTTTTTGTCTTTGGAAATTTCACCAAAAACTTAACATCCTTTCATGTTTAGGAGTGAGGAAACCCATCCACTGGAGGCTACAGAGACCGAGTCACACTGCCCTGCTGGAAATCACCCCAAAACTTTCTTGCTGCCTTTGGGACCATAGCAACCCTGAACTTCAGATGCCAGGCACGTTTCTAAACACTGCGCATGCTATCCCCTACAGCGTTCCCAGGGACTCTATGAACTTGATGTGCATACCAGCTCAGGTTGATGGAAACTGAGAAGTCAAGACCCTGCACGCTACAGCCCTGACCATCTTATGTATCTTCGCTTTCATACAGTTTTGCCTCCGTGCAGGCCCCTTTGCTGTTTGAGGAACACTCCAAAGATGGCTCCCACCTCAGGGCCCGCTGGTTGGCTAATGTTTCTTCCTGTTAAAGTGGGATTCACTTTGTCTTGGGATTACTTCTTCACAGAGCCCCCTCCCCAAGCCCTTCAGGCATTATATACTGACATACATATACACATCACACAACTGTGCTACTTCTGCACAGACTATCTTATCACCAGCACGTATAGTACAGAGAGCAGAATTTATCTATAACCAACCAGCAGGGTGCTCGGAAAATATGCATTGAGCAAATGACTACATCCCGAGGTAATCTTAAAAAAATAAATAAATAAAGTATCTGGGCTGTGATTCCTCCTGCTCATGCAAACAATTATATAATAATGTAAATCCACATAAAGGTACAGAGCAAATAGTCTTAAGAACAGGAAGAGAGCTAGGTGTGGTGGCGCATGCCTTTAATCCCAGCACTCAGGAGGCAGAGGCAGGCGGATCGCTGTGAGTTCGTGGCCAGCCTGATCTACAAAGTGAGTCTAGGACAGCCAGGGCTAAACAGAGAGACCCTGTCTTGAAAAACCCAAAAAAAAAAAAAAAAAAAAAAAAAAAAAAAAAAAAAGAACAGGAAGAGACAATACAGTGGTTTGTTTGTAACTTCCTGTGTTTTCGTGGCCTGGGTATGACAGAGACTGAAAGCTCATATCCTCTCTCCAGACACACAGGCCGTCCACTTTTCCCAGCCTCCTTTGCAGGTAGACTGAGGTCATGTAAAAGGGGTCTGGGCCAGTAGCCTACCAGTAGGCGTGGCATATCAAAAATTCTGCATAATCCTTTTGGAGTTCTGTTTTGGCTTTAAGAAAAAGATTCCGGCCAGGTGTGGTGGCACACACCTGTGACCCCGGCACTCTGGGAGGCACAGGCAGGCAGATCTCTGTGAGTTCGAGGCCAGCCTGGTCTACAAAGGGAGTCCAGGACAGCCAAGGCTACACAGAGAAACCCTGTCTGAAAACAAAACAAAAACAAGAAAAGGATTCAGTAGCGGAAACAGGAGGTTGTAGCAGATGACACAGCTCCGCATTGAAGGAGTTAGCGGCGGAGAACAGCTGCCCCAACAGCCACTCAGCCACTCACAGCTGCACCCTGATCCAGGAGAACTGGGTTCTGTGAGGTCACTGGGGCTTGGGGAGCTGCTTGTATTTTGGACTTTGTGTTGCTACCCTATGCCTGGGTGATAGTATACATCAGTTTTTCCTCGCCAGCACCTCTACAACACGCAGCCATCATCTTTGCTGTTTTAGGTGTCTATACCTTTGTCATAAACAAACGGCTTGGTGTGCCTCAAAAAAAAAAAAAAAAAAAAAAAAAAAAAAAAAGCAGGTTCTGACGATAGCCAAGAGAGGGACAGCTTTGCTCGATGGCAGCTCTGTCGATTTTCCTTGGCAAGCAGTATCGGGTTAAAGGCGACTCATTTCAGAGAGGACGTGGACAATCTGGATCCATCACAGAAACGAGACACTGCAGAATAACTGGGGCACACAGTGCTTGCCAGCTCTCTATCGCGGAGGCAAAAATGCCTGAAGTGATGGACTGGTGAGAGAAAAGAGCCTGCCCTGGGCTGGCTCCACCCACAATGGGCGGAGCCCTACCGCCTCAATCACTAATTTCAAAAACACACCACAGGCCAATCTTTCCCCCAAAAGACTCTAGCTTGCGTCAACTTGACATAACACTAGGCATCAGAGGCCCCAGGGGTCTAATTTCCTTCCAATGGGCCCCACTTTCCAAAGGGTTCACATCTCCTTATGTAATGGCCCTCGGCCTTCCTAACGCTGCGACCCTTTAAATACAATTTTCCATGTTGTGGTAACTCCTCAACCACAAAATTATTTTCATTGCTACTTCGGGACTGTAAGTTTGCTACTGTTATGAATTATACAGTAAATATCTGTGTTTTGTAATATCCCCTAAAGGAGATATCGACTCATAAGTTGAGAACCGCTGTCCTAATAGTCCCCCAAGGCTGGGCACCATTTCAATACACGCATTTTCGGGGCATGCTCAAGATCCACACTTCAGAATACAGCAGTGGCTCGAAATTTAGTCTCTAAACTGCCTCCCATAGCCCACATCCCTTCAGGCCATAGTTAGGCGAAATATCATCCCTCTTTCCCCTCCAGAGCCCACAATTCCTCTCCTCTCGGCAGACAACATCTCACCACACGTCCACTGTGCTCTCAGCCTCATGGGGCACAGCCGGGACAGTTCCCCTCAGAGATCTGTCTGTGTAACTAAAACACAGCAGCAGCAGCAGAAGGGCGGAGAGGTGGAGCTGGTAATGAAGGGAAAGTTTTCAACCTTTATTTTATTTAACTTAATCTCAGGTAGGACTTTTCTGTGCTGTTTTGAGTATCTATTTTGCAAGTCAACAAGTATTCGTTAAATGCCAGGGAAGCACCGTTATAGCCAAAAGAGAGGAAAGAATTGAACTCAAGGAACCCTCTTGAGCCGGGCGTGGTGGCGCACGCCTTTAATCCCAGCATCTCGGGAGGCAGAAGCAGGCGGATCGCTGTGAGTTCGAGGCCAGCCTGGTCTACAAAGAGAGTCCAGGACAGCTAAGGCTACACAGAGAGACCCTGTCTTCAAAAACCAAGAACCCTCCTGACCCAGAGCCTGCGGCAGGCTGGACCTCAGTGAGACAAGAGACGGCACCTAAGGTTGATAAAGCCTGCCTCATCGGCTCTTCTTCGTTATCCTCTTCCAATCCATGTGTGCAGGGCTGTGTGTTTGTTTTTGTTTTGTTTTGTTTTTTTTCCAAGACAGGGTTTTTCTTTGTAACCTTGGCTGTCCTGGACTCGCTTTTGTAGACCAGGTTGGCTGGCCTGGAGCTCACAGCGATCCGCCTGCCTCTGCCTTCCAAGTGCTGGGATTAAAGTGCGCCACCACGCCCACCCGGCTGAGGGCTGTGCGCTTTAAAAGCTGAGGTGGTCGCCTCTTTTTCTGGATTATGCTTCCTGACAGACAAGCGCAGAAGCCGATTTCTCTACATCTTCAAAGAGTCATTTTAGGACATTCTTTCAGGTCTCCAGAAGTTGTCAAGATGAGTAAATCCAGAACAAGATAATAACACAATTGGTGCGGATTTGCGGAGAAAAAAAAATGTCCCTCTGTTAAACCATTAGCCCATGTTAGAGCTATTTTTAAGCGCAACAGAAATAAAAGCCAGAGGAGTCTTTTACTAGTGGAGTCTTTTTAATCTTGGGACAAAAGGACTATGCCATTGACTCTCTGAAATTTTTTCTTCTTCTTTGTGTGTGTGTGTGTGTGTGTGTGTGTGTGTGTGTGTGTGTGTGTGTGTATGCGCGCGCGCACGCACGCGTGGGGGTGCAAATGTTATGCAGGTGCCCATGCATGTGGAAGCCAGAGGTCACCTCAGGCATTGTTTTCAGGAGATGTCCACCTTGTTTTTGAAGACAGAGTCTCGCGCTGGGACCTGAGACTTTGAGATTAGGCTGGGCTGAGTGAATATCAATCCCTGGAGAGCATGCCTGGCCTTACCTAGCTTTACACAGGGACTCCAGGTGTCGGGCTCTGCAGCAGCACTTTCCCAGGCCCTAGTGCTTTCTTCTTAGACGATCATAAGTACAATTTCCCCCAAGACCTGTATAAGGTAAAGCTTATTTCTAACCAATGGCTGAAGTGTCATTTTCTTTCTTTCTTTCTTTCTTTCTTTCTTTCTTTCTTTCTTTCTTTTGTAATTTGTTTGAAATATCATTTTCAAGAATACTTCTATAATCTGGAATTTAACTGGATAGTTCTTTAATGGATCCTGAATATAAAATCAAATTGGTATTAAAAATGGGGGGTGGGGTGGGGAAGAAAGAAAGAACCTTTCCCTCTGAGATTGGGAGGAGTCACAGCAAGGTAATTGAATAGTGAAAAGAGAATATGTACAAATGAGCATCCAGTGTCCTCTTCTGTGAGTGAAATGGCTTTCCGTGGCTGTGTAAAGCTGCCTCAAGAGAGAACCTAATTGTTGGAAATCTAATTTCTTTGTAAAACTTAACGTCATTGGCCACAATGAGAGCTTCAATGAGCAGTACCGGGCGGAGCCATCTTCCCCAACCCTGGTGTGTACTCCTCACAGGTGACCAGTTTAACTCCGTGCCATCCTTTCCAGGATTCACCTCCTTGTGGGGAATAAAAATGCCCCTATTGCTTCCCTTGATTTGTCTCTTTTAACCATACTCTTCTGCTTCCTAGAATTCTCCTGCCCCTCCGCCACATTTCTACTTAAATCAACATTCAAAATCCCCCATACCGCCTTCATAGAAACATCACTGCTGAGGTGAAGTGTTACATTTCTCATAGAGTTTGTTTTCCCTAGCGGTTGTAATTGCATTGCTTGTGGTTTGTTTACTTTTCTAAGTCTCTATCACTAAATCCTCTCAATACAAACAACCAGTAGCTCCCGGTTCCCTCTTTCTCCTCAGGAACGTCCATTCTGCTGCTACAAATTACACAAATCCTGTGCTTAAGAGAATAGCTCTACAGAATAAATTCATGGAAAATGATGAACTCAAGACTTGTGGATAACTTATTTAATTTTTAATAATTTTACTATTTAATAATTTTACTATTATTAGTGTGTGTATGTGTGTGTGTGTGTGTGTGTGTGTGTGTGTGTGTGTGTGAGAGAGAGAGAGAGAGAGAGAGAGAGAGAGAGAGAGAGAGAGATGGGGGAGAGCGGAGAGATGCATACATGGACATGTCACAGTGTGTGTTGTGGTGGTGAGGAGATAACCTTGGGTGTTGGTCCTTGCCTTTCCACGTTGTCTAAGGTGAATTCTTCACCGCTGACATTCTCGCCTCCACTTCTCATTTCTCGTAAGCATGCTAGGATACTGATTCTGGCTTTTAATTGGGCTTTGGGGATGTAAACGCACATCATCAGGCTTTTACACACCCAGTCATCACCTCAGCCCCAGCATTTTAAAATTAACAGTGTAGCAACACTGGAACATTGTATCAATTCCTGGTTTTGCTACTTTCTCCTACACTGAATGCTATCAATTCGTGACAATTTTGTGGGTGCATATACACACAAAACAACAATAACAACAACAAATGAAAGAAAGACATCATTGTTATTTTGAGCTCGCTGTGGTCATTATAGGGGAAGGCTGAGCTTATTTAACGTTGCAGTAGGCCATAGGAATGATGTTGGGTAAGAGATGCTTCATTAAAGATACCCTGGAGGTGGCAAGCCCCAGGAGCACCAACAGAAATAGAAAAGCAGCCAGGAGGAGAGGAGCTTGTGCTATTTCATCTTAGAAGACACGCAGAGAGGCAGCGGGTACACTGGTTTATTTTTGAAAATGTTGAGTTTAAGATGTTGCAGGCATATGCTTCAATATCAAAACACAATTAGGGTAACTGCCACAAAGGCCCCAGCCCTGCCTACCTCCAGTTTTGGCTTCCTAACCTGCTTTATATTTCTGGGAGCTGTTTTTTGCTATGCATATCTTAAAATCCAAGAGTACTGATCCTTACGTGCAATGACGTCATAACAAGAACCACCATTACGAGTCTCTTAGGCAATAAAGGCTTTCTGGGGCCAGCATGACCCTGGAGAAGGGGACCTGAGGAATGGATGAACCAGACCAGTGTAATCAACAACCTACTGACTGTGCATCGCTCTTGTACCTTCCTGATTCCTCCCCCACTAAAGCCAGTACCTCTAGGACGCTTAGACTGTATGATGAACAAGTTTATAAGCCCAGGATTTGGGAAGCTGAGGCAGAAGGTCAGAAGCCAATTAGAAACCAACCTAGTCTACATAGTGTGTTCCAAGGCATAGCGAACCTCCATCTCCTAAAGAAGAAAAAAAGAAAAAGAAAAAAAGAATGGAGGTGGAGAGCCTTACCTGTAAGCACAGCGCTTAGAGAGTTGTGCCAGAAAGTGACTTCAAAGCAAGCCTGGGCTACATACATAATGAGACTCTGTTTCAAAATCCAAGGGAGTTGGGGGAGGGGGTGGGGTGGGGGGTGGGGTGGAGTGGGGGGGGGTGGGGGAGGGTCATGGGAGGCAAGGAAGAACCTTAGCTAAGTTTGTTATAAAGCTGGGGTGGTGGTGGCACACGCCTTTAATCCCAGCACTTGGGAGGCAGAGGCAGACGGATCGCTGTGAGTTCGAGGCCAGCCTGGTCTAAAAAGTGAGTCCAGGACAGCCAAGGCTAAACAGAGAAACCTTGTCTCGAAACCACCCCCCAAAAATCTCTTTAAAGTAACTATATTATCTTCCATTTAGACAACCTACCAAAGTCGACAAACTAGCATGGTATTTAAACAAGGCATCAGCACTCCCAGAGGAGAATCAAGCAGAGAAGGGGAGGCAGAGAGTGAGTCATTTTGCTCATATGGTGTGAATTTAATTACATGTTCTTAAGTGTTCGGTGACAACACCACGCTTAGGAAAAACTATAGACAGCAGTGGATGGGAGAAAGAAGATAGGAGGCCCAGCACTGTCACTGTGCAGTGTGGGATGCACATGACTGGACAGGTCCCTGTGGGTGCGGGAACAGTGTCCAGTGTGTGGCGCCTCTCTAGGCGGTCGGTCTGTGTTTTCCATTCTTCAATTGAAGAGCTCAGCTTTAATTGACAAAGAAAAGATGAAAGCACCTAAGAGTCAAAGTCCTCAGCAACGGAGGGGCTGGCTGGCAGTGTGGGGGTGGGGTGGGACTTCTTAAATCAACGGAGGGAAGCCAGCCATAGAAGTGCTGCTGTTTTCACCCTACCCAAAGGCCACAATCCCTAAGCGGGGCTCCACTGTCCCCTAATATCTCAAATGTCAGTCAGGTCAGAGTTTTTCAATCTGAAACCTCCCCCTTGCCCCCCCCCCCCATTTTATAAATGCATTCATTTTGAGTGCACATTCCAATGGCTTTTAGTAAATGTATGCAGTTTCGCAACTATAATCACTGTCTAGTTCTAGACCATCACCCTGAAAGATCTCTTATGCCAGCTGCAGTCAGTCCTTTTTCCCTGCACCAGCCTTAAGAAGCCACAGACTTGTCTTTTCTGTTTTTGTTTTTTGTTTGTTTGTTTTTGTTTTTTTGTTTTGTTTTTCTAGACAGGGTTTCTCTATGTAGTCTTGGCTGGCCTCGAACTCACAGATATCTACCTGCCTCTGCCTCCCGAGTGCTGGGAGACTTGCCTTTTCTGAATGTTTCATGTACATAGAATCATGAAATGTAAGGTCTTTGCATCTGGCTTCTTTCACTTAGCACAGTGTGTTCAGGTCAACCCATGTCACGGCATCAGCAGAGTACCATGTTTCCTTTGTGACTGAATAATATTTCATTGAATGGACACACTATCTGTCCATTCATCGTTGGTGGATACCTAAAATATATCTACATTAGGGTTATTATTATTAACAATGTGTCTATGGCCCCTTTTCACACGTCTTATGAATGCATATTTTCACTTTTCTTGTACTTGGGGGGTATCAGTGCTGGGTCATGTGGTAAATGTTTAACTTTAACAGAAACTGTTTTCTGCAGTGACTTTACCATTTTATTTCTACCAGCAGTGAAAGAATTAAGACTCTGTTTTAGTCTCTCTCTCTCTCTCTCTCTCTCTCTCTCTCTCTCTCTCTCTCTCTCTCTCTCGTGTGTGTGTGTGTGTGTGTGTGTGTGTGTGTAGTGTACATGTGTGCATGTCTGATGTCTCCCCCAATCACTCTCTACCTTACTTCTTGAGATTTTTCACTGAACCTGGAGCTCGCTGATTGGCTGAGATCCACTGGCTTCCAGCCCCAAGAATCCTCCTGTCTTTGCCTACCCAGGCAGAGAATTACAGGCCTGCCCCACGCTCAGTCTTTTACGGGTGCTAGAAATTAAAACCAGGTCTTCATACATGCATGGAAAGCACTTTACTGACAAAGCCTGTCCCTATGGTCTATGTCTTTTTGACTACTGCCATCCTCACATGTATGACGTTTGTGCTTTTTACTTTTGTATTCACTGTAATGTTTATTTAAAAGTCTCCAGGAGCTAATGAAATGACATATCTCTCTACTGGCCATTCCCTTACATTTTGGTAACCTGTTTATTCAAGGGGCTGAAGAGATGGCTCAGAGGTTAGGAGCACTTGCTGCTCTTCCAGAGGACCCATGTTCGATTTCCATGCACCCACGGGGCGACTTGCAAGTGTGTATGCTCCCGCCCCAGGGGAACTGACACCCTCTTCTGGCTTCCAGAAGCATCCAGCACACGCATGGTGCACAGGCACATATGCAAGCAAAATACCCATACACACAAAATTAAAATATGAATTCATGCTTAAAAGTCTATTCAAGCCAGGTGTGGTGGCGCACACCTTTGATCCTAGTGCTCGGGAGGCAGAGGAAGGTGAATCTTGAGGCCAGCCTGCTCTACAGAGTGAGTTCCAGGACAGCCAAGACTGTCATACAAAGAAACCCTATCTTGAAAAAAACGGGGGTGGGGAGGTGTCTATTCAGATTTTTATCTGACATTTTTTTTTTCTAAATTGTCAATCCTAGTGCACTTTTCAAATCTAAGTAGAAAGAAAAGAATCACAACTTAACCAGTAATAAGATGAAGCTCTGAAGCACACAGCAAATCTGGGTCTGTACATCCACTCTATGCCAAGAGGGAGAGGCAGGGCCCCGCTAGTAGGCTTCTTTAATGAAATCACTCCACTGAAAGCAACAGTGGACTCAGCTCCCTGAAGAGAATGCTCAGCCCTGAACATTGTTCCTCCATTTCTCAATCAGCCATAACTTTTTTTGTTCTACTGCCCACTATAGCCCATCAGGGAGTTCCTAGGAAATGGAAGATGCTCACACTTTCACTTCCCAGTGAAAACAAGTACGTGCGCGCAGGGCAGGCAGGGGTTTCCCTTGGCCTGCCCACACTGACGGGAATGCCTGCTTTGCCACCTGCGCCAAAAATACGGAGTGCTTCCTGATGATCAGCTGTGATTTTAAAGAGATTAAAACAAGCCGAGTAGTGGTGGCACCTGCCTTTTAATTCCAGCACTTGGGAGGCAGAAGCAAGCGAATCTCTTGAGTTTAAGATCTGCCTGGTCAACAGACTGAGTTCCAGGACAGCCAGGGCTACACAGAGAAACCTGTCTTGAAAAAAACAAAAGAGAAAAGAAAGGAAGGAAGGAAAAAGGAAGGAAGGACGCCTTCTTACAGCTTTCTAGAGAGTAAGATAGGAGACCAAGGATCTGTGAGGCCTGAGAAAACCAAAGCAGGATATAAAAACCATGAAACGATTTGGACTTAAACACTTCAAGATGAACTCAGTTCCTTGAGGGTGGGCAGCGAGCAGCATGGAGTTGGGGGGGGGTCTTAGTTTCTCCTGTGAAAGCGAGACCTTTTTGGTTTTATAATTGACCAAATAGTTGTTGCACACTGTAACTGTCGGCGCTAGGTCGTGTGCTGGGCTCTGAGGAGAGAACGAAGGTTAAGTGTGGCTCCTCTGCTCTCTAAGACAATATCCTCAAAGACAGTGTTGATGAACTTCCGGCCTCCAAGCACACTAGATGGGTCTTAGTAACAGGAACAGTCCATCAATGTTAGACCTGCTTGCAAATGCTAACATTAACGGAGCCATGGGGTTTTCAAATGAATACAGTACTGTGTGCTCATGAGCAATGTATGCCGGTCCTTCTGCAAATGACCTCCAAGAAGGCTTTTAAAAACCCTTATTAATTTTCTTTCCATATGTGTGACTGTTTTGGTAGCATGTACGTCTACGCACCATGTCCATGTGTGTGGTGCCCTTAGAAGCCTGAGGAGAGCATCAGATCCTGTGCACCCAGAATTGTGGGTGGCATGTGGGGTTCTGGGAATTGAACCCAGGTCCTTCAGAGAAGCATCCAGGGCTCCTAACCTGAGCCATCACTCTAGCCTTCTCATTTCTCCTGTCGCGGTTGTTGTTTATCTGTACGAGTTCACAGTTCAGAGCAGTAACAAGTCAGGAATGCCACATGTGTTTCCTGTCCTCCTCAAATAGTTCTGATGAGCAAAATCAACTGAGAACACAAAAGCAATGGAGTCATTCCCTCTTACAAAATCCAGCATTGCGCCAAGTTCAGATGATGGACATCTCACACCTGCGATCCAGGAGGCCGGCTGCTTGAATCTGGCCTGCAGCACTGGACAGAGTCCTGGCAGCACTGGGTGCTAGAAAGTATTTCTCATGCTTTGTTGCGGCGTTTGGGTGTGGCTCGAAAATAGGCCCCACAGGGTAATTGACTTACTTCTCTCTGGAGAGTTAAGAAAACACCAAAAGCTGAGACATACTGCAAGTCTAACCAAGGCCTTCGCAGGACACTTCAACCTCAAAGAGCCCAGGAGCTTTGCTTTTGTTTTTAACCACCGCCTCTGCTCTAAAGCCTGGGCTGACTTAGACCTCTCATGCACATCAGCTGCCTTTTAATTTGCAGCAATCTTGTAGCTCCAGCTTCCCAGATGCTTAGAGTATAGGCGTGTCCCATCATACCTGGCTACTATCTTACTTTCAATGTACAACGGTGACATGGTGACACCAAGTGACCAGTTTAGGCTGGGTGGGTGGGCGAGGGCACACCAGAGCAGGGCATCTGAAACAGGAAACAACTTTATTGCCACCCTCAGTGAGTGCAGCAATCTAGTCACAGGATCTCATTCTCCACACTTCCCAGGTAGCTTCCTCCTTGGCAGCCAGCACACGGGAACACAGAGGTCCCCAGGCAGCAGCTCCTGAACGGCTGGCTGCCTTAGAGACCTGTGCTCACCTCAGCGCTGCCATGGACCGGGCTGCTAGTTTTTGTGAATCACCAAAGCATGGATTCAGGCTAAGCAGGAGTTTGCTAGATGCGCGTGTTCTCTGTTCTACTAGAGTGTCTGTGATGGCATTCTGACGCGACCCACCAGAGTGTCTGCATTGGTGTTGAGGCAACACACTAGAGTGTCTGTACTGGCGTTCTGATCACTTGCGGCAGAGTGCACACCCAGCTTAAATGAAGGTTGAAAGTGAGGTCCCTCGCCTCTGCTGTCAAGGCTGCTCTGGTCACTGCCACCTTTAGTCTGCTCAGCAATAACTTTTATTGATTCTACTTTACAATATATTTAGATAAAGATTTATAGATTGTATAGATTTAGACGATATATTTAGAAGCTGGTGTGTGTGTGTGTGTGTGTGTGTGTGTGTGTGTGTCTCACTGACCCTCACCATCACCTTCCTGGCTGCTGTGATGGCCCAAGCCACCACAGTCTCACCTGAATTACAACAACAGTTTCCTACCTGGCCTCCCCTCTTAGAAGTCACAGTCTGTTCTCCACACAGCATCCAGGTGATCCTTTGAAATCACAAGTGCACCTCATTTGGAACACTCTAATCCCTACACTGCATAAAACCAGGAGTGGTGGTACACGCCTGCAATCCCAGCCCTGGCGAGGTAGAGGCAGAAGGATCATAACCTCAAAGTTATCCTTGGCTACTGAGGTTTGAGACCAGCCTAGGCTACAGGAGACCGTATCTTAAAAAGAAAAATAAAAAAAAGTCACTTTATGCCACACTCCTTTGCTTTAAATCATGGAGAGACATTGGATCGGCCAGTTTGATGTGTCGATTTGGGTAAGCAATAATGGCACTTGGTTATTAAAATACACACTTCAGCCAGGTGGTGGTGGCGCACGCCTTTAATCCCAGCACTTGGGAGGCAGAGGCAGGTGGATCACTGTGAGTGCGAGGCCAGCCTGGTCTACAAAGTTAGTCCAGGACAGCCAAGGCTACACAGAGAAACCCTGTCTTGAAAACAAACAAACAAAGCTAAAATACACACTTCAGAGGAGTCGGCCTCCATAGCCATCCACTTAAACCGTTGCTTTGAAATATGAGTATCTAATGTATAATACAAAATATGTATGTTAAATATAATATTTGTATATACAGCTGAATATTTTATTGTATGTATGTTGTACATTTTCATCATCCATCTATCAGCAGATGGACATCTAAGCTGTTTCATTCACTGTATAGAAGCTTTTTAATTTCACAAGGTCCCACTTGCCTTATGGCCGATGCTCCCAGGGTCCTGTCTCATGCTTATAAGTTGAAACTTCCCTTTCTTCTCCTCTATCAGGTGCAGGGTATCAGCTCAGGTCTTCTGTTGAAGTCTTTGACCCATTTGGAGTTGCGTTATGCGCAGGGTGAGAGGTAAGTGAGGTTCATCAGCCTACAGCTTGACCAGCACCATTGGGTGGAGACGCTGTCATTTCTCCAATGTTGTTTTTGTTGCTGTTGTTCATAGTTTAGAATCAGGGGGCTACAGGAGGGCCTCCGTTCTACTCCTTGATCAATGTATCTGTTTTTATTACTACAGCGTAACCTGAAATCAGGCATATGGTGATATCTCCAAAAGTGTTCTTACTGTTCAGGATTATTTTAAGTGTCCTGGATCTTTTGTGTTTTCATATGAATTTTAAGACTATTTTTTTTTCAAGTTCTGTGAAAAGTCACATTTGGATTTGGGTGGTGATTGCATCCAGTGTGTAGGCTGCTTTTGGTACAATGGTCATTTTCACAATATTAACTCTTCCAGTCCAGGAGTATGGGAGATCTTTCCACCGTCTGGCGCCTTCTTCAATTTCTTTCTTCAGAGTCCTAAAGATTTGACTGCGCGGGTCTTTCCCCTCCTTGGTTAGATTTACTCTAAGCCTCTTCTGAGGCTGTGGTGAATGGGATCGTTGCCCTGAGTGTTTTTTTTTTCTCTCTCTGTATGCTTATCAATGTTCTATATGGAGGCTTTGTTATACAGGAAGATACTGATTGTATATTGAAGAGGCATTGTTATGTGGGACTATATATGTATATATCTTGTGTAATACGTTTGTAACCTACAGTTTTACTAAACAGATTTACCAAATGTAGTCGTTTTCTGGTTGGAGCTTCTGGAGTCTGTTATGTATAGAATCACATCCCCTGCAGTAAGAATGTTCTGGCTTCATTCTTTCTTACTTGTATACCTTTTGCCTCCTCCTCCCCCTGTCGTACTGCTCTGGTTAAGACTGCAAGCACTGCACTGAACAGGATGAGGGAGAGTGGGCATCCCTGTCTTGTTGCTGATTCTAATAAAGGCTTTGAGTTTTTCTCTACTTAGAATGGTGTTGGCTGTGGGCTTGCTGAATGTTGCCTTTATTATGTTAAGCTATGCCTATGTATGCCTCGACTCTGTAGGACTTGTCAAAGACCCTTTTCTACATCTAATGAGATGATCATATGACTTCTGTCCCTGAGTTACACTTATTGATTTACATATGTGGAATCATCTCTGCAACTCCAGGATGAAACCGAATTGACCATGCTGGATGACCTTTTTATGCATTCTGGAATTTGGTTTACAAGCATTTTATTTTATTTTATTTTATTTTGTGTGCCTATGTTCATTAGGGAGATTGGCCTATATTCTTTTGGGGGTTTCTCTTTTCCTGGTTTTGGTATCAGGGTAATACTGGCTTCATAAAAAGAATTTAGACGTGTTCTTTCCTTTTCTATTTTATGGAATAATTTGAGGATTGTTGGTGCTTGTTCTTCTTTGATGATCTGCTATTATCCTGAGCAAAATTCATCTGGCCATGGGCTTGTTTTAGTTTAGAGATGTTTATTTTAATTACTGAGTTTATCTCAGTTACTAAACAGTCTATCTGTTAGGTTATTTACTTCACCTTGACTTAACTTTGATAGGTTGTTTGTATCTAGAAATTCATCTACTTCTTTTAGATCCATTATGTTGGTAAGACTTTCCGCTGAGGTGTTCATTGGCTTACTGAATTTTTCCTTTCCAGCATCATTTCAGTTTGGGTGTTTTTCATCAATCCCATCTCTTTGTTGAATTGTATTTTCATATCTTGGATTGACTTCCTCATTTAATTTATCTTTTTGTTGTGTTCACTTGGAGTATACTCCTGTCTTCTTTGAGTTATCTGAACTTACTCATCCATCATTCTTTTGAATTCTTTGTCTGGTAGTTCTTCTAGGTCATTTTTATTGGGTGCCATTATTATTGGATCCGTAACTTGTAGAGGGGACAGGTAGTACTGGTTTTTCATGCAGTTTCTATGCTAGGACTTGCACACATAGAGTAGTTTGTTGGTTGAGTCCTACTGATCCTTTTCTTTCTTTCTTTCTTTCTTTCTTTCTTTTTTTCTTTCTTTCTTTCTTTCTTTTTTTTTTTGCTGTTGTTCAAGTTGCTCTTTTACTTTCAGTCGAGAGCTTCCAATGAGAGGACTATGTTGTATTAGGGTTTAGCTCTCCATTTCCTCTGTGAGGCTAATGTAGGAAGTTCCAGAAAGAAAAAGAAACTACAAGGGCCATATCCTCAAGGGCTTTCGAGTTTGGCAGGGGACACAGATTAGTAAGCAGACAAAGAGAGTGTGACCAATCATGTCTGTAACAAAGGTTCCCCCTGGATGTTCTGAGAGAGTCACCTTAGCCCCCAGCAAGGCCTTCGGTTCACAGATGTCCTGGGGGTTTGCTGTGTGCTACTCTAAACCGACGGACGGATGTTACCACCACAAACTACTTATTTGCACTGGGAATGGTGGTGACTTTACAAGCTTCCTGAGGTCCATGAGTGGAAAGACGTCTGTGACAAACAAGTTTCAGTTCTGATGTCACTGCATCATCAACCCATTTCAATTAAGCTTGCAGTCCTCATTACACACCCTGTGTGTTGTCTTCGCAGAACTTGTCACCATCTGATCCCTTCCCATTTCTCTGCTTCCAGCATGACTAATGCAAGGAACTTCCCTGCTATATATCAGAAGAATATAACTGAGCCTGGCTCTCAGGAAATGTTCAGTAAACATTTCGGGGGGGGGGGGGAGGATCTTTAGTATTTACTATGCTTTAGACGTTGTTTAAACTTTTTAATTTTATGTGTATGGGTGTTTTTTTTTCTTTCTGCATGTATGTCTGTGCCTAGTGTTGGTGGAGACCAGAAGAGGGTATCAGATCCCCTTTGGGCTGGAGTTACGGCCAGTTGCGAGCCACCAGATAGGTGCTGGGAATCGAACCAAGATCCTATGGAGGAGCAACCAGTACTCTTAATTCCTGAGTGATCTCTCCAACCCCTAGACGCTGAACTTAACGCCATCCATGTGGTAATGTAACACCCAACACAGCCCTATGAGGGACTAATACAATTCACAAGTTCAGAGAAGTAGACCCAGGAACAAAGAGGTGAACCAAAAAAGACCAAGATCATACAGGTGGGACATACTATCTCGGGAATCCAGGGCTCATAACAGAATTCCTCAAAGCCTTGTGGCTTTAAACAGTGATACTGTCCTGTTGTGATTCTGTGGACTCGCCGGCCTCAGGTGGATGGATCTAGCTTGAATTCTCTCCTGCGTTGCTGGGAGCTGGCACAAGGCATGTCATCTTCTCAAGGCCTGGACATCTAGGACGACTTTTTCACTAACAGATCAGACAAGCTAACAACTGCTGGAGGCTGCTTGTACACTCCTCACAGAATGATGGTTCTTACAAAGCATTTTGTGTGTGTGTGTGTGTGTGCATGTGGTGTACGAGTGCATGGGAGTCTAGCCAACATTCAAGTGTCATGCTTGCAAGTCAAATACTTTACCTAATAAGCCATCTCCTCAGACCCCAGATGCACTTGGCAAATTTTTTTTTGGAGAAAGGGTCTTCTTATGTAGTCCAGGTTGACCCCAAATTCACTATATAGCCTAGGTTATCCTCAGCATCCTACTGCCCCAGCCTCCTAAGTACCGGGACTATAGGCTTCTGCCACCATCTCCTGGGCGCTAAAATGCACATTGTTAAAAACCAAGGTGGGACTGAGGAGGTGGCCAGTGACTCTTGGTTTGATGTCCAGCATAGAGAACAAAGAAAAGAAGAGAGGGAGGGAGGAAGGAAGGAAAAAGAAAGGGAGAGAAGGGAAAGGAAGGGAAGGATGGAGGAGAGAAGAGGAAAAGAAGGAAAAGGAGGGGAGAGAAGGAGAATAGGGGAGAAAGGAAGAGAAAACAAAGAACTTAGGCAAAAGCTAGGACTTCTTCCGGCCCAGGCCACTCCCACAAGTCACTTCAGCTTCGTTCTCTTTGTTCTACTGGGCCCCTCAATACTCACTATTGGGGGGTGCTGGGAAATCAGGAGGTCTGGC
Source organism: Acomys minous (assembly GCF_964271855.1). Lineage (NCBI taxonomy): Eukaryota > Metazoa > Chordata > Mammalia > Rodentia > Muridae > Acomys > Acomys minous. The sequence goes on from NC_140495.1 coordinate 27,201,801, forward strand.
AGTTGGAGGCCATCTTTGGAGACTCCAAGCGCAGGGCCCTATTGATAACGTACCTCATCGGTCTGCCTCCAGAAACTGCACCAAAGACTCTGGATGCTGGTTTTAGCTGGTTTGTGTAACTAGGGGCCTGTTTGGAATTCCAGAGAAGGATAAAGTTTTCATCTCTAAAGTCAGAAACATGCTTGCAATGTTTTAATGTAGTGCTGGGGCAAGTGTCCTTCCTTGGAGCTCAGCCCCATCTCAGTTTCACTGACAGACCTTTCTCTGCTTCTGAATACCCCAGCTCCAAAGTCCCATGGAGCCTTCGGGTTGGTGCTGCGGTGGGAGTTGGCTGGGAAGGGAGGTTTAGAGGCACTTCTGTGCATGAAATCTTATGAAAGATCGTATTTTTAAATGAAGAAAGGACACAGTGAGTGATTTCCCATGGGAATTCGCCATGCCCCCAAGGGATACCATCCAGCTCGAAACCAGTTGGCTTGCAGGCAAGTTCTACACAAACACCACACTTTGATTCCTTATTACAGACCCGGAGAAGCAGTTTTAAAAGATCAACATGCCCTCTAGCGTGTGCCAAGTGGCCGTCCGACTTCAAGTCCTCTCTCACACTGGCCAGGGTGTCAGCCGCAGGAACTCCACCACATACCCAGCAAATGAGTAAACAGGGACTGAAACACTCGTCCATATGCCTTTCCAATGCTTACTCTTCTGGGCTCCCAGGAATGCCACCCAAACAACCCGCCATTTTGATCCGCGGTCACTGGGCGTCTCCCTGCAACCATTATTACAGTTATTATGGAGACAGTTCAGCACTGAATGGGCAGGCACATCGTGAACAATTTTGGTGAATTGATGAATTATGATTCCTTCAGAAGGGGTCAGTTTGTAGCCCAGAGATTCTAGCAGTGGAATTCTATCATCCGTCTCTGGGAGCACCTAACTGTGAAACTGCCACAGACTTCCATAGGCCTTTCTTCTCCTCAGTCTGGTCTGGTAACCGCCCCGTCCTTGATGAACTGCTCTGTCTCTCCCTTGACATTTTGGAAAACATTATTTGGTTACACACAGTGTTCAGGAGTGAACATCTGAGGAGGGATCCCAGGGTGTGGTGGTGAAAGAAAGGTGATACTTAGTGGTGGGACTTATGTTTTAGGATGCTTCAATTCTGACTCTACATTGCTCTAAATTTCCTGATTATTCAGGATGTTTATATTGGTTGTCTAAGACCTCTCATGAGCTAACAAATAATGTTTAAAAACAGACAAACAAACAAACAACATTTTCCCCCCACGTTCCTAGAGCAAGAAATTTAAAGACACTCGAAAGCATAATTGCACTGCTGAGGCGTAAATGCGTGAGGGCAATGGACGCGTTCACAGGCTGTTCTGTTCCTCAGGCTCAAGGAGCAGCAACCCATATGCATAGCATCTCTCTGTGTGACAAAAAGGACCCAGCAACCATCCAAAGAGCACAGCCAACTCCAGGGGTGAGAAAGTGCAACTGTGATGCCTCTAGCGCCGCACTCATCTCCAGCGAATAAGACCCAGCCAAGGAGCTCCTTCTCTTTCACTGATAGCTTTTTAGGAACTTGTGAAGTTGCCGTGGACCAATTCAAATCTGCCACTGGATTCACATCATAAATCGAACTGTGGCATAAAGCAAGGGATGTGAAAGTAAACCTGTCAGCCCTTTTAACAATACCTTTAAAAAGCCCTTCCTGGGTGTTTACTTTATTAAGCGCCTTCTCCATTGACAATGTTGTTATCAAAGAATCTCAGTGAAAAAAAGAAAAACATGAAGACTTTGTTTCCATGTTCTTTCTGTCTGTTCATTAGGCCTTATTTTTTTCATTAAGCCTTTCCCCCCCCCCCCATTTTTTTTTCATTAAGCCTTTTTAAAGGCATTGGACTGGAAACAGCCCTAAAAAAATACAGGCAGAATAAATAAGCATATTTATAAAACATCGGGTTTCCAATCAATAAAAACATACTTAACTTCCATGTGAAAGAGCAAAGAAAAACAAAATTAAAAGAGGCAACCGAAGCCCTCAAAAGCAAGCAGAAAACTAAACAAATTTAGAAAAAAGTGGACCGGTGCCCCAGTGTGAAAGTGTTATCTACCTGCTTATTTATTTAGGATTTATATTTGTCCTTCCCAAAAGGACCAAGGCAACGGGAAAGCTTTGTACTTCTAGTGTCTTAATTGAATCCTAGCCCAAGGAATTTATCTATTGTAAGATTCATAAACTTTCTGAACTACAAACTATCAGTTTAAAAAGCAAAACAGGTAACAGATGCGGCCCCTTTAGCTCAGCCACATGACCCTCAAGCTTGAAGCTGCAAACACGTTCTACTAACCTCGCTCTTCTGAACTTTCCTTTGGTGCAAATCATATTAACTTTAGCTTTGGGTAAAATTATTACCCAGGTAGCTAAATGACTATTATTTAATGTCTATAAGAGAAATGTATATATTCATTAAAAAACAAAAACAAAAAACCTTATGATTAGAGCTTAAGACTCCATATAATGTTAAATCCTATGTTGAATCAAAAGACAGGAAATACCTGGTTAAGGCCAAAAATTCCATTCCTCTATCTACCCTGCTGAGGCTATTCCCGACAATTAATGGTTATGGTAATTCTAGAACCCTTTCCTTACCCTTAGCTATAATTAACTGACTTAAATGCTGAGTTCCTGCCCAAATTAATTATTTGTTTTCTCAAATTATATATCTACCACTGGTCTTCCTAGAGCATCACTGTATACTTTAAACATACACAACCCATGTCCGTCACTGACAGTTTGCTTCTCATTAACCGTATGAAAGTTGTTGAGAAGACACGAACCCCAAGCTCATTTTAATTTATAAAGTCTTTACTTTTAATTTATAAATTGTTTAAGTAAAATGTAAATGCCATTTAAATCTGGAAGGTAGATTCAGCATGATGACTTTAACACACATAAGTCACAAGATTACCCTCCAGGCAATGATACAGAAACGCTTCTCCATGGCTCATAATTACTCATACATGAAAATAACCAAGGCGCATGTCAAACAGACCTGTCACTCCAACCCTTACACAGGCCTCTACAAAAATTTCAGTACATAAAGCTACTTGAGAGCGAGCATTCCTGTCATTTATTTATTCTCTTATCTCTTTCCCACTGATCTGAACTCTCTGAGGATGGACACTAAGCCTTGACCCTTTACCTGGAGGGTCAGCGCAATGGAGCATCTATACAAGGGATTCAGTGAACTGTGGTGAATGTTTTCATATAAGAGATAAGTATGTGCACAGCTAATTGTATTACTGAGTCTTTTAATGGTGTTTATAGACACGATGATATTAGGCAAGATACAAGTTTTACTTAGTTTATAATATAATATATATATTATACCATATACCAAATACTATATTGTGTTAGATTTTAGCTGGGTATGGTTGCTAACACCTGTAATCCCAGAGGTAGGATGATCACTGTCTATGTCTATATGGTTTGTAAATCATATAGACCAGGGATCAGCCTGGTCTATATGGTGATATGTATATATGTGTGTATATGCATACTATATATAGTATATGTATACATCCCATATATAGTGACACACATATATCAGATTATATACATCACATATGATATATACAATTTGGTGTAATACACACACATCCACACACACACACACACACACATATGTCACTATGTAGACTAGGCTGAGCCCCAATTGATAGCAATCCTTCTACCTCTAGGATTACAGGTGTTAGCAAGCAACCACACCCAGCTAAAATCTAACACAAGTTCTTCAGATAGCAGTTTCTCTCCCTGTGAAATGGGAAAACTAATGCTTGCCTCACCCAGCTCAGAGAATTAAATGCCAGTGAGATAAATGGTTCAAGATATGTGAAGGCATGCTGCTGAAAACTATACATATGGTCTTAACAGCACGAGTTACACAACACGTATATTAAATGTTAGCTGGGTAGAATAAAGCAAGCAGTCTAGGACGTGGCAGTGCGTGCAGTGGCTGGACAGCTGAGGGTCTCTCTGCAGAGTAACAGAAGTACACTGCTCAAGGCTCTGCTGGGGGTTCCCCAAGTCACATTCATGCTGAAATCAATATTTAAGACTTTAATAAGCGGCTGATTTCAATACTCTTCAAACACTTTTTTTTTTTTTTATAAACAAGGCAATTACAAATAATGCAAGTTTTGAGATTTGCTCAAATCACCTCTGACACCCTCCAGGCTCGCCTAGGAGATGCTGCAAAGGCTTTCCGGTCAGTGTTCTGGTGAACCACACTGTTCACCACACTGGCTTTCTTGTCAACGGGTTCACGACTGCCCCTCCACTTTCTCTGAGGGTCTCAGATGCCTCCCATAGTCCCTTGCACATTACCAAGTGTGGTGGTAGTGTGCCAAGGTTTGGGGTTTCATCTTTTGCTGCAGAGGCTTGGCACAGGGTCCACAAGCTTCAGTCACTCCGGGAGACTTCAGCCACACCCCAATCTTATTATTTCAAATCTCCTCGGAAGATCTATTTCCACTTTTCAAAGGACCTTAGTTGTTGAATCATACTCAACTCTTGACCCCTACCACAGACATGAGGACTATGGCATCCAATGCAGATGTCCCTGTGGTTAACTTCCTGTAGAAGTTAACTCTACAGGCAAGTTAAGAAACACCCATGTCTCTTCATGGATTACGTAATACTGAAGAGTTTCATAACTCTCAAATCCTCTGATTTAATGCCTAACCGTGCATTTTTTAGGAACGTGCTCAGCCAAATTAATTACTAAAACTTAGTCAAGTAAGGCCACCACAAGGCGATGGCCGGAGTGATAAAGCTTAGTCAACAGGATTACGTCATCAACGACGGAGGTCCAATATCAACTTCCCCATTGGCAGGGCAGATGTACAACTAAGCAGTCTGGAGCATTTCTATCCTAATGTCTTTACACAGGTGAAACTAAGCCCTAAAGTTCTCTAGAAGTGTCCAATACACACACACACACACACACACACATGCGTACACACACACACACACACACACACACACACACACACACACACACACAGAGCAGGTTATTGAGCACTTGAACAGTGGCTAGTATGAATAGGAAATGAAAGTTAATTAACTTAAATAGTCAGTAAAGGCAATGTGTTGAACAGTGCTGTCACCCAAGAAGTTGCTATAAAATTTAAAATACTAGACTAGAGGCTGGGACTGGGCCTCAGTTGTCCACCGGCTGCTCTCCAGGGAGCTCCCAGGCTTCCAGTGCCTGATTGAGGTTGCGGAGGTGTCAGGCTTCTTTGCCGACCCATTATGCTGACAGGCACTGATGGACCCCCCGCCCCAGCCCCCATGGTCTAATGTATCCCTTTTCAGCTTGTGTGCACGCGCGCGCGCACACACACACACACACATACATACACACACACACACACACACACACACACACACACACACACACACGAACAGAACCCTGTCTAACACAACTGGCTTTGGGACAGTCTCTCTAGATTGACTTGGGTAAAGTCCCAGAAGAGGACGTCCCCATCCAGGACAGGAGCCACAAAGGAGATAGGCTGGCACAGAGGCCTCTCAGCTGCTGCCACTAAACCTGATTGCGGGACATCTGCCTATGAAACACCTGAAGGCAGAAGGTGTCATATTTCCTCATCTTTGTTGTTACTACTTCATCTTTTCCTGGGTCCGTAACAGCATCCTAATCACACCCCCCACTTCTCCCCCTCCCTTTAAATCCAAGCCTCACTACCCAAGCTTTAAGGTTGGCCTTAGTTTCCTCTCTAGATCACGGTCTTTGTTCATTTTGTCCCAGCACACTGGCATACTTGAGTTGTTCTTAAGGCAATCAAACCTCTTGCCCACCCCACCCCTTAACACTCCATAGCCACCCCTATGCCTTTGTTTTGGCAGCTCACCTCCTCTGAGGCAAAGCCCTCCCTGGTCCAGAGACCCCTCCCCTGGACACACCCTTTCCCAGTTAAAATTCTGAGGCCGCAACACCGTGACTGCTAAATGCCCCCAATACACAGCTAAGCATGAGTTGTGACTGGCTAGGCTGCGATGCCTCTTAGATCATTTTGAACTTGCAACCGCTAAGTCACAATTAAACCACAACTATAATATAAAACCAAGTCACTTTACATTTGTTTCCCAGCCCTATTTTCACATTTATTACTATCAGTATTTCAAAGCGATTCCTAAAACTTATTCTCCCCCTAGCTCCGTGTGCTGTAGTAACATAATAAAATTTGTACCCATTCACATAATTTTATAAGAGGGCACAAAAAGCCAAATTTTATATTATGGAGGGGGTCCTTCTCCCAAATCTGCCTCTCTATCTACTTCTGTTGGGCCTCAACTTTTCCATCTATAAAGTAGGGAAAATACTGACCAGAATGGTTCTGCAGAGTCAGTGAGATGCCTGTTAATTACTTGGCACAGTTAAGTCCCTGGCTTGCAGTACTTAAAACATGATCTGGGGCTGTGTATGTGGCTCAGTGGCAGAGCACTTGTTCAACATGTATGAGGCCCTGGGTTCAATCCAGAGTAACACAAAATACAAACACATTAAAAAAAAAAAAAGTAACTGGTGGGTGATACGCCCTGATTCAATGAGCTTCTTTTGATTACCACGTAACCTCCCAGGAGCAGCAACAGCATGAGGATAGCAACAAAAATTACAGCGGCAGTGACTGGAAACATTACTCAGACCAGCTGACTCGCAATCCAGACTTTATTTACGTTTGTTGTGTCTATATCTGGTTTCCTGCCCTGACTCCAGCTAATACAGCCAGCACTGACCACCGTGGGCATTTTATTAAGCCCTCGTTATTAGCACCCTCCATTTTTAGACTGCCTTTCGAGGAGGTTCCTCAGCAGGGACAATAAATGGCAGTAATGCTGGCAACTTGTTCTTTTTCTTCTGAGTATGAAGTAGTCAAAACTACTTTGATCTTTTATTTCCCACGAGGGGATTTATGCAGGCATGAACAGCATCTGACTTTCAAGGGTGCTTACCACAGACCTCTGACCGAAAACAGCCATAATCACGAAGCCATAAAACTAAAATTAAGTCAGGCCCGAGCTTTCAGAAACATCTGCTTGAGCGCTTTCTCCTTCTACCATCATCTTGAGCCCTCTCTGATCGCTATTGCAGGACATCGCCAGATCTCTTTTAAAAAAACCTCCCAAATAGTTCAAGTAAATGCCACACTTCACGTTTTCAGGCATCTGCCACTAACCCAAATCCTGACATCAGAGGGAAATGGCATCAATGTGCGCTGTTTCCAGAACCCACGTCCAGAAGAACACCTTTAAAATAAATGCTTACTGTGATTTTCCAAGTACATTTGCTATTTGGAGGGTACATTCCGGGAAAACCTTCACTGCCAATAAATCCAGACTCTCCGGTAAGAATGCCGCCACATGTGAAAACAGGTCTGGGGAAAATAAGAGAGGAGAGAACACTTTCATTGAGACGCTGTCTAGCAACCAAATGTTAATTTCAAAAAGGCATATGTGCTGATATGAACAAGCCAATACTGTTTAACAAAATCTTGCACCAGGTAAAAAGATCTGAAAGCTTGCCAGCTCTTAGAATATTTAAATTATAGCCCGATAACCCAAACACCCAAATTCATTCATCACTAAGTTAAGACAGGTTATATATGTGTGTGTATATAGTAAAATACTACACTCAGAGAGTTATATAAAAGCTTAATGATTTAACTGGAGAGAGTGGGAGAGGTGTGAGGGCCACTTTGGGAGAGTTGTATGGTTTAATAGACTTGGTAAAGAAAAAGTTTGACTCCAGATTTGTAGACGGGCCTTGTTCCGCCCGCTCCCCGCGCCCCCCCCCACGCCCTTTGCAGAAAACTTGGGTTCCTCAGCGCGCCCCAGGAAAAGGAGAGACAAACGCGGCTGGAGGTGATGCGGGAGTTAGCCATCCTGTCTGTAGGTGCCTCTGCCCAGGCAGATGTTATGCAGGATTCACTTAAAAGAGCGGCTCCTGGGATCGCCTTAGATTGGCCGAAGCTGGGAAGAGCGGAGAAGAGGGCGCACACTAGAGCGCTAGTGTTCCCCGCGACAGCACACAAACCAGGGGGAGGAGAGGCAAGGGAGAGCGAGCCGCGCCACGTGGTGGCCCGGGGGGCGCAGGGCCACAGCTTGGGAAGGCAGGGCAGCCCCCGGTGGCTCCGTGCGGGGTCTCGGGCGTGGGGAAGGGCGGGGAGGGCGTTACCTCTCTGGGGTCTGCGTCTGGGCCAGCTGCGCGGCGGCCAGCAGCAGGCAGAGCGGGATGCAGGCGCTCGCGCCCCCCATGGCCGGCAGCTCACTGCGACATCCCGCCCGGCGCCCGCAGCCAGGTACCGAGTGCGCCGCGGCCGGCGGGAGGGCGGCTTTTGAAGGCGATCCGGGCGGACTCCACGCCTAATTTCCCCGGGGGACGCGCCCTGGCAGCAGCGGGCGGCGGCTGAATGTCCCGTTTGTTCTCTGGCGGGAGGGGCCGCGGCCTGTCCCCCGGGAGGCCGCGGGGGAAGGGAGCCCCGCCAGCGGTACCCAGGGCCAGCCTTAACTCTCCCGCGTGGGGGTAGGGGCTTGCCCCCAGCAGCTTTTAAGTAAAATGCATCGGGCCTGCTGGGGAACCTGGCTTCTCCTTTGTCTTCTTGGAACAGCAGCCCTAAGGGGCTTGTAAAGAGATCCTTCCATAGTGGACCTCCAGCCCTCATTCTTGCTTTAAATATACACGTGCTAGAGCCTGTGTTCACTGGAGTGTTAACAATGGCTAGAGAGATAGTTTTGTGGGCAGGTTTCAACATGCGTTTCCAAGCAAGCGATTTGTGAGTGCATTGTCATTAAATGCCAGATCGTCTCATCTCACCACCCACGTTAGGTTCTGAAAATGCTGTTTCTCTGCAAGCACGTCTATTATTTGAAGAGTTTTCCCAACGGCTGGAAAAGGAAACTTAATTTATGGGTTAAGATTTACACACTTTATTTCGCCTAGAACAGTTCCAGCCTCGCGGCATCGAGGCTTTATTTAACATCAGAAAAAATTCATACCTATGTGTGTGTGCGTGCGTGTGTGTGTGTGTGTGTGTGTGTGTGTGTGTGTGTGTGTGGCACGTTGCCAGAGAGTCATAAAAGACTAACAAGAGCAGGATGCACTTAACACTCATGGGAGATACAACCGAACTTTGAGGTTTCATCAGTGTTTTTGTTTTTAAATTTTGTTTACCCTTGTAAGGGAAAACAAAAAACAAAAAAAACAAGGCAGTGTTTATCAAGACTCCAACTGTGGGCCTGAAGGGATAGCGCAGAGGGCAATAGTACTTGATGCTCTTTCAGAGGACTCAACTTCCCGTTCAGCACCCACATCAGCCAGCTCATAATTACTTGTAACTTCAGCTCCCTGGGATTTAATACCTTCTTCTGGCCTCTGTGGGTTCACACACACACACACACACACACACACACACACACACACACACACACTCACACACACACTAAATATGTATTTTTAAGAGATTTAATTTCTAATGATGAATTTGTAATGGTGAGAACTTAACACTCTGGCAAGCAAATACCTATGGCTACAGGCAATAGTCTAAAAGTTGGAAAACCCAAGGACCTGCCTAGGAACCAGAATCCTCTTCAGAGTTTATATTGCCTTAGCACTTACAATAATTTTTAATTCATTTATCTATTTTATGTGTATGGGTGTTTTGCCTGCATATATATCTGTGCACTGTGTGTGTGTGCAGTGTCCACAGAGGCCAGAAAAGGGTGTTGGACGCCCTGGAACTGGAATTACAACTAATTGTGAGCCAAGATGTGGGTGCTGGAAATTGAACCCTGAACCTCTCTCTGGGAGAGTAGCTGGGACTCTGCGTTGCTGAACCATCTCTCTAGCCCCTCCCTAATCTTAATTTTTTTTTTAAGTTGGAAGAAAAAACCTCACCAGGAATTACAACTTTTAAAAAAAAATCCGCTAAATGTACCACACCCTGCATGACATTTTTGTAAAAGGAATTACAAAATCTGGCAGAGTACATTATATTCTGAAACTTACACCCTCAACTTAGCAAAAAATTCTTTATAAGAGCCAAAGGAAAGTAACTTGTTTATTTTATACACATTTCCAGAATGTGTATAAAACCAGAAAACTCAAGAGTTTGCAGATCATAGTTTATTACAAAGTCATAGTTTAGAGTTGTAAGTGAAAACATTGCTCAATTCCTTTTCTAGTAATGGTTTGGAATTTTCATGCCTAAACATCCTTTATTTGTAGGATTTTTAAAAATAAAATAAAATAAAATAAAGTATTAACCATGCATAAATAGAAAACTACCTGGGCATAAATATACAGCAGTATTTTCTTTCCTTAATTTATAGACCAGTGGCTGTGTTTGTATCCTCACTAAAAGGTAAAAAGTTCTAACATGGATCATTCTGCTGTTGTTGACTCTCATAAAAAAGGCATTGATCTTACTGTGTGATTTAAAAAGTTTATTAAGAACCACGTTATTTGCTCTTAAAAACACATATTTGGCCTGGAACTACACTTCTGACCAAAATTATAAACCTTAAATGTCCTGAAATGTTTAATGTGTTAAATTAGAGACAGACTCAAGGAGTCTCTGAAGGTGTGTGTACACTTCACACGTGTGAGATCAGTTTCTGGTGTTTTACAATGCAGAACTAGGATGAGCAGCTACAGGGCAGCAGGCAGGAGCGGAAGGGAGCTGTTGAGAGACAAGGGTCCTGTGGGTAGACAGAGGTGGCAGAGGGAGGTGCCAGGCATCTTCCTCATCCAAGTGTGTGTTACCTTTTCTGATGTTGCCTGGTTTGCCCATGGGAACAGGAACAAGAGCACCAATGACCCGACCGCTCGCAAACTTAGTGTGTGTTGTGCAGAGTGTTGGCATCAGGTGGGCATCATGTCAGCTGCTTGGTCTCTGATTGTTTCATCAACCTTGTAAACATCTAAAAATGCCCAGCAAATTCAACACTATCACTCATTGGTCAGCATTAGCCTTATGAAAGATCCAGAAACACACACACACACACACACACACACACACACACACACACACACACACACACGGACGCAAAAGGCATTGACATAAATGAAACAATGGGGAGCTTTATAGGATGACCAAACTTAGGCTGCTTAAGTGAACAACTGAAAGAAACCAAAGAAGGTTGCTGATGAAAAAAATCTCCAAAACAGGATGGCTGAGTCTCCCCTCCTCTTCTTTTGATTGGATCCAGGACCTCGACACATGCTCTATTTCTGAGGGACACTCCAAGCTCAAGAGAATGGATTTTTTTCAATACCAAAGTATTACTCGAAGCGTGTGAAACAAATGGACCCCTACAATGCTTTTCCAAAAGTGATGCTGTTTCCTTTATACCCCATGAACAAACACACACACACCTGCAGCAGTCAAGTTACGAAGAGAAAAAGGGTTAAAGTTTTACCTTTTTAAAGGTGTTAGTCAGTGTGTGACTGGCTGGATGTGTTGCTTCCAGCCTCTGGCACCCTATCCCAGGAGGAGGGGGCAGCCAAACTCTTCCCCTTGTAGAGCTGTGATGCTGCCACCCTTTAATACAGCTCCTCAGGTTGTGATGAGCCCCAACCATAAAGTTATTTTCATCGCTGCTTCATAACTGTAATTTTGTTACTTGTTATGAAATGTAATATGAATGTCTCTCATACGCAGGGTGGTCTTAGGCGATGTCTGGGAAAGGGTCATTCGACCCCCCCCCTCAGCACAGGCTGAGAACTGCTGCTGCAGAGGAAGGAAAAGTGGAAGAAACAAGAAAGGACCAGCATCCACACACCTGCTGAGAGAAGGATGTGCTCTCCGTTACTGGCCACAGGGTCCTGCCTCTTGACACCTTGGGGACCACTCCAGAGACAAACAGTGGCAGCGAGAGTCAAAAGTGAAAAGGAGGTTCGTTAGGTGCTCTCGTCAGGAAAGTTACGTCTTAAAAGTTACATTGGGGCAGGGAAGATCCCTTAAGTGGGTAAGGCAAGGAGCAGAGTTCAAATCCCCAGCACCCACATAAGCACAGAGTGGGGTGGATCTGGGGGCTCCCTGGCCACCCATTCTGGCTGAAATGGGGGAGCTCCAGGATTAGTGAGAGACTGAGTCTCAAAAAAACAAAGAAGCATGTTGTTGAGGAAGACATCCTGGTGTCAGTCTCTGGCCTTACATGGAAACACGTATCTATGCACATATGCAAACAGACTCTCCCTCCCCCCCTCCCCCCGACCAGAAGAGTTCAAATTGATTCAGTCCTTGTTTGTTAAGAGAATTAGCGGTAGTTTGAAATGTTTGTAGCCTGTTTTAAGAAAACAAGTGGGTTTTCCAACACAATTAATCCCAGGTTTGGTATGAATGACTCTTAATTTTCTTTTCCCTTCCTTTTAACTTAAGGCAAGGTTTAACCTTTAGCCTAGGCTGGCCTAGAATTTAGTGTGTACTCAAGCTGACTATAAGTTACAATAGTTCTCCTGCCTCAGCCTTCAGAATGCTGGACTGTCCTTATTGATGAGTGACATAGGAGGGCCCAGCCCACTGTGGGCAGCATCACCCTGGATGGGACTGTACAAGATGGTGTTTTGCATCAGCCTTTGCCAGGTTCCTGCCTTGACATCCTTCAAAAACCAACCGTTAGCTGGCAGTGTGAGCCATAAAGACCCTTTCCTCTTGTTCTTTTTTTTTTTTTTTAAGATTTGTTTGTTTGTTTGTTTGTTTAATATGAGAGCTTTATCTGCAGAAGAGGGCATCAGATCACATTACAGATGGTTGTGAGCCCCCATGTGGTTGCTGGGAACTGAACTCAGGACCTCTTGGAAAGCAGGCAGTGCTCTTAACCACTGAACCATCTCTCCAGGGCCCCCTTTCCTCTTCTAAATGGATTTTGATCCTGGTGTTTATGGCAGCAACAGGAAGCATGCTGGGATGGATGCCTGACTCCCGCTAGTTCTCTGGAAAAGTACGTGGAAACCAATCCAGCCAGGGCTTTGGATCTGACTGAGAAGGCCATGGAAGTTTCTGGACTCTCCCCTCTCACTGTCTCACGTAGTACATGGAGGAGCACAGGTGGGCTCTGTGCTCCAACTGTCCTGCGTTGCTCTCCAGATTTATAAACGTTATAATACGAGGAAGAAAAGAGGCCTGAAAAGCTGTCGGTGTAGATATTCTCTTTGTACAGGCTAAGTTAGTGATAATATAACGTCTACATAAAACGTTTAATTCTTTAGAGTTATGAAAGTGGGAATTCCTTGTGCTCTTTTGGGGGAAATACGGTAGTGGAGTTTAACACTAATACTACAGTGTTCAGAACGTCTTTCTTGGAGTCACCTTTTAATCTATCCATTTCGTGTTTTGGTTGCCTGCCTCGGTTCTGCTTCTGGCACTGTTGTGCGCAGATGCTGGGCCTGAAGGAACGAAGCTTAGCTGGGGGCAGGAGGTGGGGGGGGGGATGGGGGTTACTAGAATCTTGGTCCAGTGGTGATGGTGGGGCTCCTCCAAGACAGTTTTCGGTGGAAACAGCTCTTCTTTACTGGAGGGAATAAAGGTTATATAAACCTTGGGGCTCTCGGATAGGGGCTCTCGGAGTGAGTGTACGTCATTGGCTGGGGCTGAGGTGCTGGGAGTGCCTCATTTGCATGGAAAGGAATTCCAGGTGCTAGCTAGACATGTCCTTATAAGGAAACACGAAGTTTTAACCTGAAACCTGGTCACCGGACTACCTTAAGGGTGGTGGAGGTGGGGGTTGCAAGACTACTTGAACTAGCACCAAGGCATGCAGGCCCAGAACAGGGAGGGAACGATCCTTACTTCTGCAGGTCTCAAGATGAGATTTTGGGGGTTTGGACAAGTCTCAACCTCACTCTTGCTGCAGGCCGGGTTCCCCAGCTCCCACAGCTCACTTGTCCCACGTTTGGTGTCATTACTGTTACTGTGCTTCTGATGCTGGGGGGTTGGACCCAAAGCCTTGTGCCTGCTAGTCAAGAGTTCAACACTGAGCAGCAGCCGCCGCCGCCCCTGAATGCATCTTGAGAAACAAACATCAACATGCAGCATCTCTGTCAGCTTTGACGTCTGTACAACACTCCGTCAGTAGGTTCTCTGTGTTCTTGCAGGTTTACAGTTAAAAGTTCACTTAAGCTGGCCAGTGTGGTGCACACCTGTAATCCCAGTACCCAGAAGGCAGAGACAGATGGATCTCTATGAGTTCCAGGCCAGCCTGGTCTACAGAGTGAGCTCCAGGACAGCCAAAGCTACACACAGAAACCCTATCCCGGAAAAAAAAACAATCAAATAAAAGTTCACTTAAAACTTTTGTTATCAGCCAGGTGGAGCGGCACACATCCTTCATCTCAGCACTCGGCAGAGAGGCTAGCCTGGTCTACGTAGGGAGATCCAGGACAGCCAGGGCTACATACAGAGAGACTTTGTCTCAAATAAGTATATATTTGTAACTACATTAGGAAGAGATGTGAACTTTCCTTCTACCCTTCCATTACTTCTACCAAAAAATCCAGTTTTATGCGGGGACTGAATTGGGAATATCTCCTTGGTCACAGACAGCCAAGCAAGCCATTCACAATGCCATTTAGAGAATCAGAGAAAAAGACTCAAGGCTTATTACCCTTGGTTGTGATGATGGCCAGGATCTCACCTGGCAACAGGCCCTTCGAGAGGCCTACTGGCATCACTGCCACTAAAGCTAAGCACTAAAAACAGTTACTTGAACCGTACTGCCATCGCCACTACAGCGAGCCCATTGGGCACTTTTCTGCTCTGGGAAATTCCAGCTTGCAACACCCCTGTGACCCTCTACAGGATGAAAGCTGAGCGCAGGATCCAAGGACTCAGCCTAGGATTGTACTGTCCATGTCACCCACCTTGATCTCAGCTCCAAGGGAGGTGGAAACTCAGCACGTGGGGAGTGAGGGTGGAATCCTGCTCCCTTTAAAAACAAAACCAACGGGCAGGCGTGAGACTAATTAACATTCATGCTAGGGGACTACACAGCCCCGTGAGCCCTTCTCCTTACTGAGGAAAGCAGCCAGAGGGGGCTATTTTCTGTGTGAGTTTCTAAGGTGATGTGTTTTCGCCCAGTGTTTCAGCTGCATAGGCTGGGTCAGTCAAGGCAGCCGCTGGAAGCTAGGCAAGCTGAGGTCAAAGGTGTGAGCTGTGGCTGGCTGGTAGTGGACGCCCTCAATGATGGAGTACCACGGTCAGGCGCAGTACCGTGGTCATCTTCTCTAACTTCAGCTGAGCACTTCCTGTATAACAGGAAGTGTGCTGAGACCTGCACAATAAAGTTTCACCTCTCTCTCTCTCTCTCTGTCTCTCTCTCTCTCTCTGTCTCTGTCTCTCTCTCTCTCTCTCTCTCTCTCTCTCTCTCTCTCCCCCCCCCCACCTCCCCCCCACCTCCCCCCACCTCCGTTTGAGACAGAGTTTCTCTGTGTAGCCTTAGCCATCCTGGACTCACCTTGTAGACCAGGCTGGCCTCAAACTCACAGCTATCTGCCTGCCTCTGCCTCCCGAGTACCGAATTACAGGCATGCTCCATTGTGCCTGGATACTTCTTTCTTTATATATATATATTAAAAAATTACTTATTTTCTTTATTCTCCTTTTGTTGAAAATAGATTCTTTTTCCCGTCCTCTATTCCTTCCACTCCCCTCCAGATCCATTCCCTTTCTCTCATTAGAAAAAGAACCCGCTTCTAAGAGATAACAACCAAAGGTTACAAAATAAAATATAACAAGATAAACTTCCTTCTATTATCAAGTCTGTGAGGCAAGACTGTTTACCGTCATTTTAACAGGTGGCGACTCTGAGATTCAAAGCAGTTAACTGTTCACTCGCTTAAATGAAAACCTGGGATTTGAACCCAGGCTGACTGAAAAGTCAAGCTTTTAATCAGTACTATAAGGCAGCCCATCATGACCTCTATCAGGACACAAAATGCTCACAGCCCGCGGAAGACAGGGGCTGTAAACGGAGGCGGCAGAGGCTGTTTGCCTTCCCAGCATCCCTCCTGCAAGGAACCACCCCTCCTTGTGTTTGTGGTTCTGTGAACACTGAGTCCATTCACTCAGGCACCCAGGTAGGGAATGTGACCAAGGACTGAATGAGAGGCCTCACTCGAGGTTTTTAATTATCTATTTTTGTCTCCTCTTTCTTCCCCTGGACGTCCGTCGTGAGTAAGCAAACATTTCCAGGACCAAACCCAAGGACGGCGTTTCAGAACAACAAACCATAAGCCGCTTCCTTATGACGTTGGGGTTCCAAGAATTATAAAGACTACTGAAAACTCAGAGCTCTGCCATGAGAAGGTGGGGATGGAAGCTATAAGGATAATCAAAGTGCCAATCACATATCCGTGCTAGCCGGTTATGGCTGCCCATGCCTGTAATCTCAGGAGGCAGGAGCAGTCAGATCCTGAGTTCAAGGCCAGCTTGGGTTCCATCATACCAAGGCCTAGAAATAACGCTCAGTGGTATAATGCTTGCATATGCAAGGCCCTGGGTTTGAAAATAATAACAATATTTTTTTTAAAAATGCCAATTATGTGGAGCATGAGTGGCAATGGGAAGTATAGAAAACAATATCACCAAATCAACCCAAAATTCCCCAGAATTGTCTCGTTGTGTCTATTCATAGAGACAGACTTTTGTGTCTAGGAGAGATTTGTCACTGTAATGTCTGTCTTCTTATTGTACAGGTGCACTCACCATGTGGAAATAGCCTCATCATCCAGTAAATGGGCCCACTGAGTCACTGAGTACATTTTGTAGCTGACTAGCCCGGCTGTCTCACTGGGATCAATATTACTCATGTTTGACTCATAGCAAGCTAGCATTTATCTGTTAGCAAGGAAGACGGTAAAACAGGGCTACCCAAGGTAAGGACAAGGACAGCAAAGATGAGCCACCAAAGCTGACTGATGAGAAGCCAGGAATCTAGAACAAGACATACTCAGAGGAGCAGGAGCCATTATCCAGGATGCTGTCACCTCCCTCAGATGTCCCTCCTCGCTCACTGATTCTAGAAGGCAGGTGGGTGGGGGTGGGGTAGGGGTGGGGGTGGCGATGGAGGGGCAGAGTTTTGGGTAAATTCCTGAATTCTAACCACACCAGGGAACTTAAACAAACAAATCGGCTTTTCAGCTTTGTAAGTTCCATCGTGTGTGTGTGTGTGTGTGTGTGTGTGTGTGTGTGTGTATGGTGGGGGTGGGGGTGTCATATAAAATACCCTTCAATATAAAGGAAATACCTGCTCATTATATAAAATCTGGAAAACTTTTTTTTTTTTTTGATGAAAGAAAAAAAGATCACCCCCAAGACACCGGAGACACATTTACTCTTCTAAATTGCTATTTGAAGACCTTGAGTCTCATCAAGAGCACAGTAGATAATTTGGCCAATTCACCTGGCTGTTCATTTTCTATTCAAGGAAAAAATACCACTGAATGCCAGGAGTAGAGAAATTTTGGAGTCCACATCTGATCCTGGGTTGTTACGTCGTTGCAAGACTGCTTTAAAGCTATCATTTACAAAAAAGGTAGGATTACAAAAAAAGGTATCATCCAAATAAATGTTATATAAAAACAAAGGGAATGGAGCTGTGACCCTGAGCAATTAAGGGATACTTTATCATTCAAAGCTTGAAAGAAAAGTAGCTACAGCATTTAAAAGTATGTCTACTTACATATAATTGCATATAAAATTATGCTTATGAATGTTGTCACAAATCAATAATATCAATAAAACAGGCTTAAAGTTTACACCAACTTCCTGCCTCTGAGAATTCTGAAAATATTTCATAGTGCTGTAAATGCTGGTGAAATAATTCCAACCCAAACTTCCTTCTTACTAAGGAAGGAGAACCCTGAATACACATTTTTTGCTAAGATGACTGCAGAGAAAGAAACATGTAAGAAAGCATCTTCCTCAATATATGAACATATTATGCAATGTCAACATATTGGCCATTAGCATAAGTTTGTCATGGTATTAAATGGTTGTTAACTTTAAGATCCTGTGCTATCCTGGACTGTTTGACTAAACTCAATAGGAACATATTTCTTACTTGACTCCTTTTTTTCTTTTCCCTCAGAGATATTAGGATTGATGCTTCTTAACTGGGAGATGTTGGCCAGACACACAACAGCAGTCTCCTGGCCCACTGTATTGGGCTAGCCATACAAATGGGCAGTGCCCACAGCAGGCCAACCACCCTCGAGCTGGCAGCTGGCTGGTCTCTTGGTTGGCAATGTTTCAGTTGTAGTGTCTAGAAGCCTTGTTGTTGTTATTGCTGGCTCATTTCCCTTTTAGTTTTTAGGTCTTATGTGAAGGAATTGCATATTTTGAGAAAAAAATAGTAGGCGTATAAATGTATGTTTTGTGTATTATTTCCTGAATGTTGTCATTTGTGCATAGGTAGATATAGATGGAGGGACGAATGTGTCTGGTCACATGTGTGTCTCACCCGCAATGCTGGAAAGACATACTTTGGAATACTCTTTTCTAAATTCCAAACTGAGGGTACACATTGACCTCCATGTTTTCTATTCTAATTATGTTATGCTAACACACAATTGAATGTTCAGCCTGGGCTAATCCCAATCTTCTTTCTTCATTCCTTCTCTCCTTCCCTCAGTCCCTCAGTCTCTTTTCTCTCCCTCCCTCCCTCCCTCCCTCCCTCCTTCCCTTCCTTCTCCATGCCAAGGGCTACAGCAGGCCCTGGAGACAGAGGTAGAACAGACCTGGTACCCATACTCCTGGCTGAGAATGCCTGGAAAGTCTGTGTTTTAGGAGCTGAGGAGGAGGTTCAGTCGGTGGTAACTGAGTATTGGCCTCTGGAGCCTGAGTTCAGTCCCCAGCGCCCATGTAAAAAGGCAGCACAGCGGCTCACAGGGGAAGGATCCTGAACTCAATGGCTCACCAGTCTAGCCTAATTGATACACTCCAGGAGAACAAGACTCCCAGTCTCAAAAGGGAGATGAACGGCACTCCTGAGGAGGAAATCTGAGGTTGTCCTTTGGCCTCCCATCACCACCACCTCCTACTTTTAAATGAGGGTTTTATTTTTATTTTTTATTTTTCAAATAATGTCATTCATTTCGTAACATGTGGGTTTCGTCCTCTGAGAGGCAAACACCGAGGCAGAATTAGACCGGCCAGATAGATGTCTTGGGAGAGCCTAAGACTAGAGCCATGTGACCTCAGACAGGGGCCTGGCCACAGCAGTGAAGACGGCTCGGTGAGGGGGAAGCTATGAAGGGTGTGGCCGATCATGGGTGGAAAGTAGCCTTGACATGCCTGAAACAGTGGATCGCAGTGTGCTGTGAGCCGGGCTGCCAGCCAATGACAGTCCTCACAGCGGTTTCCTCCTGGAAAAGAGAACTGTGCGGTGTGCTAGCTGGATTCTAGGGTTTTATCTGAACAGGCAGCTTTGTTTTGCCTGCCTTGCAGTAGGTGATGGGTAGAATAGGAGGGGGGGGGGGGAAGGGGCGGGGGCGGGCGGTACTCCTGCTGCCCTGGAGAGACTGTGGGTATCAGAAGTCAGTGTCCTAGCTCTCCCTCCCGCCAGTGCTCATCAGTACATGCTGTCTCACTAAGGAGATCTCAGCATTGAAAGTGTAAGTGGGCTAACATGGAGGGCTGTTGTTGGGTGGGCTTAGCTCAGGATGTCTAGGGATCCATCTCCCTGTCGACTTTTGTCCTATAGCCATCACCTACCAGCAATCAAGTTTTGAACTAAACACACAGAGGACGCATCATTTGTCTCTCCCAGCTCCTCAAATTGGGTCCTTCTTGAGTCTCAAATTTAGGGACAACCATGGGTTCCTTTCTTTTTCTTTTCTTTTCTTTTCTTTTCTTTTTTTTTTTTTTTTTTTTTTTTTTTTTTTTTTTTTTTTTTTTTTATGCAGTGGTTTTTCCTCCTGGCTCCAAGCTCCTAGAATAATGATTCATGAGACTTAAAATATAATTACAAATACCTACACCATATAGCAAGCTCTTCTCTGACTAGCTCATAACTTAAATTTGTACTAATCTACATTCTGCCACATGGGTGGTTACCTCTGCTCAGGTACCATGAGTCTGTCCTCATCACATCTTGTTGGACGAAGCTCCCACCTGGCTCTATCCCAGAATCCTTTTTGCCTGACAGATGTCCCTCATTCTATTTCCTGCCTCAGCTACAGGCCATTAGCTTTATATTGACAGGTGATGCTTCCATACGGACAGCCTAAAATATTCCTTCTATGTTTCTTATTTTTTAAAAACACCCAAATCTTCCCTATGGTCTCACAAAAATAAGAGTTGTAGTAGATGAAAATAGAGACTAAACACTTTAATATGTGTAGTGACAGTACCATAGACTTGATGGTTTACGAACAGCACACAGTGGTTTCTCATAGCTCTACTGAGACTCTCACAGAGTCCGGGGGTAGCAAGTGTTTCTCATGGGTGGTGCTTTTCCATGGTGTCTTTGCCTGGCAGAGGGAGCAAAGCAACTGTCCTGATCTTGTGAGATCAGGCACTTACCCGAGTCCTGAGTTCCATTCCTATCACCCTGCTACCCTCAACAGGACCTGTGTTCTAAGCCCAGCACCTGCAGAGGTTGGGATTTTCACTTCAAAATTTTGAGGGGCATGCAAACACTGAGACCATAGTACCATACAAGAAAATGAACGTAAAAACTACAAGGCCTTGTGAACAGTCCCAGAATGATTACAACCCACCCACACGTGACTGAACCCAACCCCAGGTTACCCTCTACTCAAAGAATTCTAGCAAATCTGAAGACAACTTGAATATCTCCATCAGCAGCATAGTAGACAAATAACCCTACCTTCAACACTATCCCTGCCAAGAGAATTTGAAAATTAAGGAAAAAAAAAAAAGAAGAAGAAGAAGAACTATTTAAAGCAAAGACCAACCAACCAACAAAACAAACCACTGAGAATCCAAGTAGTGCTTGAAGGTCTGGTAGTTGGTGGACAATGAAGACAATAGACACTTCTAGAACTTCTAGACCCAGTGAGATGCTCGTAAGGTAGAGCAAGACAAGAAAGCTGGGGCAGCCTGGCCTTTGCAAACATGGGCACGGAGAGGAGAGAAATCAGTGACAGAAAAAGATGAGAGAAGGAGTGTGCCCTAACCTATGGGAGCCATTAGAGATGTCAGGTGTTCACTGGCTCCCTCCACGAGGCAAGCTAAGCTTCACTCCTGTCAGAACAGAGTGGAAACCTTCTGGGGCACTGCTTATGGTCATGATGGGCAGAAGCGGATCCCTTTGAAGTACCTGGATGATTGATGCTAGCCACCTGGAGCCGCGTGATGCTGAACTGCCTCAGAGTTCTGGCCACAATAGATGTGGTGTTGCCTCAGAGGCTGACTGACAACTCTTTTTTTTTTGAAAGAACAGCCCCCAGACTTGTGGAACTCTGCTGGTTAAGGTAAAAATCTGGCTTCTCCACGCTTGGTCTACGAAGAACAGAACTCCCATTTCTCAGCAGGGCCCTCACTCCACCTGATCTGGTAACTGCAGGTCTTGTGAGGAGAGTCACACAGTCCTAAAAGGAAATATAGGCCCAATCTTTCCTGATAACAAGCACAAGAAATTCCCATGGTGCCATCCACACACACACATAGGATAATTAAGTACTGTTTTCCTTCCTATGATAAGAGCCTCCTGTTACTGTAAGGCACTGTATGGAGATAACCATTGTACAGGCTGTGACCGCACATTCAGCAATAGGCAGCTCTGAGGGGGGAAAAAAACCAACTGAAGAAAAATTACACTCGTTTAGAAACTAGCCTATAAATATTACCATTGGGTGTATATATGTGGAGAGAGAGAAAAGCTGTTGTATGTACCGTCCAATAAAATATTGTCCTTTTTAAAATTTACATGGTTCTACTTCATGCTTTACTGTACAGTGTCAATAATTAAAACCTTGACTCGTAGCTTCAATATTAGGGTTGACTTTTTATAAGATGTGTTTACAATAAGCTGAAGAAGTGTAGTGCCCTTTTGTAGAAATAATAAGATTTTTAAGATATTAAACTCTTCCAAAGAACTGATCTTTTGCTGTTTTTTCCCCATTTCTTACTTTGCTTATATAGAATCTTCACATTAAAGAATGCTCTTCTAAGCTGGGCATGGTGGTGCATGCCTTTATTCCCAACACTTGAGAGGCAGAGGCAAGTGGATCACTGTGAGTTCGAGGCCAACCTGGTCTACAGAATGAGTTCCAGGACAGCCAAGGCTACACAGAGAAACCCTTTCTCAAAAAACAAAACAAACAAAAACAAACTACAGCAACAACAACAGAAGAATGCTCTTCTAAGGAAATGCACATGCCTGCAGTGATTTTCTCCTCTCTGATATTTATGGTTTTAAAAACATTTCGTTGCACGTTCTCATTTCTCAGGTTTGTTTTGATTTATTTATTTCAACAGCCTGGAAATAACTAATTATCTGGGGAGCAAATATTGGTTTTATTAACCAATTTTATTCTCCTCATTGGTATGTTTTATTAACCTCAAATGCATTCCCCCCCCTTTTCTTTCTAAAAAAAAAAAATCCTAATTGTTATTTTGGCCTCTTCTTCACCAAATTGCTTTAAAACACTTAATTGTACATCTTGAATTCACTATATGAAAAACTTTGATTTTCTGTGTCATCATAAAATTATACCTTAAATAGAATTAGCTCCTTGACTGAGAGTGTGATGTAAGCGCTTGGGCTCTCGGGTGTTGGTAGCATTGTGCTGCTTGAATGCTAGCGCAGTTTGCTTGTTCCTTGGGCCAGCGTCATAGCGTCATAGCGTCATAACGTGCTCAGAGCCTCCCTTGTCCAGGAAGAGCTTTTGGTCTTGCTGGAGAGTTCTAGGTTGGCGTTGGGGAGAACAGAACTGTGTAGTCTCGAGTCTTCAGACCAGAAAGACTTCCTCAGCTATTTAGATTATGCCCCTTTATTAAGAAATCCTCACACTATACTCTATGTATTATAAACATGTGGCATTTTGTATTTTTGATATCAGTTATATATAAGCTGCACGCTTTTACTGTCTTAAATGCCTTCATATCTGATGGAGGATTGCATTTTAATTTCTTTTATTTTCATTACTACCTCAGATATAATGCTAAATAAAAAAAAGCTCAGTTTCTTAATATGAAAAAGTAATTATCCTTTTCCTCATAGTCTCTTAGTGAGGGATCACGTGTGGGCCATCAGAACAGTTCATTTAGTATTTAGGTGGCACCCACACCTGTGGTCCCCTCCATCCTTCGCCACAGTGGCCTGTGCTGTTTCTGTGCCTATGGAGCCCGGTGCTCCTTTCATGGTCCCACGCCCTCTCCCCTTTGTCATCCAGAGGCAAAGGAGACATTGTACGTTGCAGGAAGGACCAACTCCCAAAGTGTCACTCCCCACTTATCCCAAAGGCTTGTCTGTGAGGCCCAGGCCCTGTTCTCCCCTATCCAGAAGCCACAGAAAGATCTGACAAACGGAACCCAAAAGCATTGTGTGCACAGGCACCAGGCGGGACTGTTGGATTCCAGCATTTGTGGTGGTAAGAACAAGAGGGCGGAGACAGGGGCAATTCCTAGCCGCAGTGCCTTGCTCAGAGCCCTCAGGTAGGGAACAAGGGGCGTGTACAGGTGAGGAGCACCAAGGAGGAGAGACGGACTTGAACTTTGGTTCATTGCCTGGTGCACAGCCCACAGTGACTCTCCTGCTGCCGGCTTCCTTAGGCAGGGTGTTGTGAGATGGGTCCTACTTACGCCTGTGGAGATCTCAGTCCTGTGGCCCTGCGAGTTGTCACACATTCTTCTTGTAGCCCTCTTGTTCTAAGTTCCTGGGGTGACAGGCTGGCCATCAATGCACAAGGGAGGCTGTTGGGGACCGTAACTTTCCTACACTACAGTGGGAGATGACTCTGATGTTGCGAGTTCAACCCAGAACTAATTGAAAATATTTTGGGGAGGAAAATTAGCATTGTATTCCTGCATCATTATTCCCTTACTGATATGGTACAAAAATCTATCTACGCAGCATTTACATTGGGTGGGTTGGGTATTTTTAAAATATGCAGACATGCCCAGGTTATGGGAAAATACTACACAAGTTTATCTAAGAGTCTTGAGAATATGCAGAGGTTATTATTCACAGCGGATTCTCAAGTGACTGTACATGCCTGGGAACCGTGATAGCAGTGGAGTTGACTGGTCTGTTGGCTGTCCAGGTAGTCTTCAGCCACTGTAGAGTTGACATTTTAATCACAGTATCTAATAGTAAGCAGTGGCCATGTGCTGGGCAAAATATTACAGACTTGGTATGCACTGTCTCCTTTGTTCATTACAGCAAGCGTGGGGGTCAAAGAACTATTATTAGTAGACATAATTTACAGGTGAGGTTAGTATTGCGATTAGTCATCACAGCTCGACACTTTTGTCAGGCTTTTGTCAGCCTCAGTCACTGGCATACTCTTCAGCTGTGATGTCCTCCCAGTGCCTGCTTTTAACAGTTAGTCAATGAGTGTTTTTCTTTAGGTAGGCATAGTGACACATCCCTGTAGTTCTAGCACTTGGGAGGTAGAAAAAAAAATGATCAAGGGTCAAGACCAGCCTTTGATATGTAGTGAGACTGAGAACAGCCAAAGGCACATGAGACCCTATCTCAAGCGTGCCTGCTTCTCTCTCTCTCTCTCTCTCTCTCTCTCTCTCTCTGTCTGTGTGTGTGTGTGTGTGTGTGTGTGTGTGTGTGTGTGTGTGATTCAACAATGTTTTGAATTGGTGTGGACGTTGTGTGGTTTCCCTGTTCAGGACCATGGATGGTACGCCCCAGCCTCTGGGTGTGCTGGCT
Organism: Acomys minous; assembly: GCF_964271855.1. Classification (NCBI taxonomy): domain Eukaryota; kingdom Metazoa; phylum Chordata; class Mammalia; order Rodentia; family Muridae; genus Acomys; species Acomys minous. Next base: position 27,226,738 of record NC_140495.1, read on the forward strand.
GCTAAGACTCCCGGCTGACTTCTCTCTAATATTCTCCACAAGAAGAAGGTTCCAATCTCTCCCCAGTGATTGCACCCATGACTGGTCTGTGCAAGAATGAAAAGATCGATCCCAGTTTAGAAAGACTGGATTCCATCTGAGGGTCACTCAGCTGAAGTCTTCTAGGACAGCAGTTCTGTCTCTCCCCCATCTGGTCCAGCTGCCCTTCTCCCTCACAGATGTCTTTACTGATAGTGTGTCTACTTGGGAGACTGTCTCCTAGGGAACCTCACTCCAGGCAGTGAGAATGTGTCCTTGGCCCAGACTGGTGACTAGCACTTCAACCACAGCCTCGATCTTCTTCTGAAACTGTTTAAGGCAACTTGGCAGCTGGTTGCTTGCTCCAAATTGAGCTGTTACGAAAGCTTGCTCGAGCCTCGTAGACAGCTGGATCCTCAGGGAGTGGCCACCTTAGCTGCTGTCACTGGTCCTGGCTCTCCCTGTGTCTTGGGGATGACTCTCTTGCCCTAGCTCCCAGTGCCTACTCTTGTCTAGGTCACAATAATAGTGTTAAATCCCACCAGTCTAGAATACGACCACTAGCACACAATTTTTGAGACAAATCTGAAGCAAGCTTTAATTAAGTACTGGCCAAGATGGTAGACTCTGGCCAGGATCGTTGGCCACGAATCACATTTTGCAGAGGCTTATAAAGGCAAACCCACAGGACTATGTGTTTCCCATGAGGTCCAATAAGGAGCAAGGTTATATCTCGACATACTTCCTCCTTGCATACCTCTTGCCTACATCCAATCAGGGGCAAGCATACCTACTGATGTATTTCCTGCTACATACACCCCACCCCCAACATGGCATCAAGCACATCCTGTGCAGTTGGGTCAAACAAACTTGTTTAGGGGAACAAAAACATGTGGCTTGTTATCTTACATAAACAATAGTATCCAGCCTTTCAGAAAGTGTCTGTCCTTGAGCAAGTGGGCTCACAAGTTAGAGGCATTTTTATTTTATGGATCGCTTAGGCAAGCACCATAATGAAAACTTAAAACATGCTGGGCAGCAGTGGTGCACGCCTTTAGTCCCAGCACTTGGGAGGCGGAGGCTGGTAGATTGCTGGAGGTCGAGGCCAACCTGGTCTACAAAGCGGGTCCAGTACAGCAAGGCTACACAGAGAAACCCTGTCTCAAAACTCCCCCCCAAAAAAACAAAAACAGAAACAAAACAAACAACAACAACAAAAAAAAACACCTCCTGAAAAAAAAAACCTTAAAACATGACTTTAGCTCTCACAGTAACCTAAGATGTGAAAAGTGATTTTTATTCCTGGTAAGTTATCTCTGCCAATGAAATGAGCCAATTCAAGCCAAATTAGAGTATACAAATTCAGGTTTATTGGGGATCAGCTCTTGGGGTGGGTTCATGAACCATACAGGAGGGGTCAGTGAAGTTGCCATGCAGAGGAAGACAGAAAAGCTGGGGACCAGAGCAAGAAAGTGCATACAGAGAGAGGGGGGGAATATAATATATATGTATGACAGAGAGAGAGAGAAGAGAGAGAGAGAGAGAGAGAGAGAGAGAGAGAGAGAGAGAGAGAGAGAGCGCAAAATGTCTGCCTCTGGGAGAGAGGAAGCCATACTCTATAACAGGTAGGGACGGAGAACCTGGAGGCTAGGTCTACTTTGGTTAAATGGGCATCTCAGCCACTTGCCCCGGATCTGAATCCCAACAGTCCCCTATGGGAGGCTCTCAGGAGCAACACCTGAGCCTTACTCAACGATGACCTCTCAGCTATTAGTTCAGTCTTTCCTTCCTGCAAAGAGATTCTCTCCCCCCCCCCCCCCAGGAATGTTTTGCTATCTATAGGAAAGGAGTGAGGAGGTCAGACAGACCTGCCGTCCTTGCTTATTCACCTATAAAATGGGGGCTTTTCATTAAGCTGATAAGACAAATAATTAAATCTTAAGTGCATATAGAACACTTATCGTGGAGTAACTTTCATAAATGGTGCCTATGCTAGTGACTAGGCTTTTACTGTTCAGTTTAAAACTCTGTTCTCCTGGGGTTGGGACCCTGCAGGGCACACTTCTGTTTGATTAGCAGCTGTTCCCTGGAGGATGCACTGATGGGGAGACCGGAAAACTGAAGGTCAGAGGAAGGAAAAGAGTCCTGCTCTTTCTCTGTGGGCTTGGATCATCCTGTTCCTATGAGTGTGACCTCAGCCATGTTCACTCCATCCCTTGTTGGAACAGTTTCTGAATCTGGTTGGAAGTTTTCCCCTCACTGTACCTCCTAGGTACCAGGGCATTGTTACCCCATCCTCAGAGGCCCTAGGTTACTCTTCCAATTCCCTCCCCCCTCCCCCCACTTCTGGGAGACAACAGTTGCTTCCTGTAGCCTTTACTATTCTTTAGTGTCCTCTTTAACTGACTCTGCTACCTCATTAACCTTATACCTAGTTAGCAATTTTTTTAAGAACTTAATTTTCACTGCTCAGATAACTGGTCTGGACTCTGTCTCCCGATTGGACCCTAATGAGCCCATTACCTAAATGAGAAAACAGAAGTTCACATTGGTTCAGAATTTCCCCAAGGCCACAGAGCTTGTAGGTACCTCTTAGGTATTTAAACCCAGGTCTACCTGATTCCAGAACTGATGGCAGCTGAGAGTGACCCAGATGCACTCCCACAGTCTCATCCTGCTGACCTCAGCCACTCAGCCCCATCTTACGTACCACTCACCACCCTGAAGCTTGGAATTGTGGGTAAAGCCATATCTGCAATGCTGTGACAGTGTCTTCAATGACTAGGTCCTTCTCGAAGATCTATTTGAGAAAACGATCTGAGCCAATCTCTAATTTTTTCATCAAGTAAAAAGGAATAAATCATAAATTAGTTATAAAGAGATAAAAATTATCTTCGTGGAAATGGATTTGACCCAGAATTCTGTGAAAGGGGGAACAAAACAAAACAAAATACAAACTCAAATCACAGCTACTTTACTTTCACTTGTATTTTCAAAAGGATCTCACAGAACACTCTTTGATGGAAGACAGGTGGTTAGATAGAAGAAGGGGTGGAGCCAAGGAAGACATCTTTCACGTTGAAAAGGAAGTACCGTCCACCATCTTTAAGATGGGAAGTCCACATTGCAGCAGACTGGGGAAAAGGCACGGTGACATTGACGGGCAGCTGGCCAAAGCACAGACTATTGCTGAATTTTAGTCCTTGAACTCAAAACTCTTTATGGTGCCATGGAGATAGAATGTTCTCATCCAAAGGCTCTCACACAGTCCTTTAGAAGAACAGTGAATTTTTATTGTGATGAATATCTAATTGGAAATAGTGTGTCAAAGAAAAACAAGTGAGCTGTTAAATAATCATTGTCAAGAAATAATGAGTAATGTCAGTAGACAAATGGAAAAAACCAACACAACATGTTTGTAAAAACAGAGGACACTATCCAACTCCTGGGTCATTAACAAGGAATGAGGGCAGAGTTCTCATTGTGAGTGATGACATGGGCCTTTTTTTTTTTTTTATGATTCTTTGCTAGGAAAAACAAAATCAAGTACACACAAAAATGTCCTCTTTACAAGTTTTAAGAGCCAAGGGCACTTAACTTTTGTGTCGCCAAAAATAATGTTCCTATGGGAAAAATAATCACTGATAAATGTATTTTTTTAATATAAAAAATTGATGCTTAGACTTAGGCCCGTGAGTTGAACATTCGGTATTTATGAAATAGTAAATGTCAAATAAATGCCAAAAGAATATAATCTTCCCTGTTTCACTCGTCTCTTCTCCCCACCATTCATTCCAACCTCTTGCTTTTCCATGGATGTTTCTCGTAGGTTCTTATGGTTCATGCTGTTTACTTACTACATTTTAAAGCTAGAAAAAAAAAAAAAGTCAGAATTTGATGATCTTTTCATCAAGCCGGCAGCTTCCTCCAGTGCACATTTTACAATCTTTTGAATGGCTGTTATTGAGAGGCTTGTGAGAATAGTTCCAGCTGTGTGGTGCTGGGGATTGAACCCAGGGCCTCATTAGACAAAGTCGGTATGACTGAGCTACCGGAAACAAAAGCAGAGAAAGAAGTCAGTGACTGCAGTATAGGGTCTTTCACGAGTCAACAGATCTGTTCAGAGACTTGACTAGGAGACCCTGAAGCTGTGTCTTTTTTTTTTTTTTTCCCATGTTATTGTAGAAGCATAGGGAGAGAAGGAAGCGGGTGGCATCCCAGGGGGACAGAAAAACAGAGAAAGACAGAGTACGAGAGTATGAGACAAAGTAAAAGTAAGAGTAAGAACAAGCTGTGTCTTTTGTAATTGAGATGGGTCAGCAGTGAAGTGGAAGAAGTGGGTTTGTGGAGCGGGGCAGAGCTTCAGAGAACGAGTGTAGACGCCCAGAGCAGGGAAACATGCCCAAGCTCTGGCTAATGTCAAAAAGGAGAGAGAGAGAGAGACAGAGACAGAGACAGAGAGACAGACAGACAGAGACAGAGACACACAGAGAGACACAGAGACAGAGACAAAGAGAGACAAAGACAGAGAGGCCCAGAGAGACAGAGACAAAGAAGGAAGAAAGAAAGAGAGAAAAGTCACAATAACAAAAGCAGCAGGTGACATAGCTGAGGCTCTGCAGTGCTGCCTGACAGAAGGTCTGCACGTGGTTTCCTCAGGGGAGAGGCTTCTGGGAACCTGTATTATTATCTCATTAAGAGGAGAGCTAATCTTCCATCCTCTGTCATCCGTCTTCAGGGGACTCATACTTCCTGGAGGATAGAAATCTTGGCTAGGAGATTGACAGGGCTGGCAACATGAACTCCTGTTTCTTTTCTTTTTCTTAAAGGCAGAGTCTCAATATGCAGCCCTGATTGTCCTGGCACTGTCTATGCAGACCAGGCTGACCTTGAACTCACAGAGACCTGTCGGCCCGTCAGGATTAAAGCTGCGCAGCACCTCACCCATCCAGAATGAACTCTTACAACGTGGAGACAACAGTAAGCATGTCTTGGGTCAGAGGTAGAGCTAACGTAGGCAGAACCCTGGGCAGAAGTAGAACTTGCAGTTTTATTCTTTTGTCCTGGAAGAACTAGCTTCGCCTTAGTGGGCCGCAACAAAGCACAGAGACCTCTTCATATATTAATGTAAATTCTAACTGAGAAGTAAAGCTGACATCAGGGAAATGGACAAGGGATTCAAAGCTATACCATCGTAGTAGCTTCCAAGTCTACTTTAAAGATTAACCCTGAAATCTAGCGATTTAATACTATGGAAGCATAAAAGCATAAGCACATTCAAACAATATACATACATACACAGTCATATGTAAAGGTAGGGTTTATTTACTTATTTATTTGTTATTTTATTTTATTTTATTTTCCTGAGACAGGGTTTCTCTGTGTAGCCTTGGATGTCCTGGACTCACTTTGTAGACCAGGCTGGCCTGGAACTCACAGAGATCTGCCTGCCTTTGCCTCCCGGAGTGTTGGGATTACAGGCGTGTGCCACAGCTCCCTGCTTATTTACTTATTTCTTAACATAAAGTACAAGACATTTGATGATAATGACAGAGCCTTACCTTTTTACTGATGAGCCTTTAATAAGGCTGAGCAGGCACCAGGAGCTTGTTTCTGTTTTAAACTTTATTTTTACGTGAGTGTATTTTTGCTTGCTTGCATGTATGTCTGTGCACCACATGTGTGCCTGGTGACTGCAAAGGCCAGAAGAGGGCATCAGGTCCCCTGGGACTGAAATTACAGACAGATGTGAGCTGTCATGTGGGTGCTGGTGAAAGGGCTGGCATCAGGGCCGGACACACCAAGACCAAATTCTCAGCACAAAGATTTATTTTCCCCAGAGGGACAATGGCCAGGGACGAGGAGACAAAGACAGATAGAGGAAGAAGGAGGAGGGAAAAGGAACAAGGGAGAGAGGAAATGGATATTTGCCCTGGAGGGACAAAGGACAGTCTGGATAGAGAGGAGACGGATGTGGCCCCTAGGCAAAGGCAGCTTATAAAGGGAAAAAAGGAAGCCAGTGTTAGGATGAAGTGTTTCGTTCAGAATAGAGACGTTAGTTAGGGCAGCCAAAGGGGGCTTTTGATTGCTGGATTTCAATACTTTGATAGCTGGACCTTGGCTGTCAGCCTCAGGAGGAGGAAGTGGCCAAATCAGAGAGTAGCTTATTTGGTTATTCCCATGTTGGCCAGCTTTAGGAATGTAACCTAATGGCTTAGCAAGGGGGAGGGGATGAGGGAGGGCAAGACCTGCCAGCGCCATGTTTGCCATGCCCAGGGGCTTAGTAGAGTCTTTCCTTCAGCCGGGCCTCAAATTCGGGTCTTCTGGAAGAGCATCCAGAGCTCTGAACCATTGAGCCTTCTCTCCAGTCCCAATTGTTTTTTTCTTTCTCCTGTAGTAGTTTACATCAGACAGGATAGGAACCTTGAAAAGCCCAGTTCTGTCTGCTTGTTTGTTTTGCAAGGTCTTAATAAGTAGCCCTGGCTAGCCTGGACTTTGCTATGTAGTCCAGGCTAGACTTGAAATCAGAGCTCAGCATGCCTCTACCTCCAGAGCCCTGGGATTAAACGCATGTGCTACCAAGCCCTGCTTGGAAACTCTGGTCTTGAAATGGGAGAGCACAGGGTAGAAATGCTTCTTGTCTAGGGATTATGTTAAAATATATCTTAGTGAGCTGGGTGCTGGGGCACATGTCTGTAATCCCAGCACTCTCGGAGGCAGAGGCAGGCATATCTCTGTGAGTTTGAGGCCAGCCTGGTCTACAAAGCGAGTCCAGGACAGCCATAGAAACCCTGTCTTGGAAAACCAAAATAAACAAATAAGTAAATAAATAAAGTTTCACAGTATGTTAACTGTCTTACCATAAACCCATAACGTGTCTGACCATGTATCTTTTCCGTGATCATAGAAATAACTGCAAATCTCTGTTTTGTTTTTTAGTCACTTATTCATTTGCCATAAAAAAAACCTTTCTGTTTCTGGTCTGGGCTGCTTTCATCCTGCTACCCTTGAGGAAAGCGTAAGTCTGGCCCGGCCATAAAAATAAAATTTTTTGCCCAGCAAAAATCTCGATGTCAGCCTGGTTTTTGACACCATAACAACCTGTAAGCCAAATCCCTTCCCCAAGTTGCTTTTAAAAAAGAAACAAACAAAAAGTGCTTATGCGGCTGTGGCCTGTGTGTCAGTATCCAACCAGAGGCCAGAAGAGGGCATCAGATACCCTGGAGTTGGAGGTGCCAGCAGTTGTGAACTGTCCAACATGGGCGCTGGGAAATGAGCTTGGCTGGTCTGGGAGGACAGCAAGAGCTCTTCATTGCTAAAGCGTCTCTCCCGTCATCCCCCACTCCCTCCCTCCACCCTCAAGTTGCTTTTGGTCAGTGTTTTATCACAGCCACAGAAAGAAAAATTGACCAGAAAGAAAATAAAGAATGACCTACAATTAGAATCCTAAGAGAAGGGAAGACCTTACTGTTTTTTGGCCTGGCTGAAATTCCCTTCTTCTTGGCGGTGAAAGTTTAGCCTTCAGGCGAGGAGCAGGATAGCACTCCGTATGTATGGGTTTGTTTGGGTTTGTTGTTGTTGTTGTTGTTGTTTTGCTTGTTTGCTGTTGTTGTTGTTTGTTGTCATTTTTATCCTTTGATGCTGTGATGCCTCATTGTTTAAACTGGTGTTCCTTCATGATAGGACCCCCAAATTTCAAATCCTTGTCCCCCTAAGGATTATTCCAATAGAGGAAAGAAATGTAAAGGGGTAGCATAGGAGGGTATCAGCACTCAAAGCCATGGGTAGTAACACCCTTAAGGGATGGAGTCAGTTTCAATCTGCTGAGTCCCGTTTTCACTCATCTGTGGAGACAAGGCAGGGAGCGGGTCTCTTGGAAGATGGAAGGGAAAAAAAATACAGACCTGGGAGAGAAGGATTAGACATGGAGCTGAATGCCAATGGCAGGGGACATTCCAGGGACACAGCGAGTGTCTGGACACCCAGTGACATCGGAGGACGTGGGCAGTTGGGTAGATGCTCCCACTCTATCTAGTTGCATCATCGTCCCCACCTAGGTGAGTGATAACATCATCACTGTCTTGGCTAGTGCCACCATTGCCACCATTGCCACCATTTTTGGCTAGTCCCATGTTTTTCTGCCAGTGGGGAGGGCAGTCCCACAGTAACAGGTGCCTAACCACCGTCAAGGTCCCTGGGATCCATGTATCTCCCAACCCCCACACCTTTTTTTTTTTTTTGAGACAAGGTTTCTCTGTGTAGCCTTGGCTGTCCTAGACTCGCTTTGTAGACCAGGCTGGCCTCGAACTCACAGCAATCTGCCTGCCTCTGCCTCCCGAGTGCTGGGATTAAAGGCGTGCGCCACCACGCCCGGCCTCCCCACACCCTTTTTAAAAGACCAACAGAGTTAGGTTTGCATAAATGTAGCAGGAGGTATTTCATGCAGAGAAAGAAAAAGTGGCCTGAGAGGTGTGTAGACCCCAAACAGCAAAGCGAGGAAACAGAAAGCACAAGGCTAGGAGCAGGATAGCACTCCGTATGGTTTTTGTTTGTTTGTTTGTTTGTTGTTGTTGATTGTTTGTTGTCTTTTTTAGGACAAGGAGTCCACGTGCCCTACCAAGAACACTGAAAGAGGTCACTTGGATCTCTTTTGATTTCCTCTCCCACTCCTAGGTCTGTGGGGACAGGAACCCATAAGAGGAATAAGAAAATGTACCCCATGCACATGTGTGTTGTAGCTTTCTGGAAACATGGAGGAAGTGGGAGAGAGAACCTTTATAGCGCTGTCATGCCTCCTAGTCATTGGTGAAAGGCCAGAGGAGATCCGAGAGTCTCCATGTTGTCTCAAAAGTGGGTCAAGTGCTTTAGAGATAAAGTTGCTTAAAGAAACAAAAACAAAAAACAAACAAATAAAAAAAAGCAAAACGAAAACCAAAAACGTACTCTCTAGTTAAAACAGCAGCCAGCTTGTGTGGCACCGCCACCCGGTTAGAAAGCGATGCCCTGGGACCACGTGCCCTGAGGCAATCCTCCATTTTGATCACGGGCCTGTGGGCCCACACAGCGATCCATTCTGTCTGCTCTCCTCCTTCCTCCAAACCTGACCCAAGGTCTCCTCGACTCTCAAAAACAGTGGTGGTGAAGACAAGAAGAAATCCCATGGCCCAGGGGAAGAAGATAGGCAAACATTGTTGACCTCCAATGACGTGGCCAGTGGTCGCAGACATACAGAAAACCAATACAAGAAAGGTTTTTACATGGGCACACCATGTCCAGTCCCTAAGAGAAAGAGCCTGGGGGAGGAAGAAGAGACTTGTCTTTCTGCCAGGAAGGCAGACATTGAATCAAAACGTTTACGAGATCTGGAGCAGGGTGGGAAGACAGAAACTAGAGCCAGAGTGCCCCCAAACGAGGAGTCTTAGCCTAAAGTAACCGCTGTGGGCCTGTCTTGCCAGCTTACCTGATTCATGGAACGTGGCCACCACAGAGGAACTTCATTAGGGTCCGTTTGAGGTCACCACGTGTTACCAGGGAAATCAGGGTTTGATTCAAAGCATGGGGTGGGCGGTGTCTAGGATTGGGAGGGTGGGACTTCCTATATGTGGGCAGAGGTCTACAGAGTAGGATGGTCCTAGACTCCGCACTGGTCCTCTTGCCTGCCCTTTCCCCATGGCCAGTCACAGCTTAGTGGGGGGGGAGTATTGGAGGAGAGTCTAGGCTTGAGAACTAAATTCCTGGGCGGCGGCAGCAGAGGGCTAGCAGCACATAGAAACACGTGGTGCCTGGCCACATGGGGAAGGGCAGCGGTGTCCCACTGGCTCCATCCCCAAGCGGGTCAGCCAGATGATGGCTCTGGGGTACAGGCTTTCCCATCGTGGTCCATTCAGACCTCATGCAGTCTAGGTCCCTCGTGTGATGGTGGCCCAAGCGCCCAGCAGAAGGTTCCAAGAATATGTGTACAGTACTTGGCAGCCTGGGACTCCTAGCTAAGCCTGGGAACAGGACACTCCGTTTCTTTCTCCAAGGATGGCTAGGACACAGAATGGGGTCCTGGCTGAGGTGAGAACAACAGAAGGGCAGAGAGACTGCTGGGCAGAAGACAAGCAGGGCCTTATGGGTACAGTATATTCACTAAATTCTTTTATGGGTGTTTGCTGTGTAGGCCAGGTCAGCCTTGGAGACAGGAGGCAGCATACTGGGGGAGAGGGCCTGCCTAGCTAACTCAGGGCTGGGATCCCCAGTACAGAGGCCATCTCTGTCCCAAGGGGTGTTAAGGACAGGTAGGCTGTGCTGGCAAGAGATCACATCCAAAGATCTTCCAGGTCTGTGTGATCCAGCTGGAATACAAACACGCCTTTAATCCAGGAGACAGAGGCAAACAGATATAAGTTCAAGGCCAGCCTGGTATAGAGCAAGTATCAGGTAAAGAAAAGCTTAGGTCCAGGCATGGTGGTACAGGCCTTTAATCCCAAACAAAGGTAAGATTAGTTTGTAGAAGGAAGCACCTGTGTTTGACAGTGATGTCTAATTGAGTGGCAGAAGAGGTGATGAGTCAGAGAGGATTTGGCAGAATAGGATACGCCCAACTCTCATGAGAAGAGAGAGGAAAGGGAAGCTACTTAAGAGGCAGTTTTACTAGGACAGCAATAGAGAGCTGGGTTGCAGAGAGAGAACTCAGGTGAAGATGAAACGAGCCAGAAAACGAGAAGAAACCAGAAGATTAGAGCAGATTGCTCAGTTAATTTGAGACCAAGCAGAGCAATTCCAGGCTGAGAGAGAAGCCAGATTGAGTAAGTCAGCTGGGAGAAGAGTTTGAGCCAGAACAGCTGAGCTGAACCAGCCAGCCCAGAGCAAAGAACAAGTAAGGGTGAGCTCATTAAGCAGTAAGTCTCAGAGGCTGAAAACATTCTAGGCCTAGGTTAGACTGTTCAAAGGCTAGAAGCTTCCAGGACTAGGCCTAGGTTAGCAGAAGGAGGCAGTAAGCCTCCCAGATAACAATTGAAACAGGAGAATATAAGTGATTTTTACATCTTCTTCCCTCTGCCTTTCACATACTGTGTCTGGTGTGCACCACTGCAATTGATTCTTCACATCATTATTAATCAGAGTATAATTTTAAACATTATTTTTCACTGCTGCCAACGAACATCTATAGCTCTAAGGCACTTACCTTAAATAATTTAGGTGATTTGGTAAGACAATTTTAAAAAATGGAGTGATATTTTTTTCTCATATATCGTGAGAAGAAAAAAAAAATCCTGAGATGCCTCAGATTTAATTATAATGGTCAGATGGTTGAGGGGAAGAAAGAGGAAATAGGTTTGGACCAAAGGAACAAACGCCTGTTTCATGTCCCTGAATATATATTGAAACCCCAACATAAGCCCCATCATGGGGACCACCAGGTACCCTCCCCCACCTGCACCCAGGTAAGCTTTACGGACTGTTAGTCTGCCAATCCCAAAGAGTCAAACTTGCCATTTTGCACAATTCTAGCCCTCATCTTCATACCCAGTTTAGATCTGGTGATACCCAGTTTAGATCTGGTGTAAACTACGCATGCTCTCTTTTCACAAGTCTTCATTATAAAAATGTTTTAGGATGCTTAGGTTGGCCAGGCAAATTTCCAATTGCTATCCAGCCTCCAATGTTAGTAGCTAGAGGGACAAGTCCTACAGCCTGCCTCTTCTCTTGGCCTCTCTGGGGCTCAGAAAAGCCTCATTGCAGAGAACCCACAAGCCTCTAGAGGGCTGGTTTGACTGTTGAAAGGGTTGTTGGTTAGGATGAGAGAGCCCTGGGAGCTGAGCTTGCTGGCCCCTGGTCCTCACAGTATCCTTCAACTGGGAGTCACTGATAAGAAGTTGCTTATACTCTCTGGGCTTTGGCTTGCTCCTTTAGAAACTGATGCTAAACCATGTGACTGTGTGTGTGAGTGCCAGACACACAGGTGGATGATGGAGTTGCCCCAAGGCTCCAGCACCAGTGATCCTGAGCCATTAGGGACTCAGCTCTCAAACAAATGTGTGCTGGCAAGTCCATTTGTGTCAGGGCTTCTCTGGGTTGACTTGGCTGGAGATACAGGTGCTGACTAAAGGACAGACAGTGTCATATGCTAATTGTACTTATTACAAAATCCTGGCACGTTAAGAAGTTGTTTAAAGGTTAAGTCAAGGAAGATTTTGGAAGGAAAGGTGTTTGGCATGATATACAATTGCTATTGTGTAATCATATTAAAAGTAGATCACCTTTTTGTCTACTGTCTATTACTGCTTTTAGAATCTCTATATTCAACATGCTTCCTTATTCCCTGGGACCACACCTATCACTTCTCTCATAATACCAATGCCATAAGAGATGAGGAAATTACTAGTGAAGAAGCTGGAGAGGTGGCTCAGTGTTTAAGAGCTCTTGCAGAAGACCTGGGTTCAATCTCCAGCACCCCAAGGAGGCTCACAAGCCTATGCATCTCCCATTTCAGGGGTTCTGATGCCCTCTTCTGGCCTTTGCAGGTACTGCATGCACATGGTCTAGTTATACACATGAAGGCAAAAACACTCATACAGCCTAAAATAAGGACTTAAAAGATCTTTTGAGAGTAAATAAAAATAGTATTGAAACTATATGTTGAAGCCATATGGATGTAGGGTAGGTAGTCACAGGCTTCCATGGGTGTGATTCAGGGTCCATTTCCCCACCTGTTGTGGTGCTATCAGCCTGAGATCCTGAGCCAGGAGCAGAGGAGACTGCAGGCGGCTGTGAGCACAAGAACAGACTTTCAGGAGACAGCTTCAGTGAGACAGCTCCTTTAATGGGAGGAACAAAGGCTGCGTCAGTCTTTCGGTGTTGGGTAGGGGATTTTGGGGTGAGTGTACCTCATTGGTCAGGGCCAAGGCTCTGGGCATGCCTTATTTGCATAAAAAGGAATTCCTGGTGTTTCCAGAAATGATCTTATAGGGGGAGAGGACGTTTAACTTGGCTACTGGGATATGTGACCTCCTTGGGAGGAGGCAAAGGTGGGGATGCTGGGCTATATGAGCTGGGATGTGCAGGCCAGGGCAGGGGGAGGAGCAATCCTGTTCAGACCTATCTCAGGATGAGATTTCCAGGGTTTAAACCGGGCGTGGTGGCGCATGCCTGTAATCCCAGCACTCGGGAAGCAGAGGCAGGCAGATCACTATGAGTTCGAGTCCAGCCTGGTCTACAGCCAAGGCTAACACAGAGAGACCCTATCTTGAAAAACCAAATGAGAGAGAGAGAGAGAGAGAGAGAGAGAGAGAGAGAGAGAGAGAGGGAGGAGAGCTGCGATGTGCCGTGCCTTAACATGGCGCAGGCTTCTGCCTTCTGCCATCCCGACGGCGAGCGCTCTCTAAGATAAACAAGTCCTTATATGGCAAAAGGCTGTGCAAGGGTAACTGGTGATCTGATGATGCGCAGTCCTGCTCTGACGCGGACCTATGAGGAGGTGACACCTGGCATGAGCTGATTGGCCCTTGAGTTGTACTTAAGCTTGGCCCTTCCCTTCTTCGGGGCCATTCCCACTGAGCTTAATCCTGAGTAAAGATCTCGAGAAGAAGTCTGGTTGTTGGTGTCTTATTTCCACTGGACAGTGCGGTGCCGAAGAGAGAGAGAGAGAGAGAGAGAGAGAGAGAGAGAGAGAGAGAGAGAAAGAGAGAGAGAGAGAGAGAGAGAGAGAGAGACTTCCAGGGTTTGGACACACCTCAATCCCTCTGCTCTGGCCCAGCTTCCCCCAGCCCCTTGGCTCCTCAGCTCCTCACATGGGAACCTCACTAAGCCCTATGGGTACCCTAGATCTTGATGTGAGGTAAGGAGTCACCCAATGTCACTTTCTATAGACTATGAAATTAAAGCACCCGCGGATTATGTGTTTGGTGAATGCAAAGTGGGTTCTGGGCTGCGTGAGTCTGAGGGGGTGGGGTGGGTGAGAACTGTGTGCACACAGGGTGAGGGGAGGGAAGATGGCAAAGAGAATTATAATGAGCATCAAACACAATCCGTGCATTCTCCTGGGAACAACAACAAAAATCCGGGCTTAGGATGAACACAGAATTAAATATTAGCCTTTCTCTTCGACTTCAAATGCTTCGGCATTAAATTCTTTCTTTGGGCTTTCCTGTGAATTATTGGCAATAGATATTCATTGCCAGTTTAATAAGGAGGAAATTGTAATGGGAATATTTGGTTATTCCACCCCTCCCCGCAGGATGAATTTATAGATCAACAGATAGGTTTCTGGTGTTCTTTAAAAAACAAAAACAAAAACAAAAACAAACCATTTATCTATTTGTGTGTATGAGGACGTGTGCTTGTCACTGCACAGCGAACAACTTGCCGGAGTTTGTTCTTTCCTTGTATCATAGGGGTTCTCAGAATCAAACAGACGTCAGTTGATCAGTAGGAGTCTGCTGAGCCATCTGGGTAGTCTCTTAAGGAAGGAAAAGCCGGGCGTGGTCTTGCAAGCCTTTAATCCCAGCACCCAGGAGGCAGAGACAGGCGGATCTCTGTGAGTTCGAGGAGCCTGGTCTACAAAATGAGACCAGAACCAGTACGACAAGAGAAAGAAAGGAAAGGAAATTAGTAACCAGCAACTCTCTGAAGACTATCATCTGATAAAGCCGGTGAAGTTAAAACGGGCATTCCCGATGACTAGCCCCCACACTTCTAAACATACAACCAAGAGAAATCTCTTGTGTGTGCATTAGATGTAGGCTAGACTATTCTGTCAGTCTAGGTTCATCGATCCTACTCAGTGCTAAATCGATCCTCAAGGAAGATCACCTTTCAACCGTTGGCAGGACGTTTGCGCCATCGCCAAAGGAGCTCTCAGGACTCTACAGCTAGCAGCCATGCCGTGGCAGCGTTCTCCCTGCTCAAGCAGCCTGGCCAGTACTAGCTGCTCCTGGTTACACTGTCTCATACCTTGCACCCTGGGCTCTTTCTGCAGTGGGTCCAAGCTGCTACAACGGAGGAGGAAGCTCAGGAGGCTTTCGGCAGCAAGTACGTCCTTCTGCGCCTGCTCACTACGGCTTCCTGGGCTCACAGTAGGCAAAGGGCACACGGCTGCTTCTTTTATGCTTTTCAGAGGTTCCTAAGTTACTCTCTACTAAGATGAGCTTTCTCTACAGCGAGACAGAAGATGAGAGAGAGTCTAGGAGTGAGTTTTTCTCCTCCCCAAATGGGCTTTTTAGAAAAATGGCTCCATGTAGTTTGTCTTAAAAGTCCTACACGACCAAGCAACCTACCCCGCTTTCTAATGCTAGAAAACTCAGCGATGCACCATACTTTTCTTCCCCTTCCATCACCCCACTGCTGTCTTCCTTCACTCTAGCTGCCCGGAATTCGTGTCTAACAAACCCAGTCTGGGAAACCCAGACTCAGAAGAAAGAAAGAAAAAAAAATTGTTTACTGCAGCAAAATTGTCACGATGCTCAGACATTGTCTTACAGCCACAAAAGGAAATTAAGCCATTATTAGCACAGAGAACAAGGAAAGAGAAGTATAAGCTAGAAACGAGAGAGAAAACAAAACACACATTTGGGTACAGGGCAGCCCAACCCTAGCATTTCCCTTCTATTCTTTCTCTGCTGCTCATTTGGAAACAGTTGTGTAAATATTATGCTTTACATGATTATAATATTGTAAAGAGCTTTGGATGCCCTGGGCGTGGGGGGTGGGGTGGGAGGTGGGGACTAAGTATAATCACGTGATGCTTAATGCCAGGGCATCTTGAGAATTGAAGTTGGCTGATCTTGTTGTTATATGAATATTTTAGCGTGCCTGCACACCTAGACTGTATAAACCAGTCACTTGAAAGATCATGGAAGACCTGAGATGGTGCGAGGTGCAGTTGGCCTTATGCAACTGCCTTCCAAGATGCTGTTTCTAGAACTAAAGGACTCAATGTAAAACTATAACTGATCCGCGGCACAGCTGAATGTCAGTGTGTATCCTTAGCAAGTGCCAAGACAAACAAGTAATTGATTAAAGATAACAAATCAATAAAAACATAAGACAACAAGTCCTTTATTACCAATATCAATTATTATTATATATATGTAATATATATAATATTATATAATATATTATATATAATATAATAACGTCTTGCTAAAATTTTACACAGCTGGCAGTACAGTGGGTGTTTTATACAAGCATTACCATTAACCCATGAGTAATGAATCTCTCTAGGGTGTGATGAGCTAGCTGCTTGGTGTGGGGTTCATGGACCGTGTCTCCAGAGGAACTGGCCAGGAATTGATCGAGTGTATTCAAACCCTGGGAATCTCAAACAGATTTAAAATCTCATCCTGAGAACAGAAGGTGTGGGGCAAAGCTCTCTTCTGTTTCTGTGCCTGCTCAGGAGCACGTGATACAATCCCAGGTGGCTACAGGTGGATAGTCATCTGAGCTTGTCACCTGTTATCCTTCCCTATGTAAATAGAGTATCGCCAGCGTTCTAGTCCCAGCCAATGAGATGCATTCAACTTCAAAGCCCCGCCCCACTGCCCAAGGTTTATAAGTGCCCATTTAACATGAAATAAAGCAGCGAGCGAATGAGCACCATCTACTTCACCAACATCCAAGTTGCCGTTACAATATGGCCACAGGTTGGGCCTCTGCCCCCGCCTGGCTTGGTTTCAGAGCCCTGAGCTCCCCACTGCCATCCGGCCTGGTGCCAGCAGCCCAGCTAAAAGTACACTTATATGGGGTGGGGTGGGGGTGGGGGTTGGAGGGGTGGAGGGTGGGGTGGGCGGAATCTCCTTTTCTCACACCTGCTGCTGGACCAAAGATCTTGAGACCTGGACCTCACTCCACGCTCACTTGGGAGCTTCATCCTTTTCTGCCCAGAGACCAACAGCGCTCGGACCTTCTTGCAGAGACACACACTTCCAGCTAGGCAGCATCTGGACCTCCCAGAAGACACAGAACCACAGCTTGGGATGTGATGAGAGCCGTACCCCAAGCTTTATGACTACCTGGCTTGGGCTGAGCCTAGAGCGTTTTTAATCTAAGTATCCTTAGGCCTGGGCCTGGAAGCTTCTAGCCTCTGTCTGCTAACTTAGGCCTAGAATGTTTTCAGCCGCCAAGACTTACTGCTGAAAAAGCCTATCCTTTCTAGTTCTTTCTGAACTCTGGCTGGCTGGTTCAACTTAGCTGTACTGGCTCAAAATTCCTCTCCAAAGTAACTGATTCAAATTTGCTTCTCTCGGCCTCTCGCTGAATTGCTCTGCTTAGAAAACTACCTCTGAACCCCACAAACTGAGCTGCAAGAACTCAACTGCACTGTACTCCCAAACACTACTGTACTATCTCCTCAAAGCCTTATCTACTCTCTCTGCAACTACTCTTAAGTAGCAGTTCTCTTTCCTGTCTGTCCTCATGAGAGTTGGTGTATCCTGTGTCTACTCGTTCTGTCAAATCTGTCTCTGATTTGTCACTTCATCTGTTCCTCAATAGATGCCACTGTTAGGGATTAAAGGTGTGTACTAAAAGCATGTCTGTGTTCCAGCCAGAGGAATGAAGGGTGTACATTAAGGACATGTCTATATTCCAGCCAGATCACACAGACCTATGTCGTTGAATGTGATCCCTTGTCAAAGCAGCAATGTGGCTGAAATAAAATTCCTCTACCACATAGGAGGTTTGAGACACGCTACATGGAATCATCTTTCTGAAGGGTCCTTTTGGGGAGGGAACAAATCTATCCTTCCAGCTCTGTCGTAATTCTACGTGGTGCCCATGGCCCAGTGTTGGCCAAGCCATCGTCACCGCTGCGATACAGCACTTAGATGCCAGCAATACTGTGTTTCAGGCTAAATAGTGTTCAGGAGAGAAGTCAGTAGTTTGGGAAAACTTTAATACTCTTTTTTTTTTCTTTTGTAAACTTCCGTCAGAATTTCAGAAATTCAACCAAGAATTCTGGGGTCAGGTTACCTAGGTTTAAAGACCTGGCTCTTGCTTTCAGCTACAAATTATTGACTCTTGGGCCCCAGGATGGTTTGTCAGGCGAAGGTGCCTATCACAGAATCCTAGGAGCCCAACTTTGATTGCTGGAACCCACGTAAACTTGGAGGAGACAACTGATGCCACAAAGTTGTCCTTTGACTGTACCCATGCCTCGGCATGTGTACCCACATAGTAATCATAAAATTTGAAAAGGTATTGATCCTTTAAAGTTCCAGTGTCTTTTTTTTTTTTTTTTTTGTAGATGAGAATGGGATAGCAATATGTCATGTGGTTGTTGTAGATGTTAAACGGGAGAAACCAGCATCTCAAATATAACATTCAAGTGGTTAATGTTATGAGGCTGGGAGGTAGCTTTGTCAGTAAAGAGCTTGATGTGCACGTATGAGGACTAAGTCCTGTCCCCAGCACAGGAGAGTCAGAGACAGGTGGGTCCCTGGACCCCACTGGCCAGCCAGCTAGCCTAATTGGCAACCCTTGGGTTCCAGTGAGAGACCCTAAAAAAGCAAGATGGATGCCTTCCTGAATGGTAACTGTGGTTGTCTCCTGTCCTCCACAGGCACTAGCACGTCTCAGCATCTCTAGCAACACACACCTGAGCTCCACCCTCTCATATAAACACCAGTACATACCTGAAAGAAAATATTACTATTATGACTCACGGTAGTCCTAGTGAGAACAATAATTTTTTTTGTGTGTGAGCACGAAATGGTGTGGATTAAGGCTATGCTTATGGTTATTTTGAGACAGATAAATTCTAGTTCAAAATTTTACCAGAGAAAACAGTGTACTTTTTAATTTTTATTTATTTATTAGGACAGGCTGGGCTTGAACTCAGGAATCTGCCTGCCTCCGTCTCCCTGGGTTCTAGGATTATAGGTGTGCACCACCACGCCCAACTGCAGAGTCCTTTTTAAAAATTATTTTAAGCCTGTGTATGTGCATGTGTGCATACGTGCATACGTGTAAGTGTGTGTGAACTAACTCTATCATTTTATGGGCACCGTAGGTTTGATCTTTTTCTAAGCACAAGGAGAGATGGAAGTCAAGACAGACCAGGATCCTCAGGCATTTCACAGATTGGAAACAAGCTTGTCACTGCCCTATGTTTCTGTTTCAGCGGGGGACAGGTCTGCGCTTGGCAGCTGCATTCGCCTGACACCTAAGGACAGAGCGAAGACTGGGGCTTTGATCTATATCAAATGTGCTTTAGAAAAAGATTGGCTGGTCTCTGGGAAAGCCAGAGCCCAGACACCAGAGGCGTAGGCAGGAAAGGGATCCCAGTGAAGAGCCTAAGAGGGTGAAGGCAGAGTGGTGTGTTAGTTATTTTTCTACTTCTGTCATAGTACACCGTGAGCAAAGGAAAGGGTTTGTTTTGGACTTTCAGTAGCAGAGGGAGGGATAAGAGGAAATTATGACAGGGCAGTGTGGCAGCATAGCAACAGGCCAGCAGCCGAGAGCTCACATCTCAAACCCCTAAGCCGAAAGCAGGGAGCATGCTTGAACTGGCAAGAGTAGGGCTGTAGAGATGCCTCAGAGGTTCAGAGCATTGGCTGCTCTTCTAGAGGACCCTGGTTCAGTTCCAAGCACCCACGTGGCAGCTCACAACTGTCTGTAATTCCAGTTCTAGAAGATCTGGCACCTTCACACAGACATACATACAGGTATCAATGTATATAAAAATAAATAAATATTAAAAAAAAAGAGAAAGAAGTGGCAGGAGTCTTTTGAAAAACTGAAAGTCTGTCCCTAGTAACACACTTCCTCCAACAAGGCCACGCCTCCTAATCCTCTCCAGACAGTCCCACCAACTGCGCCCCATGCATATGAGTCCAATGGGGGCCACTCTCATTCAAACCATCAGCAGTGGCAAGTTGGCGCACAGTAGGGACAGCTAGTATAGTCTGCAGTGGCAAGCCTGCACCCACCACCGTTTCTGCCCCTGCGGGTGGAAATTGGAAGTCTGGAACCTCCATTCTCAGGCTGCCTGGAGCTCATTTCCCACTTCTCTGTGACAAGGTAGCTCACCCTAAGCCCTCAGAGGACCTTCATCCTGGGAATTGGCAATTACTAGGAAATAGCTGTCCTACACCCACACATGGATGTTGTGGAAGTTTTGGCTTCTTTAAAAACTTGGTTATGTTATATAAACATGTTTTTTTTTGTTTTGTTTTAATCCCAGGTGTGGGATATGGGGTCTGTTCCAGTTTGTCCACAGCCTCGTGAGAGGGCAATATGCTCTTTGCCAGCTGGAAAACAACCTTGTGCGGACTCTGAGAGGGTATAAATATGAGAACCCAGAGAGAGAGAGAGAGAGAGAGAGAGAGAGAGAGAGGGAGAGAGAGAGAGAGAGAAATGACGGTTGTGAGAAGACTGCTTGGAGGAGATGGTTGGAGGAGGAAGAGAAGGCTGCTGCTGCATATGCTGTTGCTGGCTGAATATTCCGACTACGGAGATTGGAATTGCCCCCCAAAGAACCCGAGGACCCTAAATATCAGGAAGTAGCCCCTTCTCCCCGCTAACCTTCTTTCTCTGCTACCTGGTGTTGGGGTGTTGGAAGGGATTGGGCTGGAAAGGAGGGAAAGAGATATAAGGAACCAAAATAAAAATAGATTTTTAAAAGTACGCCTACACGTGTAGACTTTGTGCGCATGAGCATAGGGTCTACTCAGTCACTGTGCTCTCACCACACATGACTTGTCTTCCCCTCACCCCATTTTTGAATATGCCGTGTTTCTGTTTTAGGGTCTCAGCACATGCTATTTCTTCTGCCTGCCTGGAAGGCGTATCCCTAGACCATTACTGGACTATCCAGTGAATGTCAGCTTATATGCTATCACCTCCAAGAGGCTTGCCCTGACCTCTCTGTTTACCGTTGACCACCCGCCTGCAGCCCAGACACTATCTACTAAGTTACCCTGCTCCTTCCTGACCCCCTCCTTCCATTCCTTATTTCCTTGTGCCTCAAGTGAAAACTCAGTCACACACCTCAGTACACGCTATAGCCATCCCTTTTCTTTTGTGGACATTTTCTGCATCCAAACTTGGTCTCTGTCTCCATCCTCTGCCCTTCAACATACGCATTCATTGCATGTAAAGACGAATGCCCTTGGATGTTATCAAATGCAAGGTGTTTGGCTTGCTGAGTGTTTTAGGATGTTTTCATAGATGTGAAAGAGGCCCTCATTCTGGTTGCTATGGGTGTATTAGTTGCTATGGGTGTGTTCCACTCTGGCTTTAAAGATCTGAGTACACCTGCCTCACACATATGTACACTCATAGATGACCCATAGTATTTTGGAGTGTGCACTTCACTCATTCACTCAGCTGCCTGCTTTGATGTGCAGCTCCACAGGGAGGACACTCATCCTGTCCCTTCAGAGACCGGTGTGAGAGTGGACTGGATGTACAACCCAGGACGGTAATTTAAGTACACACAAGTTCCAACCATCTTACATGTATTTTTTCCACTGAGTCATCACAACCAATGAGGAGGTATAATCCTCACTTTACAGATGAAGAAATGGAGACACCGTGTGCTTGCCCCACAGGGAGCCACTGCCACTATTTCCTGCCCTTTACCTACCATTTTGTCCCAGTCAGTAATCCCCTAGCCTTTAGGGTGCGGGAAGGCCGTGTGTGTCGCTGTTCAGACTCCAGATGTACCCAGTTCTTACCAACCCCAGCCCTGCCCTGAGGTTACTCCACTTCTGCCTTACCTCAAGGTGGTGCCAGGTAGTTATCTGCCAGAGACAGTGGTCAGAAAAAGGAAACAGTTGCAACTCTGCCTCCACTGCGACCGGCTTTCTCTGCTTTGCTCCCCTTAGCCCACAGCTAGCCACAGCTGTCCCTCCTCTGTGCCAGGGGTTTTTCTGGCTTTTGCTTAGATTTTACATAGATCGGCAGATCAATACATCTCCTCCTCGTTTCTGGTGCAACATCAGGCTTGGATGTGGGGGCGCAGGGTTGCCCTTTATATTCTTTAGTTTAGTTTTTTTTTTTTTTTTTTTATCACTACTGGGATTGCCATCTTGGTTTATTCACGTATCTGTTCATCCCTGCTGCCCCGGGTAAGATGGTACATTTCTCACCAGCAAGGACTAGGTGTGCCTTATTTACGTCCCCATCTTCAGCTAAGTGTCAGCATGTAGCAGTTAGAGGAACATACGGACTAGCCATGTTTTCTACAGAAACACAGTTGAACACTCTCTCCTTTGGGGGCTCACCCCCAGGAACCAGAAGCTCTCTCACCTCAAATTTTTCACGATCCCTCAAGAGTACCAAGCTGGGGACCCATGCCTTTAACAGATGGGCATTGAGTGCCGTTTTAAATCAGCGCTTCGCTTAACAGTTATGAGGAGTTTTGTAGGCTTCTTGTCCTCGGGTAGTTGTCAAAGCTGATGATTGATCATTACTCTGCGGATAGAAAGATCTATCATCTTGCTGATGTCCCAGTTTTGCCTCTTCCGTCCTTTCTTATTTCTTTCAGTCCACTGAGCTACGTCCCCAGTCTTCCTACACTGGGTTTCCAGGCCAGCCTTGAACTCATGCTGCAGCGTAGGCAAGCTTTGGACTTGTGGTCTTCCTGCCACAGCGTCCTGAGCAGCTAGAATTACAGGCTTACCTGTACAGGCCTGGCCCAATTTTTATTTCTTAGCTAAAATTCATAGAAGAACTAATAGGAATATTTTCAAAAGACTAGAGAGATGGTTCAGTGAGTAAGAGTGCTCACTTATGTAAGTATGAGAACCGAAGTTCAAATTCCAAGAACCCACATAAGAACCCGGGCCGGATAGCACGCACACCTGCGGCCTCAGCACTGTGCTGGGATGGACTGCTGCGAGACAGACAGACAGACAGTCTGGCTCCAGATTCAGGAAGAGAGCCTGTTTCAAGGGAATGAGGTAGAGCGCCATCAGGCAGGGCACCAGACGTTCTCCTCTGGCATCCTTACCCACATGGGAGTGTGTCCCTGCACACATGTGTTCATACAGTATACTAAATTCTCACACACATGACAAATACATATATAATAGTTTTGAGGTAGGCTGATTATTTTGTTTTGATTTTCTTTTGGAGACAGGGTCTCTCTATGTAGCCCTGGCTGCCCTGGAACTTGCTAGGTAGGCCTGGCTCGCCTTGAATTTGCAGAGGATCTGCTTGCCTTAGCCTCCCTGAGTGCTGGGATTAAAGGTGTGTGAGCCTAGCAAGATCAGCTAAAAATTTCTATGAGAAAACACAGTTAAAGTCTCAGAGGCATGTGGTAATAAAATATATTGTTCAAGGGCCGAGAGATTAGAGTGCCCAGGGTTTCTCTGGCCTGGCCTTGGACCCAGCGAGTCTTTACTTCTGTCTTGCACTGCTGGTCAAAGCAAAGGCATATGGCCAGGCCCAGTCACAGGACTCACTGTAAGAGAGACAAAGTGCAAAGTCCCATTGCAAAGGGGATGGATACAAGTAGATGTGGAGCTGTCAATCACCCCTCTGCCACACCCACAGAGCAAGCCAGTCCACTTTCCATCAGAGGAGCAGAACTTCTTCCCTTATTTTGAGCCTCTGGAATGAAGGGAAATTTTTCACCATTCACTGAACTAACCATAAACAACTTGTGAAACAGACACTCGGATCCATAAAGTTGTGCTTTGGCAAGATTTCTAGTTAACTTTTTAAGCCAGTTACTATTTAACTCCCTGTGCACAAAGACTTCTGGAAACAAGTTCTCTCCTGTGGTCATTTCCATGCGACGCGGGAGTTAGTTACACAGGCTTGGTCTCTCTCAGCACTTCTCTTACAGTTCAATTTACCGAATACTTGTTTTTTTTTTCAGAGTCTTTTAAAAATATTTTTAAATTTTAATTTATTCAGATTACAACTCAATTGTTATCCCATCACTTGTATCCTCCTGTTCCTCCCTCCCTCCTGCTTTCACCCTATTCCCCTCCCCTAGGTCTATGACCGACGGGGACCTCCTCCCCTACTATATGGTCATAGGCTATCAAGTCTCATCTTGGTAGCCTGCTTATTCTTTCTTTGAGCGCCATCAGGCCTCCCCACCAAGGGGAGGTGGTCAAATATGGGGCACCAGAGTTCATGTCAGAGTCAGTCCCTGCTCTCCACATAACTGTGGAGAACGTCCTGTCCATTGGCTAGATCAGAGTAGGAGTTCAGTGTTTACTACTTATATTGTCCTTGGTTACTGCAATAATTTTCTGAATACTTAATAGGGTAAAATAGCAGTTACAAAGAATAGGATCAGTTTACCCAGAGGGCATTAGTTTGGGCAGTAAGAAGGGCCAGTCGCACTTTTGAAGAAGTGTGTCCTTTTGAAAAACCATCTATATCAGTCATATTACAGATTGAAGGTAGGAAGGAAGAAAGAGGTAAAGAAATTAATTAAAAGCCAGGCATGGTGGTGCACGCCTTTAATCCCAGCCCTCAGGAAGCAGAGGCAAGTGGATCTCTGAGTTCGAGGCCAGCCTGCTCCATGATAGGGTGCAGCTGTGAGGCCTGGGCTGCTTCTGACACCTCAGCCTTACCACATGCTTGTCCCCGAGGCAGGAAAGCTTCCCAGCGTAGAAACTGCCAGGGCCAGATAGATAGCCACAGACCCGGTTGCTTTCCCACCAGGTCAAGGGCACACACCTGTCTACTTCTCCATCAGACCCCGCCCCCATCCCCCAAGGCTCTGTGAGTCCTGAGCTAGTGAAACGGAGCAGCTAAGAAGTGAGGATTCATCGTGGTGGGGCCGCAGCCGTGGCTGCAGTAGTGCTCTTGTGGGGACTTGAAGGAATGGCTATTAGTAGCCGCAGCTAGGGATGCAAGACAGCACCCTGACCATCAGCACTGTTGTTTACCAGATGGCTTCTATGAAGAGCCTTGCCTGCCATCCTTGGATTAGCCCTGTAACAATTTGCTAGTGCCTTATATCAGTCAGAATCATTTTTTTTTTTTTTATTGCTTAAACTTGAGAACCCCCAGTGGAACTATTAGCCGAAATATTGTTGTCTGAGTCCATCTAAATAGGGCTTTCGGTTACTAGGCAGAGAGAGTATCCCTGACTGATACGGGAGTGTGGGCAGTGTGTGGTCTCAGGTGGTTTAAGCAATAACAGACTCTTAGAACAGGACGTGTGCGCTGCTGAACTTGGCCCCCTGCCTCCACTGCTGGTTAGTAGTTTGGCTGGAAATAATCACGTGGTGACTAGGTTCCAGGGAGGACTCAGAACTGACTCAAGCTCAGCATGACACTCCCCCCGCACCCACCCGACCCCCGCATCTTTATTTGTGGCAGGGTGGTGGGAAGGCGGGCAGGTGAGAAGAAGCCTCGGCTGGGTTATTCTTTTCCAATTATTTGTTCTCTAAGCTCTCCACCAGTTCTACGTCAGTACTGTCAGCTTTGTAAGCCTAGCCTGTTGGGTTGTCTGTGGTCTACACCCCGAATGAACAAATCTAATTCTGACAGGGCCAGGAGATTCCCCCTCCCAGTGGTGTGTATTGGAATAAGGCATCACTCTAAGTCTCAGGAGACAGCCGTTCTAGGCGGAGGTCTAATTCACAGAGTCGTCAAGGCATGAATCTATGTGGTGGTATCCCCACACGGTCTAAGCACACACTCAAGCTTACTTTGGATACATTCTAATGGCTTTGTCACTGCTACAGTTTGGGTATGAAATGTCCCCAGAGGCCTGGTGGATTGGAGGTTTGGTCCCCAGTTGATGGTGCTCTTTTGGGAAGCAGTAGAAACTTTAAGAGGTGGGGCCTAACTGGAAGGAGGTGGGGCCTAAAAGAAAGGAGGTGAAGCCTAACAGGAAGGAGGTGAGGCCTAACAGGAAGGAGGTGGGGCCTAACTGGAAGGAGGTGGGGTCTAACAGGAAAGAGGTGGGGCCTAACTGGAAAGAGGTGGGGCCTAACTGGGAGGAGGTATATTTTCTATCTGCCCAGGCCCCTTCCTGCTGTCTCTTTCCCCTGAGTCTTGGAAGCCATGGGGTGAGCAGTTGCTCTTTATATGCCCTTTCTGCATAATGCTTTGCCTCACTACAGGCCCAGGAGCAGAGGTTCAAGGCTAGCCTGTGATACATGAGACCCTGTGTCAAAGTAAAGTACAATATGTTTCTCTGACATTTAAGCATAACTTTTTACTACTTGCTCATATTTTCAAAATTGCTGTACATTTTTCTAAAATTATTAACATAATTATTATACTTTCTATCTGAGTGCTTTAATGATAGCTACTCTTTGTGTTGGTTATTGATCATGGTGCTCTTTCCTCCTAATGTATTTAATGTTTTTAAGAGGAGGACCTATGTTTCATAGACATGTGTGTGTATGTCTGTGTGTATGTTCATCCTTCCTTCTTATGAAGAAGATAAATGTAAAAACATTTACATAATTTATACTAAAAAATAAGATTATATTGTTAAAGAAATAATATGCCTTCCCAGTGAGAAATCATTCCACACACTTAGACATTTATGAAGGAAATGATCTTCAATAGTGCTGGTCCAGCTCTGGCTAATACCCAAAGAAGGGCTGGCCTTGAATAGAAGATTTTAGGTGTACACATTCCATATACACTGTCATGCCTAATCTCATCCAAGTCCCAGGCCCAGGTTACACTTTGAACAATTTAAACAGAGACAGGAGACTGGACATCTGGCGCTTGGGCAGATGGGAGATATACACAACAAAACTATTGGCAGAATTATTTCTTACATACACCAGTGTTGCTCTTTTCATATAGTTGTTATCTGGGGCCAACATGCTGACCTGGCAGAGTTATGCTTCTCTCAAGAAGAGGACTGTGCCTGTGGCACAGCAGAACTTAGCATTGGTTGTGACCCTGTGCTGTCCCTTTGAGCTGTCTGTTAGAGGCATGTTCTTTGGGAACATGGCCTAAGGCCGGTCAATCCTGGGGAACAAATGTTTATATCTTAGCATCTCTCTAGCCAGCCTGGTTAGCAGACTACCTATCCTTGAGATATCTGGGAGTGCTCCCTTAGCTTAATTCTGTTTTGTGTGATTTAATGTCTCCTGAGCCAGTGTACTAGAAATCCTTAATTAGAACATTAATTCTGTTGCTTTGTGTTTCTTCTACATCAATATCAGCTCCAAGTCAAAACTTGAGGCCTGCCTACTGTTGTGTGAGAAGACAAGAAGGGGAAGAGGAGGTGTGAGACAAAAGAGTTACGGTGACAAGGGAGAAGGGAAAGACAGTGACACAAAGGGACAACAAGGCAAAGCGTTATTTGTTCCGGGAATTCCTATAAATGCCTGCATGCATAAAGAAAGCTTTAAGAAGCCACACGCGCTAGTGCACTCAGCCAGCACTCAGGAGGCAGAGGCCAAGAGATCTCTGTGAGTTCAAAGCCAGCCTGGTCTACAAAGCAAGTCCAGGGCAGCCAAGGCTACACAGAGAAACACTGTCTCAAAAAACAAAAACAAAAACAAAAACAAAACCAACCAACCAACAACAAAAAAACAAAAAACAAAAACAAAAAATCCAAAACAACAAGAAAATACAAGGAAATCAGTGTTCTCACTTCATACTTGATTGGGGTATAACAGGAGGTTTGAAATATAACCAAAGCAAAAATATTGAGTGTAATAATGTCTGTCCTTTGATCTTTCATCCCTGCTTTCCAGATCGCTATTACAGAAAAAAAAAAAAATGCCCTACCAGGTGTGTTCAACCCATAGCCTGTGGGCTGTGTGTTCTCAGGGATAGCTCTGAATGTGGTCTAACACAAAAATCACAAATGTACTTAAAATGTTGTAAGATTTCTTTTGGTGATTTGTTAAAAAAAAAAAAAAAAAAAAAAATATATATATATATATATATATATATATATATATATATATATATATATATATCCCTCTATTGTGTGGCTCTTGAGCATGAGCCTTGCAGATGACAATATTTTGTCACAATGTCAAAAGACTGGACACATCTGAGCCTAAACCATACTGTCTTGGTCAGCGTTCTGTTGCTGTGAAGAGACATCATGACCAGGGCAACTCTTATAAAAGAAAGCATTTCGTTGGGGCTGGCTCACAGTTTCAGAGATTAAGTCCATTATCGTCACGGCGGGAAGCATGGCGGCACGCAGGCAGACACGGTGCTGGAGAGGTTGGTAGCTGAGAGTTCTCCATGTGGATGGACAGGGAGAGAGAAACACACTGGGCCTGGCTTGAGCATTTGGAACCCTAAAGCCCAGCCCCTGTGACACACTTCCTCTAACAAGGCCATCCACATTCTTCCTAAGTGCCCCTCCTTGGCGACCAAGCATTCAAATCTCTGAGCCTATGGTGGCCATTCTATTTGAAACCACCACACATATCATAACTGTCTCCTGCAGCAAATGTTCATATTCTAAGACTCTGCAGACGGTGAGGGAAAGACAACTGAACAGCCGCCAGTAATGGAAGGATGCATTTGTGGGTATTTACAGAGAGTTACAGGGAGTACGGTTTTATTCTGCTGTAACTAACGTTACCTTCACACTGACTCCTTCGCGTGGACGAATGTCTATGATACACTCTGGTGAGTGAAGGAAACATGACGCGGTGCACGCAGCCGTGATCTGTTGCCAGGTCAGGCCTTGTTAATCCTATGGTGAGTGCTTTTATT
This sequence comes from Acomys minous, assembly GCF_964271855.1. Lineage (NCBI taxonomy): Eukaryota > Metazoa > Chordata > Mammalia > Rodentia > Muridae > Acomys > Acomys minous. The sequence goes on from NC_140495.1 coordinate 27,255,364, forward strand.
CACCACAGGGCAATCCTGGTCATGTCAGTTTGAGTCAACTCTGGGCCACGGGCATTTGATTCAGCTAGAGTCTCTAAGCATAAAACATTTAGAAGTTATATCAATCCTACTGAAAGAAAGGTATTCCAGTCTGCCTTTCACTCTGGGGGAATTAAAAAAACAAAACAAAACAAAGCACCATGTGAGCCAGAGGGAGATTTGCCTCAGAATGACAAAGAATTAAACAGAAGTTAAAGTCAGACTAGGTGCTGGGTACCTTCCTAGGTTCAGCTATTCTTGAAGCCTTCTTGGGTTCATGAACCTGTTTCTGTTGCTTGCAGTCAAGAGTCCTGGCCAATAGTAATAGAATACTGTGGGTGATTTGATTCTGATGTACTAAAACACAACCTTTACAAGAAAGAATTTTGCTTGTGGGAGACTTGTAGTACAACCAAGTGTAGAAGTTAAGTTTCTGGGGGTGGAGGGGCAGTGGAGTTATGGGGGCAGGGTTAATGTTTTTCCATTACACACTTTGTAATATTTGATGCCCAGCAAGTGTTTATGTATCATTAAAATTCCATAAAATTGCTCTTTGCCCTATCTACTGAGAGAAAGAAGACCATTTTCAGAGTGAAACTGTTGCCGTCACTCTGAAGGGCACACAGTCATCGTGAAGGGCCCCAGGGGAACTCTGTGGAGGGACTTCAATCACACCAATGCAGAGCTGAATCTTCTTGAAAAGAAAAAGAGGCTCTGTGTTGACAAATGGTGGGGAAACAGAAAGGAGCTGGCCACTGTCAGAGCCATTTGCAGTCATGCACAGAACATGATCAAGGGTATCACTCTAGGCATCTGTTACAGGAAGATGGCTGTGTATGCTCACTTCCCCATCAACGTCACGTCACTCAGAAGAATGGGTCTTCAGTTGACATTTGAAATTTCTTGGGTGAAAAATACATCCGTAGGGTTTGGTTTGGATGAGGCCAGGTGTTGCTTCTCCTGTCTCTCAAGCCCAGAAGGATGAATTAACCCTTGAAGGAAATGATATTGAACTTGTTTCAAGTTCAGCGGCTCTGATTGAAGCACACCACACAACAGTTAAAAACACCAGGCTATCAGAAAGGGTTTGGATGGTCCTGGAAAGGGAACAGTGCAGCAGTCTAATGTGTGTGACCTAGGCCACGCAGCTCCAGAAACAAGACCCTGAGTTATAAGTATGATCTGGGTGTCTTTGGGGGACAGTAAAAGACTTATATTGAAAAAAGAATTCTATAAAAGTTAAACAGGCAGCATACAGCTGTATTTTCCAAATATTGGGTTTTATGGAGGAGGAAATAGTGTGAGTGACTTGGGGGAAAGAATCAAATCTTACATTTGAAATTAGAAAAAAAAAACCATCCTAACATAATGAATTGTTGCTGCTTATATATTCACTTCAATTTTTAAAGCTGTCGTACGAAGTAATAGGTTTCACGCTGGCATTTTCATGCATACTTTATTCTTAGCTGCCTACCCTCCCTTCCCACTGCCTATCTTTTGATGGTCTCAATAGCCCTCTAAGATCTGTTCATCCCCTCTCATGGTCCTGTCTAGATTCATCACACACACACACACACACACACACACACACACACACACACACAAATCTAGGTTTTGCATATCGAAAAAAACATGTCACATGCCCGAGTCATAGTGACCTTCAGCTACATTATTTTCCTACAGATAGAGAGGTTTCATTTTTATGACTGAATAAAATTCTGTTCTGTACATATATACTACAAATGCATATATACATTCTGTATATATATATTACACATTCTATTTATTTATTCAATGTATATGAGTGTTTTATTTGCATGTACATCTGCATGCCAGAAAAGAGCATTAGATCACATTATAGATGGTTGTGAGCCACCCTGTGGTTGCCGGGAATTGAACTCAGGACCTCTGGAAGAGCAGCCAGTGCTCTTAACCACTGAGCCATCTGTGCTGCACATATCATTCTTTATCCACTCATCTGTGTATATGACCAATGCTCTTTAGAATGTCCTTTCTAGATAAATTGATGTGCCTACAACATTAATCCAATTTGGGCACGATGATCTATGCCTATAATCCCAGATTTGAGGGAAGATGGCACAGGGGGATGTCACGGTCCAACCGAGCACCAGCAGTTATGTAGAAAATCGAGGGCCAGACCGGCAACTTAGTGATGCCTTGTCCTAAAATAAAAAGTGTTGAGGTTGGGGAAGACTGAGAAGTGTATCCCGGTGGTAGAGTGCTCGCCTGGCTCTGGGTTCAATTTCAAGCACTGAAGAACAAAGCAAAACAAAACAAGAAATTTAGAAATTTAGGAATAAGGGCTGGAGAGATGGCTCAGAGGTTAAGAACACTGGCTGTTCTTCCAAAGGTCCTAAGTTCAATTCCCAGCAACCATATGGTGGCTTACAACCATCCATACTGAGATCTGGTGCCCTCTTCTGGTGTGCAAGTACACATGGAGGTGAAACACTGTATACATAATAAAATCTTTTTTTTAAAAAAAATTATGAGTAAGACACAGAATTTTCTCTTAATTAAAATATACCTCTGCCAACACAAAGAAAATAAAGTATTAAATTGTTTCATACTGATCATATAACTTATCTCTTAAATTCTAATTCTGAGTTAATTAAAATTCTTGCTTATTTTGCAATGTTTTAATGAGTACCTGTGATCACGTTGGAGGCTTTATTTCTGCTGTGGCATCTTTCATTTCTTGACTACAAATACACCACATGTCTGAACAGCCTAGGTACTAAAAACTCCACCTCATACATTTATGGAAATACAATTTGGTGGCATGAGTGTAGAGTATTTACATTTGTATTTTTCCGAAATACCTGCCCCACCCCACTCCCCAGAGGTGGGGGATGACAAGATCAATAGAAGCATTGATGCCAGAATCCTGGGGGAAATAAATGCCACCGGCCCTGCTTCTGGGCGGCTTTTCAGGGGCCTCAGTCTCCCTTGTCCACTTGAAACTCAGAAAACATCATTTCCCTTCTCCACAGTCGCTAACTCGCCTGAGAAACGGGCTTCACCACCGAGGGCTCCTGGGAATTGTAACTTGCCTTTGGGGAATTGGCTGGCGCAGTAACTACGGTGTTGGATCAACAGACACTAAACATTTATTTACAAGGAAGGTGCATAGCTGTGATTACTGTGCACTCTTTCCTCAGAGCCCTGTCCAGCTGTCTTGATGCTCCCTTCACAGGGAGCGGATACATTTCAACATAATTAAAAGTTGAGGACTGTTTCCTGGACCTTGAGTATATCTAGTTACTACAGAGCTTTGTTTCAGCAAATCCAGTGGTTATCAGAAACGTATAGAGGTGGGGGGGGGAAGACGATTAGCAGAATAGAATTTTAATGTGGCATGTACGAAATATCATACATGTTAACTGCTCATAAAAATCTCCTCATAAATAAAATTTTGGGAAATGATAGTGAACAGAAGAAGTGGAGGTTCTCCTCTCAAGGAAAGCATGGTAAAGTCCACATACTTTTCATCTTATAAAAGCCATGAGAGCATAATCGATTTTACTGATTTACAGAGGAGCCCACAGCCTTGTCATGTAAAATTTAATAGGTAGCTTGAACATTAAAATTTAAACTCAGAATCATCATCAATCTTTCATTTAAATCTGATAAGCTTCTGGGGTTAGTCCGTGGGCGGTGTGTTTCTCCCCCCATGGCTCACCTTCGGGATATTATGTCCTGTACAAATCTAGAAACACATGTATTACTTATTATAACAGTGAGAGGATACAACTAATGTTTCTCAAAGCCTTGGGATAAAAATGTGCTACTTTCCCTAACAACTTACGCTCCTGCTCCCTTCCTCTCAGCTAACCTAACTCCAGCTGAGACGCCAGTTTTCATAAATAGAATAAGAAATGTTGTTCTTTTAATCTTCTGAGTTGAATTCTGGGTCATGCAAAGATTAAGTGAAGTGACTCAAAACCCGAATCCTGTAATTACAGAATGGCTGTTTGGATGGACTAAGTCTTCCCTTTCCCTCTCCTCGGCTGGAAGGCAACTTTGGGAACTGCAAATTAGGAAAGCCTGGCTGAGGTGAAGCAAGCTCGTGAAGAGGCTGGCTACTTAACTGCCATTTACTTTGTTTAATCTGAGATTAGGCCTAGGTTTACAAGGGAAACCTAAATTTAGAGCTGACAGGATTCTTTAAGGTGGCTTTAATGACTGCAGTTTCATCCTGTAGCTTTTCTTAATAGGTCTGCGACGTGTGTGTGTGTGTGTGTGTGTGTGTGTGTGTGTGTGTTTATTTTAAACTCTGGGGAAAAAAACGAGATTAAAGTTGTGAAAGAAATAGAAATATCTAGAAACTGGTCAGTTGATTTACTGCATTTCCAAATGGCAGCGTGTGCCGTGTGGTCCTGTAGCCTCCATTTCCCCCTCCCCCAGTATTTTCAAGGTGCTTATGAGGATCTCTCTGAAGAGATCTACTGGCTGTTTTTTGCTCCCCCCCTCCCCCGCCTATCACCTAAGGGAAGACCACGTGACTCATTATTCTAATGGCCCGGGAAAGGAAACCCCCCAGGGGAGGGAGGGCTGAGAGCTGCAACCATTTTCCTAATTGGACTGCTGGTGAAAGACGCTGGACTGCGCGAGGACAGGATGCTGGCTGGAGCAGTCGGGACAGCAAAACCGATCCACACCGGAAGTAACAGCATTGGTAGCTAACCCAGGGGGCTTAATTCTGGAAAGTCTCAAAACCGGACATTTCCTCGATTCAAATGTAGAAAACGCTGTTTATAAGGGTACCGACCGTGGGAAGGGTCTCAGTTTGGGTGGCCCTTGAAAGTGGAGGAGCATAGTTGTAATGATAGGGGAGCACCCCTAGAGGAGCCGCCAGACAGACAGACTTACACTCACATCGTAGCACTTGCGCTTAGGAATTCATCCTCTCTCCGCTGCTGGCTGTGAAGGTGGGGCACCCACAGTTTCCACAATTAAATGGGAGCAATCGTTACAAGGAGAGTGGAGCTCCGCGTAAAATGCCAAGGGCTTGACATACAGTAGATGCTCCAAACCATCACTTGCCATCCGCTTTCCCTGGCTGCCGTCTATAGCCTCGGTTTAGGATTCTTTTACCTCACTGAGTTTCTTCTCCTGTGAAAGGTAGAAAAAGTTAAGGCTGGAAATCACATTTCAGTGATGAGCATTTGCCTCGAATGTACAAGGCCCTGGGTTTTGCTCTCTAGCACGTAAGGAGGTATGCCAAATGGGAAGGAGGAAAAAACTGAGGGAGGGAGAGAGGGAGAGGAGGGAAAGGAGGAAAGAAAAAAAGGAAGGAAAGCTGAACTCTTAACTGGGACACTATTCTCAGGTGACCTTTGGGACATGGGAACTGTGTTCTTCGAAAAGACGGATCAGATCCCTGCCAAACAGCCAGCTGTCACAGCGGACTACATGAACCCTCACAAAGTCCCAGGCCCTCCAGTCAGGGAGAGCTGGCATTGATTGATTTTTTTTTTTTCCAGTCCAAACACATGCCCTGCAAAGCCAGCAGAATAGCAAAAAGATCCAGCTTTTATCAGTGACCTCCTAACCCAGTCATGTCCTCATGGCCTGATCTTCCGACTTCACTTGTTCTTTGCTCGACCTCTCCACCTGCTGTCTGCCCTATGATAAAACGCCGGGTCAGCGGTCACACTGCCTGCTGCCACGTGGACCGCTGGGCGGCGGTGGCCTCTCTTGACTCTTTCCTGAGGCCCCAAGGCCTTCACAGTGGCCCTTGAGGCTCTGCAAAAACAGTTTTGTCATATTTCCATAAGGAGGGACAGCTAAATCAATATCTTTAATCTGTTTTGTTGCCAAAATTCGATAATCTGTCACAACTCTGGCCCTGCTCAGCCAATCATCAGTGTTAAAGTGTTTTTAACCTGTCCTAACTGGTTTTCTAATCCACCCTCAGAGTGAAACTCTGATGTGAAGCTTTAGCAGCATTTCATTATGTTTTTCCTAAGCCAGAGAAAAGCTATTTTACGGTTAGTGTCGAATCTAATTGCATATGTCTTTTACAACCATCCCTCAAGAGTTCCCCTATAATTCTCCTTGGAGGGTTTTTGTATATGCCAATCCTGAATTAGTCTACTAGCCTTTCTATTTCAATAATCGTGACTTCTAGCATATAGTCTAGACGTGATTCAAGATGCTGCTACAATTCCATCAGGTCTTTGATGCTTAGGTCTAAATTAATGACTGGCACATTTTCATCAATCTCCCACTTCTATAATTGGCACCGTTTGTAAGTTGTGTGAAATAATTTTTCTATCGGGCTTTTTAAATTATTAAATAAAACAATCCTCTCAAGTAATTTTTTTTTTCTGTTCTGTCTATGATGCCATAATTTGGTTTTATAGCTCAGAGGTTCACAAACTTTTTCGGCAAAAGGCCAGATAGTATTTCAAACTTCACGTGTCATACCGTCTCTCTTGCAGCTCCTCAGTCCTGCCACCGTGGCCATACGTCAACCACAGAAGATACATAAATAAATAAGTGCTGCTGTGGAACAAGACAACTTTATTTATGGACACTGAAATTTGAGATTCACATGTCATAAAGTATTCCTCTTCTTTTGATTTTTTTTTTCAACCATTTAACTATGTGAAAACTATTCTCAGCTTGTGGGCCTTACAAACGCAGGCAGAAAGCTGGGTTTGCCCTGTGGCTGTTGTTTGCTAAATATAATACAGTTTCTGGCTAGAGGCAGACTTAGGTTTGTATGGAGACTGAATCTTTTATAATTAGGGGACTTTTAAGAAAAGGAATACAAGGCTGGGGATGTTGCTCAGGGGCAGAACGCTTGCCTAGCATATGTCAGGCCCTAGGAGAAAGAGAGGAGGAAAAAAAAAATATCAAATTCCAGGATTAGCTACAGTGGTTTGTAAGCAAGATACAGACACCGAGCTTTTTAGAGTTCAGGTGACTCTGTTTCTGGTACCTAGAAGATGAGGGAAGATTCTGCTACCAGACCTGGCTGGTGAGTGGAGTCACCAAGGGGACTTTTTTAAAACTTCAGGTTCCAAAGCTCTGAGAGATGCCTGAGTTAGGCTCTCTGAGGACCGAGCCTGGGAATCAATGGCTCTCCCTTCTCCCTGGGTGATTCTCCTGTGCAAACAAGGCCAGAAACTACTACCCTACTTATTTTTTGTTTTGCCTTTGAGACAGTCATCCTGGAACTCACTCTGTAGACCAGGCTGGCCTGCAATTCACAGAGATCTATCTGCCTCTGCCTCCCGAGTGCTGGGATTAAAGGCGCGAGCTACTACGCCCGGCCCTCTACTCACATTTTTATAGCTGAGCAAATCCGTCAGCACTGGTGCCACAAATACGTTCATTGCTTGCCCGCTTTGATGCTATTATCACTGACTCATAGACCAAATGTTCAGGTTTTATTGAGAGTGCAGTAATATTAGATCATCTCAATTGGATAAACACAGACCACAATCCCACACACGTCACTCCTCTACTCTCAGGGTCTCTATTTCCTTTACATGGCAGGGACTCACTCTAGCCCAGGCTGTCGTCAACCCCACAGTGACCCTCCTTCCTCACCCACCCAAGTGCTGCTGGCATTATAGGCATGAGCCACGAAACTGGCCGGTCTGTCTTTTATCGGTGAGTTAACCCATGTGTAGCGAGTTGAGCCTTCTTGACCTCGGCCCGCTTTGTTATTGGTTATTGTGAGTGTGATATCCAACACTAAGCACTTGAAAGATTTCCTTCTGTTTCTTTGTTTGTTTTTGAGACAGGGCCCCCTGCTTCCCAGGCTGGCCATAAACACGCTATTTCGCTGGGGATTGCTTTGAACTTTTGATCCACATGGCTTCACTCCCCAGATGTGAGGATTATACACTTGTGCCTCGACGTGCCAGCCTCTTCACACTCTCAAAGTCTTGGAGTTGGCACACATTTCAGGTTCTTAGGGAACATCTGACAGCTCTGTCATCACGGCCTGGAGAAATGAGCTAATAAGTATCGACATAAGGCTGGGAGCTGAGTCACTCGCCACTGCCTAGGACTAAGGGTGGAATTCACAGAAGCCTGTCTGCGTCCCTGTGAGGGCTGGTTTCCTCGGGCCTATTGGGTTATTGTATTATTCCATGTTACTGACATGCCTGCTTGCCTGATATTGGGCCACTTTGTGTGCAGAACAGGTAGACATGCTATTGATCTTGTCTATTTTGGGCCATCTGGGAACCTACGTTGCTTTTGGTAAATAAAAGCCGCATCACTGCCAGTAATACACCTCCTGAGTCACCTCGAATCTTCATTTTAGGGTCTAGGAAGACATGGCCTTGCTTTTTTACATGACTCTCGTTAGTAGGGACTTCAGAATTTAATGTCACGGGAAGTATGCAAGCTCAAATGCCCCTAGGTTTTGTTGTTGTTGTTGTTGTTTTCACTGCCAGAGAACAAAACTACTTACATTGTTCATTTGGAAGCATGTAGAGAAATTGCTGGTTTTGGCTGTTTCTGGGGCAGTATGGTGTTAACGGAGACCAGCATCGCCTCTCTCCTGGTTAGAGATTTTCATTCTTGGAAGCTAAGACTCTATCGTGTCAAACGGTTTCTTCCAACAAGGACTACCGAGTTAGCCATTCACTCATCTGTTCATCTGAAACATATATAATATGCGTACATAAATTAGTCCTAACAAGGTGTCGGGGACTGTGATGGACGCTGAAGGTCCAACTCACAGGCTCAGGGTTTAGATTCCAATGGGGAGTGTGTTGGTTAGGCTGTGGTTCTGTCAACTGACACAAGCCAGGGTCATTTGGGAGGAAAAAAACTTCAGTTGAGAAAATGCTCCATCAATCCGGCCTGTAAGAGGCATTTTCTTGGTTGATGATTGATGTGGGAGGGTCCAGCCCACTGTGTGTGGTGCCACTGTGGGCAGGTGGTTGACCCACAACGCAGGGTGAGGTGAGAAATCCCAGTAAACGGCACTGGCCTATGGTCTCTGCTTCAGTGCCTGCCTCCAGGTTCCTGCTCTGAGTTCCCAGCACAATGGACTATAAGCTGCAAGACCAAATAAGCCCTTTCCTCTTCAAGTTGCTTTTGGTCATAGTGTTTATCACAGCATTTGAAAGCAAAGGAGAGCAGAGAGAGAAACAAGAGGAGAAGTTCACTGAGTGATAAACGATGTGTGGGAAAGAAAATGGTGTCTGCGTGATGGAGGAGTGTGTTTGGGGAGAGAAGGAAAGAGTAACCCAAAGTTGTGCCCAAAGTAATGGCGACATTGGAGCTTTTAGCCAAAGGATGGAAAGGCATGTCTCTACAGATCTCAGAGAATAGCTACCATGAGCTGTCCAGCCCAGGCACACTTTGAAATGGTTAAAGCTTGGTTATACCGGGTCAAGTAAAACATATACTAAAGGTAACTCACTTGGTCTTATACTTTCAATATGCCTATTAGAATATTTAAAATTACATATGGGGTTCACATTATATTTCTACTGAACATCCCTTTATTGTCCTACTAGGTGTCTATCGCCGTGATACAATATCCTGACCAAAACTGAATTGGGCAGAAGAGGGCTTGTTCGGGCTGTAGCATTTTATAATCCGTCACGAAGGGAAGTCAGAGCAGGAACTGAAGGCAGGAACTGATGCAGAGACCACGAAGGAAAGTTGCTTCCTGGTTTCCTCTTGTGGCTCTCTCAATCGGCCCATGGGTGGCTCACCCACAGTGGCCCAGACCACGCTGACTGTCAATCAAGACAATGTCTCAAGGACCTCCCACAGGCTGCTGGCTGCTCACAATGTGTTACAGAGGCTTGTGGCAGGCATGCAGGAATCCAGTGAGAGTCCAGAGCACCCCTTCCTTCCCACCTGTACCCCCTTTCTTTCTGCTATCTTACCTGGTTCTGAAAGAGCTCTTTCTTGCAACCTTCTCATAAACATAGTAACCCTGTGTCTCTGAGTGCAGTGTATAGGGCGGTGGGAGGAACAGTGGACTTAAGAATACCCCTACTCCCAACTTAGGGTACAGTTTTCCCCTCTCTTGTTGTAAGGAATTTCACTCTGCTTCTTCACAAGGTTGTGGACAAGAACACCGTAGCAGCCCACATGATGTACCAGTACAAGGATGATTCAAGATCCTAACATGGCCCAAACAGCTAGGCACTATGCTAGGGCCGCCTATTTTTCAAGACGGTATGTGATTTCTCAGGAGAGGTTGTGAACTGGCACCAGCCTTTGTCGAGGGAGCCAAGGGATGCTGTGAGTTGACAGATACTCTTGTTGAAACCATTTGTGAGGGGCTGGAGAGATGGCTCAGAGCACTGACTGCTCTTCCAAAGGTCCTGAGTTCAATTCCCAGCCCCCACATGGTAGCTCACAACCATCTACACTGAGATCTGATGCCTTCCTCTGGCCTGCAGGCAGAACACTGTATAAATAATAAATAAATAAATCTTTAAAAAAAAGGAAACTATTTATGTAACTATACAGAAAAAAATAGAGGAAGGGGATAGAAAGATGGATCAACAGCTATGACTGTATACTGCTCTGGCAGAGGACCCAAGTTGGGTTCCCGGCATCTACCTCACATGACTAACAACTGCCTGCATCTCCAGCTCCAGGGGATCTGACCCACTATTCTGGCACCCGAACTCACATGCATACACCGATATCACACACACAAACACACACTTAAAAATAAAGTAAAAAGTGCTCGCTTCGGCAGCACATATACTAAAGTTGGAAAGAGAAGAGAAGATTAGCAAGGCCCCTGCACAAGGACAACATGCAAATTCGTAAAAATAACAATAATAATAACAAAGTAAAAAAAGAACAAGAATAAGGAGTATAAAGGTAATGTGTCAAAGCTGCCCTTGTATGACCGCGATGAGCCTTGACTTCCGTTATCTGCTCCAGATCACTTTATGTATTATGCTGGCTCCGACACATTAGCTTTGCATTTGGCAAGACCAAAGGCGCACCAGAAATTAAAATGAGGAGCTTCTGGCTAAGTTTCACACCTGCCATTGCCATACTGATCCTTTCTCCAGAAGCTAAAATTGGCCAAAATAAAATACCAAAAAATCAAGATTAAAAACAAAACAAAACCAGAAAAATAGCAATAAAAATAGAAGGAAACTAGGATGAGTGTAGTCTCCCTACAGCTGATTTATTGTACATCTGCAGAACCATCTGTTCTGTACATTGTATTAAATTATTGTGTGTGTGAGTGTGCAAGCACCATGGTGTGTGTGTGTGTGTGTGTGTGTGTGTGTGTGTGTGTGTGTAAGGACAACTTGAAGGAATCAGTTCTTTCCTTCTGCTAAGTGGGTTTCAGGGGTTGGACCCCAGGTCGTCAGGCTTGGAATCAATCACTTTTACCCACTGGGCCATCTTGTCTGTCCTATATCTATGCTTTGAAATCAGTTTTATTTTGTACTTTGTTTCTGGGAACTAAAATCAGAGCCTAAAGCAACTCCAAACTCACGTTTATAGATTACCATCAGAACAGAACTACCCTGAGGTGAAACCCCACTAGTACAGCCACCATTGGACTAAGAAGCCTTAGAGCAGAGACCCTCTCAGGGCCTCATGCTCCCAAGCTGGCTTAAACCATTGGCAATCCCACTGCCTAGTGCCAGTGCCGTGATTGCAGGTGTTAGCCGCTGTGGCCTGCAATCATGTGGAAGTGATAATTACATCTTGAAGAGAATTACGTTTTATACTGATAAACATCCACATGATGTCCACCCTTCTGGAAGTTTCCTACATGGTTTTATATGTTGTAGAGGACCTGGGCGGGAGAGAAGGAAATATGTAAGCAGGTGAATAGGAATTCTCTCTTACTGATCCTATAGCTTTAAGCATTACACATTTTGAAGGCAAATCCCCATTATTTTTTTCTAAATTATTTTACCTTGCAAGAAAAAAGAAAAAAAAAAAAAAAGGAGAACAGAAACCGATAGCAGATTTCTGAGACAGAAAGAAAAGAAAATCCTTTGCAAGTGATTAAAAAAGCAATGCAAGTTCTGTGGGAACGGTTTCCTTCCCTTGCAGGCTGCAGATGCACATGGTGAACCAGTGTTCTTTCTTTGGTTCTTCTGCGATGCCCACTGCACATGTCACATGCTACAAAGAGTCTGTGATTTTCAATAGCCTTTTCCAGTATCTTCTCAGCTTACTGTTTTCTCTATGTGCTTGTGTTGGAATCCTTTTGTGTTTGTTGTTGTTGTTGTTTAAGCACTAGGGGTAAAGTCAGGGCTTTCTTCATGCTAGGCAAATGCTCCCTAAGCTGCTACATCCCTTGTCCTTAGCTTTTTTGAGCCAGGGACAAATTATTTAGCCCTGGCTAGCCTTACATGCCCACTGAGGCTGGGGCTGCAGGCACGCTCCACCGCGCCTAGCTTTGAATCTGTGAGTTTCCCACTCTATGAAGATTATTTGCTACCTTTCAGGGATACTGACTGGTTCCATCGTTGCAATTTTTAGCCCAGCTGTTTTGAGTCTGAGGATATCAACAATATCAACACTTTTGTCGAATCTGAACCTCATTCTGATTCATGCTTTGTGTCTTCAAACTGTGGGTACCTACTGTCCCCCCTCCTTTCAGTAAGCCTTGCGACTTGTTTGTTTGTTTGTTTGAAAAAAATAGACATGTTTTCTGGGTGGAGTGAAACACAAAGACTCTGTGCTGCGCCCTGCTCCGTGGCCCTCTGTGTCCCCATGTCCATTTCCAATCTCACGTGGCAGCTGCTCTGTGACCTCGCTTGTCTGGTGGATGTGGGAAGTGTTCGTTGTGGGTTTTCATTTCAGCTTCTTGTTTGCCTTTTGCTTGCTACTTTTGGAATCACAACCTCCAAGTTCCTTACTCGCCTCCCTGGAAACCAGAAGTCCTCAGCCTATATTCTCCACTCAGAGGAAACGAGAGCCACCAAGAGAAGCAGAGAACAAGGCTGTGGGTTAGCTCAAGAATTGCATCAAGTTGTGTGTGTGTGTGTGTGTGTGTGTGTGTGTGTGTGTGTGTAAGGAAGAGGCAAGCTCAGGATAGACCCTTAGTGGCAGGCCTTCTGTGACACAGTCCAGCCAGGGTTCAGTGGGTTCAGTGGGAGGGACTTTTGCCAGAAGAAGTTTAGGAAGCTGTTAGGACAAACTGAGAGCCGCATTACAGACAGAAGCACCTCGTTCAGAGCAAGAGGAAAGAAGGCAGCTTCTAAAGCCCTGACTCACTTCCGGCTCCTCCCGGCCAGGATGGAAGGCCATGGTTGACTTTTTAGACCAAAGACTCAGAAGAATATACTTCTTCTATGCCCTGGTTAAATGGTGTCTTTTGCTGGGATGAAACACCGCCACCAGAAGCAACTGAGAAGGAGGAAAAGGTTTTTTACTTGGCTTGCACTTCCATTTTGTAACCCAACACTGAGAGAAGTCAGGGCAGGAACTTAGGGCGAGAACCTGGAAACAGGAACTGATGCAGAGGTCATGGAAGAGTGCCCACAGTGAGCTGGGCACTTCCACATCAGTCATAAAGCAAGAAAATGCCCCATCGGGTTGCCTCTTCCCAAACAGTGGAGCTTGTACCCAGTCAACAAAAACTAACAAGGACACACTATTACTGGCCTTTTGGTTACTAGGGGCATGAAATTAATATGAACAATATATAAACTATTTTTATGGGAATACTTATAACTTAGGCTGTTTATTTTAGATTTCTTTCATTCAACATTTACTTTGTTTAAAAAAGAAAAAAGAAAAAAGAAATATGTGTGTGCGTACACACACATGCCACTGTGCACACGTGGAGCTTGGAGGACAAGCTTGCGGATGTTTGATCTCTCTCCACAATATGGAGCCAGGGCCAGGAACGGAGCTCAGACCATCAGGCTTGGCAGTAGGTACCTTACACACACACACATCAATCCACCTCCCCAGGCCCTCATTTGATGAACATTCTAGATAGCCATACTGCACCTCCCTTTACTCATTTAAAAGTCCCATTAAATCAGGGAATTTTCCAGGTAATTATCTTCCTAATGTTTAACATTTTGCTTTTATTTTTCTTTGAACCAAACTCCCCAAAGAAAGCACCTGCTTTGTCTTGCCCAGAAATTTAAAGATATATATCAGAATCTCAACAGCATGTTTGCTGTGGTTTGGGGAGCAGGCAGCTATTCCTCCCCATTTCCAGAATCTTCTCCAAATGCCCATTGATGGCAGGGTCCCATGAAGCCTGAACTGGTCTCAGACTCATCCTGTATGTAGCCCAGGCAAGCATGGAATTCAGTATGTAGCTGAGAACTGCCTTGAATTCCTGGTCTCTACCTCCCTCAGTCCCCTTCATGCCCAGATTTTCCCCCACAATTTCTGATCATCTCTTTTTTTTTTTTTTCTTGATTACCTGGGTTGTCAGTCTGATCTCAGCTGCAGTCAACAGAAGCCACTCAGACAATTGGGCTGAGGGGGGTTGACTATCAGGCAATGGCTGCCTTACAAACTCACTGGATAAAACTAGATTCTTCTAGTTTATCCTGAACAAAGAAGACTCTAGTGTACCCTGAACAAGTGTCCCGAACAAGATGGCAGTACCCTGATGGGACAGCAATGCTGATGCCAAGCAGCAGAACCAGAAAGCTGCTGACCAAGACCTCATACTATAGTGATGCTGGTGGTTTCTGTCCATCCCTTAGAGAGATCTGACCTGCTAGAGACGATAAGGCAGCAAAGGAGATAGCGTGAGCGCAGCAGAAAGTTACAGAGGCCACAGAGCGTGGCTGGACGAGAAATTCATGGAGAAGAGGATCTCAGGAGCCTCTGCCAGGCTGGGGAAAAAGGCTCAGTGGATAAAGTGTTTGCCGTACAAGCGTGAGACCCTGGATTTGGGTTCTTAGCACCAGAGTAAAAGCCAGGCATGCAGCATGCATCTGTAACTGCAGCGCTGGAGGGCAGAGAGGCTCAGATCCCCGGGCGCACGGGTCAGCCGGTCTGACGAGGCAGTAAGCTCCAGGGTTAGTGAGGGACTCTGTCTTGAAAACTGAGATGGATGGAGAGAAATGACGACAGTACCTGTGGCTTCCACACACCCTTGCACAGTCTAGTACATCCACACATCACATGCCTTCCTTCCATACACACACACACACACACACACACACACACACACACACACACACGCATATGCACACACATACACACACCACACCACATGCACACACACACCACACACACATGCACACACACATTCCACAGATAAAAATTGTATCAATCAAAAAGTGGTTAACAATTGGAGAAAGAGTAAAGGACCCAGAGCATAGTGGGTGAAGGAGCAGGAGGTAAGACAGGACAACACCCTGCACCTTTCTGAAAGCTGTAAAGGAGGGGAAAGACAGTAATCACAGCATGGTACAGGCGGGACTGGGCAATTGTCTCAGCTGGGAAAAGGCAGCCACTAGTCGTCCATGTTCTAATGCTCTCAGGAGTAATTCAGTCAGGAGGAAATAGCTTAAAACAGGCTGGAGAGCAATGCCTGATGGGTACAGCTGGTTCCTGAACAGGGAAGTGGTGGGACCTGAAATTTGAGAAGTGAAGAGAAAAACGGTTAGAGACTTGAAACACCTGAACTGGAGGTCACGCGATAGAAATAGAGGCTATCCCGAGCGGAACTCCTGATGCAGACTACAGGGCTGGCAAAACGGCTCAGCGGGTGTGCTGGTTGGCGTCCGTCAGTCAGCCTGACACAAACCTAGACCTATTTTGGGAGAGGGGCTCTCAATTGAGAAAATGCCTCTACCAAATTGGCTGGTAGGCAAGTCTGTGGGGAGTTTTTGTTTTGTTTTGTCGGTTTTTCAGGACAGAGTTTCTCTGTGTAGCCTTGGCTGTCCTAGACTCGCCTTGTAGACCAGCCTGGCCTCGAACACACAGCAACCCGCCTGCCTCTGTTTCCCCGAGAGCTGGGGTTAAAGGTGTGCGCCGCCATGCCGGGTCCTGTTGGGAGTTTTCTTGATTGACAGTGATGTAGGAGGGCCCAGCTCGGTGTGGGTGGTGCCACACAGTGCGGGTGGTGCTGGGTTGGTTCAGAAAGCAGTCTGAGCAAGCCATAAGGAACAAGCTAGTAAGCAGGGTTCCTTCATGGCCTCTACTTCGGTTCCTGCCTCCAGTTTTTGCCTTGAGTTCCTGTTCTCACGTCCCCCAGTGATACAATGTGACCTGGGAGTTCTAAGCTGAATTAAGCCCTTTCCTTCCAGCGTTGCTTTTGGCTGTGGGATTGTATCACAGCAATAGAAATCCTAAGACAGTGGATAAAGGTGCTGGCTACCATCTATGCTTTCCTGAGTCCAATCCCTGTGTCTTGGGGTGACAAAATTTTCCTGGGGAGATGCAACACAAATCTACTCACTCCAGATAGGGAACCATGACAGACCCGAACATGGGTACCACCAAAGTCCAACTTAGTGAGCCAATGAGTTTTATTGATGTTGCTCATAGAAATATGGGTGAGGGGTTACTGGTAGGTGTAGAAATGGCTCAAAGACAGCTGTATCACCAAAGCCCACGCCAGCACGAGTGACAGCTTTGCTTGTCTGAGAAGTGTTCCCAGTAGGAATGCTCAGTCTTTATTGCTTACTCTGGCAGGGAGGAGCCTAGTGAATTGGGTCAGTTTCAGGGACTTCCTGAAGCTATTTTGAGTTGTTTACTTTCCCGTTTAAGAAGCCTCTCTGCGGGATAGAGTGCTTTTTTTTTTTTCTCATAAAATTGCACAGCAATGTGTTGGAAGTAGAGAACCAGATGCTTCAAGTTGTCCTCTGATCTCCACACATGTACTGTGGCACAGCCCCCCCCCCAATAAGTAAGTAAATAAATAAATGTAATTTTAAAAATTGAAAAGACATTATACAAAGATTTAGTATGCAGATCCTAAAAAGCTGGATGAGCAGAGATGAGGTGGCCTGGGCTGTGTGATCCAGTGACTCGATTGACAGAAATGAAGATATTGAGACTATCTATCAGGCTGTGGAGACAACGGACCCCAAGAAAGGGGAGTTTCTCTAGCCATCTCATGCTAGGAGAAAAGATCCCCTGTTGGGGAGTGGGGCTGTGCAACTTGCCTCCAGAAAAAGAGATCTTACAGTTCTGAAGACTTGTCAGCCACCTTATAAAGGTAAACCCAGTCAGTGCTGAGTCATCCAGAAGATGAACTCGGTGGAGGACGAGTGGAGAGCCTGGTTTTCTGTGCCCCTTGTCCCAAGGTGGCTGTATTGGATAAATCTTACTTTTCACGCTATTTGGCTGTTTTAATTGACTTCTCATGGACCTGTGGCCAAATTTCACTTCTTAGGTACAGACGCTCACCCACGGGACTGAGGTGAACAAATGTTACAAAAAAGCTCAGGCACTTGGGGTTTCAGCAGTCAATCCAACCTCAACTGAACCCTAAAACAAAGGGAACCTACTGGCTTGTCAGAGAAAGTCCAAAGGTGTGTAGGCTTCAGGCACAGACTAAACAGTCTCTTTAAGATTATTCTGCCGGATTTACTGCAGATGCTAACATTATTCTTATCTTGCAGCCTTCTTGCCAGGCTAGACAATGGCTGATAACAGTAATCAGGGTTGAAAATTCAGGGGGGAAAAAAAAACCTTAGAAGTCTGGGAAGGAGGAAAATGCCTTCTTCCTTTCGATCCAGTCTCCTACCATTTCATCCCACTGGCAGGACCTTAAAAAAAAAAAAAAAGTACAGGGACACCCAGAAGCAGCTTCCCCATGCAGAGTGGGTGAGGGACAAGTGACAAGTGAGTCTGAAAGCAGGAGGAAGGTGTCTCAACAGGTTCAGGAGACACTGGGCAGTCAGACAGAGCAGCCCTCTTAGGCGTGGCCTTAGATCAGACTGGGAGGTGGCCAAATGTCTCAATGAATCTTTTTTGTTTCTGTTTTTTTTGTTTTTCGAGACAAGGTCTCTCTGTGTAGTCTTGCCTGTCCTGAACTCACTTTGTAGACCAGGCTGGCCTCGAACTCACAGTGCTCCACCAAAGGTGTGCGCCACCACACCCGGCTGTCTTAATGAATCTTAACCTGAGGGTGGTTCTAGGGCCTGAAGTACCAAGTCAGGGTTTGGGGCTGCCTTTGGGAAGGGGGGCTGTAAGCATTGAAGTAGCCATGTAGTAGTTGTATTCTGCGAAGAATACTTATATAGAGAGGAGGCTGTGTGCTAGCCAGGGGGAGGCTGGGCTATGGCTCCTTCCTTCCTTTCCTTCCTTCCTTCCTTCCTTCCTTCCTTCCTTCCTTCCGGACCACAGAGTAATAGGACATTGGTTTGACTGGCACTCACAGACACAAGCTCTCACGTTCCCCCAAGGCAGCCTGATCGTCATCTTCCACGATGATGGGCATTTGCGGTTTGCCTCTCTACCATGCAGCGCTGAGGGTGGATGAAATTGCCAGCAGTTAGTTTTGCCAGCCTTCCTGTGGGAAACTGGTGGTTCTAAAGCCCGCTCAAATGGCAGGCGGCTGTATTTTGTCTTTTAAAAGGCCAGTTACATACTTTCCAGGAATTTGAGTTGGGGACAGCTACAACCAGGGCTAGAGAGAAGCAGACATTGGCTTGTCTGGTAGCAGTGGCCCGGAGGGCAGCTCTGGAGGCAAGCAGGTGCACTTGCCTGGACTCCCCAGCACTGTCCGTCTGACCCATCAGCTCTCCGGAGTCAATGAACGAACAGCCCATGGTTCCTTCTATAGCCCTTGCTTCATTGAAAGGAAAATTTCCTGCCCCTAATAACCGAAAGCCTCCAACCGAGTCAGTGTGCTTTAAAGACTTAGTACTAAAATGCTCCAGAGCTAAAACACTTGAGTCTTCCTTCCTAGTAGCATTTGGGATGAAAATATTGTACATTCCCAACATCATAAGAGTTCAAGGCCGGTATTCACCCTCCAGGACCCATGGACCATGCACACCCTTTAAAATCAGTGAGTTTATATCACAGTAGATATAGTACCTTAGGGGATTTTCTTTTTTATCTAAGGTTGTAAAAATAATACACTAAGGATTTTTCAGGGCCATAATATCCTTTGGTTGTCATATTTCCTTATATTTATCAGCATTACACATAATTTTGCTGCTTTCTTTCTTTTCAGACAGTGGCTTGCTAGATAACTTGGGCTAGCCTGGTACTCACTGTGTAGTCCAGGCTGGCCTTAGCCTCCTGAGTACTGGAAGTGTTTCCGTGTATTTTGCTGTCAGTTTAGGAATACTTAACTGCAGAGTATAGCCTGAACATTCACAAAGGAACACAAACGCAGTCCTAAACACTGTGCTTACAAATCATTTATTCTTATTCCGTACATTTGTTTTTCAGCAAAAAAAAAAATGCATAGTTATATCATTTTTACAGATTTTTTTTTTCATATTCCAGACAGGAGAGAACAAATGTCTGAGAAAACTAAAATCTTAGCAAACTGTACAACAGAAATGAAAGGCAATTTGTTCAGTCACATGCACAGAATTGACCAGAATAAGGTCTGTTTCTATAAATGATTTTTGCCTCATGTTTCTGGAAATCTGGAATTATGATGAAGTAATGTTCTTCTGTCAGAAGACACTCACAGTCCAGGCTGGAAGTTCTCACATCCCGAGCATACCTCGCTTGCTAAGTCAGCTCTTAGAGTGAGGGCTGGAGTCAGGGTGGCCTAAGAAGAATTAATTTAGCAAGCGGTGGGGAAAAATTCTTTATGCTTGCGTTATTCTTTACCCCCATCTTTCTCCACTATCACCATTAAATGAGCTTTAAAACCAACAGCTTTCTGTTTGATGTGTAAAATCCTCTGCCTCTGCCTCTGCCCTTGAAGACAGATAGGCCTTCAAGCAATATCCTCCTCATAAGGCAGATCGATGGCTGAATGCCTAAGTCCACAAGGAATCCTTTTAGGAATCTGTTGTCTTTAGAGGCTGGCTTTGTGGAAAGCAAAGGCTTCGAAGGTGGTTGGAATGGGTTGGGGAAAGCTGAAATGAAGGTTCCAGTTCAGAGCTACCATGTGTCTAAGCAAAAGCAAAAACAAACAAACAAACAAACAAACAAAAACCCCACCACAGAATCCTGCCCACAGCCCCAGATGGAACGCTTTCCTGTCTATACAGCAATACTTGGGGCTTACAGTTCCGTGTAGAAGAAACCAGAGCCCGTGCTGAGCATCCAGCCGCGCTGTCTATGATTTGCCATGGTGACACCCCATCCACATGAAATATGCCTCATGTCCTTATTGCCTGGGTACTCAGTTACTAGGTTAGAATAATTTTCCTCATGGCTCCAGAAAAAGTAAACCAACTTGGCAGAGGCAGACCTACACTACTGAGCTTTCCCGGGAGAGGGAATTTAGTGACGTTTCTACGCAGAATTTTATAGAAAAGAGTTTTAAGTTTAGTTATGTTACACACCTAGAATCTATCTGATACTTTTTTTTTCTAAAAACAAACAAACAAAAGATGGTTATCCTTTTTAAAACTACACAATATTTACAGTTTGAAAGACCCAAGAGGCCTTTATTATTTGGGTGAGAGCTCAGAGAGATTAAATGCCCAAAGATGAGGCTTTGAAGAAAGCCCTGGTTCTCATCCGTGTACTAAGGCCTGCCTTCTTCTTTTTTTTTTTTTTTAAACAAACAAATCGCTATTACAAACTTTTGGAATATAAAATTAAAATATGTCTTTAAATTTTTTTCTATGAATTGCCTTTTAGTTTTTTTTATTTTTATTTTTTTGCATCCAGCCAGTTAAAAAAGACTATACTTTCTAAATAAAGATGGAATCAAAAGAAGGGAAAGAAACACGGCCCTATGCGTCACCCAGACGCTGGGTCTATTTCCATGGTGTCTTACCTCCGGTGGTGGTCATCCAGGAGAAACAGAGTCCTTATGGCATGGCTGAATAGCCCAGCCGAGGACCCCTCCCGACTCTGCCTTGAGTGCAAGTACTTATTGCATATTTTGGGTAGAGCTGTAAGGCATGGGGGAAGGTGGCCTGCTACTTTTTACACATTCGAGAGTAGATGTGCACACTCAAGACATTTCCTTGAGAAATGTCATGTTCAAAACAAGCAGCATTAATGCTTCTGTGTTACATTCAGAAGCATAACTGAAGTGGGGGTCGGGGTGGGGGTGGGGGTGGGGGTGGGGGTGAGGGTGGGGGTGGGGGTGGGGGTCGGGGTGGGGGTGGGGATTTCCTAAAGCTTAAAGAAGGGGCTGCCATCCTTCCACGCCAAAGAGTAACTGCGTATTGTTGCATGCAGGTGTGTGTTCAGAGCTCGCCAGAGGTCACACCCTGCCATTATTACTAGCATTTTGGGCCCTGACCTATAACTAAACTATCCAGTTCTGCAGCTTGCTCACTGACAGCATAAGAAACAAAAACAAGACAAGGCAAAACCAAAAGAAAGGCCCACAAGTTGGTGAGAAATCCACAAACCAGAAATGCAATACATTTGTTCTTTGGGGAATGACAACAGAAATTTATGTTAGGTTGGGTTTTGTTGTTGTTGTTGTTGTTGTTGTTGTTTGTTGTTGTTGTTGTTAGTATGAACTGATAATCATTCTGTAAATAAGAAAAAATATTGACAGTACCAACAATTTCAACCCTTCAATAGGGAGGCTCGTGGCTCCTCATAAAGTAGTAGCCTGAAATACCGGGTTTCAGACATCCATTGCTTCCTTTCTCAGGGTGGCTGGGCTCGTTTGCTTTCGTATGGCAACACATGTCAGCAGATTCCTTCAGGAAAGTGACTCAAACTGCCATTCACAATTAACCCTAATGTCTTTTTGACCTATGCCCTAATTTTATGGAAACAAATTAAGCCCCTGGATAAATGCACTACTCAAAATATCCCCTGGCACCAGTGCTGTAGTCCAAAGCGAAAGGATGTTGTTAAGATGCCAAATAGAATCCCTTTGCCACCTGTTTGTGCACTGACACCCTCGGAGTCCACATGCTTTTCTAGGGACAGATTTTTAAAACCAGGTAACACTGTCCATAGCTGAGCAGCTGCCTGTGCTGGCTGCTTGGATCCAATCCTTCAGCTCTTCTGCCAATCATATGATCCTTCTATTGACAAGTGATTTTTTTTTTATTTAAAAAAACATACTCTCTGGAGGTTACGACAAAAGGATCTTAGAAGAGGGAAGAAAAAGGCTAGGAAATGTTTGGGGACTTAAGCATTTAACCTCACTCTGTGAGGGATCTCACTTTGACATCACTACACTACCTCTGAAAGTCACTCAATTACACCTTATTTTAGGCACTTTGAATGGACTGCTCTTCAGAATGGTGTGGGTGTTATAACCCTTCACCATTAGTAGTGTCCCTGTTGTGGTGCTAAAACTTTAAACTTTGTCCAAACACACTCATACACACTCTCCTTACACCTGAACATATACACGCTCTCCTTTCTTTGTTTTTGTTTTTGTTTTTTCAAGACAGGGTCTCTCTGTTTAGCCTTAGCTGTCCTGGACTCACTTTGTAGACCAGGCTGGCCTCGAACTCACAGCAATCCGCCTGCCTCTGCCTCCTGAGTGCTGGGATTAAAGGCGTGCACCACCAGTGCCCGGCTCACACTCTCTCTTCTTACACCTGAATTGTACATTAAAGTTTCAAGGGTTTTTGTTTGTTTGGTCTGGTTTTTTTTTGTTGTTGTTGTTGTTGTTGTTGTTGTTGCTAAGGAACAGAGAGAAAAGTAAAAGGCTACAGATAAATTACTGTGTTAATTAAAATAAGACCCTAGAGAACCAATAGGAGAAAAGACTCAAACTGCTCTGCTCTGCTTTACTGTAAGATGAAAGGTAATTATACGGATAGATGTGTGGATCCTTGCTTAATGTCTTACACACGGTAGATGTTCAGTAGACCAGTAGGGAGATCACATGAAGACTAGATGGACATTAGTCAAAGATGCTCAGCAATGGCAAACTTGACAAAGAACAAGGCGATGAGCCCATGGCAGCTGGCAATATTTTAAGATTCCATCATCTAATTTTAAAGGTAGCCATCTCCTATTTTTGCTCTGTTTCAAATTTAAATATGTCCATTCAATTAAAGGGACATATTTATCCAAGATTGTATACAATGTCTCATTAGCATCTGTATGTGTGACCCTGTAACATAGTCCTGAAGACCAATAGACACAACTGTCCCTGCCTTCTAAAGTCAGTTTGAAGACTGAATTCTGTCACCTTCAGCAGATGGTTAAAAAAAAAAAAAACCCTTGAAAAGTAACTTCTACCATACCTGTCTACTATCACACATGAAAATCAACCAGCTGGGAGAATTGAGGATGAAAAATCCTGGCCTACTGCTGTTAGTCCTCAGATTCATCACCAGATCTGAGAAACTTACCAACTTTGCATTCCTAGCAAATGCTCCCATCCATGAAAGTAGCATGACGAATTAGGCTAAGTGCTTTTCTGACGGCGAGCACTTCCAGGCAGGGTTTATGAATGGAAGCAGGTGAAGGCCACTCTGGACGGTTATGTTAGCCCCGTACTTTCTCCCTGGGCTATTTATGGAACGCGTATGGCCAGTGGAAAAAGATCATGTTTATTTTTACAAGCCAGTCATGACATGAGGGAGTTTGTACTTCCTATCTCTGGGAAGGTCATCTTCTTCACCTGAGTGACAAGGACGGGAGCGGGGAAAAGGGCTCTCCTTTAGCCAACTAAACCTGAGTCTCAGCTACCCAACCCTGGGAGCAACTCACAGAGCAACAGGCACAGAAATCAAGTCATTTCCCAGGCCTGACTCCAAGGGGTTGCTCCCGGAGATGCCGCCTAGATTACAACTAACAAGTGAAGAGAAAACGGATTCTATAATATGCTTCAAAATTTTAATAGCGCATAGGTTGTATGAAGATAGTGAATTATTTATACTTTTGTCGTGTATTTCAAACTGTTAAATGCAATCAAATAAAACCGAATCTAATGGATGTGGCAAACTGGAAAACATGAGAAAGCATCTTTTTTGAAGAGTTTTATTCTGATGGCTACATTACTCCTGAAATGTGTAGCAAGCTTGGTTAGCTCTGTGCAGAGAGAGACTGGGTAAATATTTGCTTTAAAACAGCATTATCTTCCTTAACAGAAATAATATAAATTCAGCCAGGAACAAGTAGTTAAAGCATCCCTGATCTTGAACGGTGATGGTGTGTGTGTGGTGTATCTGCCAACAGGAAGGGGAGCTGGTACCGTTTTCAACTAGAACGTCCCATTGCTAAGGCTAGTGGCACCTAGAGAGAGGGGGAAAGGAGCATGGCAAAGGGACTGTCAGGAGAGGAGGGGAGGGAAGAAGAGGGGAGCCCTCCTGCTGTTCCCTGGGGTGTGCGGCAGGCCAGCTTGGGGGAGATGGTTCCTGGGAAAGCGGGCCATCTCGCTGGCGCGTGCATCGTAATCACCTGAAAATGATACGGGTATGATTTTATCCTCAAGTGGCCCCTGCTTAAAGACAAAGGCACACAGCAAGAAGAGACCTGGAAGATCTCCAACAGAAACCTAAAGATGACAAATTCTGGGTTTTAGTTCCTGTTCTCACGTTCATAGTTTCTTTCAGGTGTCTCGCTCTTGAGAGTTCCTTCCAAAGGGGGTGTCCCAATGCAGCAGCAACAACAACCACAACAACAAACTACAAAATGTTCCTTAGCCTATTCATCGGGTTTATAAATGAACATTCTCTGAGACTCTACAAGAAGCAACGGTGACATGCAAGTAAGTGTGTGTGTGGATCCATCCTGATTTCCCCTGCAATTGAACCTAAGTGCTGAAATGAAGGTTCGCCGAGGAACAGAGTGTCTGGCAGGTGCACACCACCAACCTCTGTGACCTAACAGAAATCTCCTCGCATCTTGCAAAGGACGACACAATGACATTCATCAGGGGTCGTGCAAACTGTATCTTCAGATCCCATTAAGAAGTCTTAAATCACACACACACACACACACACACACACACACACACACACACACACACACTCACATTTAGCTTCTGTGTCCAAGTGAAAACACACAGGGCATTGGTTCCTCCGGGGAATTGTGCCAAGATTCTCTATTTACAAATACAGTAGCAATTAAAAGCATAAAGAAAACACCAGTCTTTTCAGGAGCACTACCAGCACTGAAGCAAGTGTTCATATATCCTATGTGCTTGCCTTAAATTACATCACGAGGCCACGTGTAGTTGTTGCCTCTTAGCTAGAAGGGCTTACCAAGAACTGTGATGCTATTTAAACGCACTACGGCTAAAGAGTTGCCTTTTTGATGACAAGTAAGCATTTATAAGAAATGTATAACAACACTGGCCAATAGGGTCATTAGAAAGCTTCTGGGAGGAGGCATGTTTCCTAACCAGTCAAGGATTTGGGGTGACTACCAGTCGTTTCTACAGCCTGGATTCAAATGAGACTTTGATGTTTAACTGGGCGATTGTGGTCTCACTTAAGCTCGAAAATTTCCGGCAATAAAATAAGTAACATGCTCCTGACTTCCATACTAGAACTGCCTCACCCAATCCTGGTTGCCTTTTAAGGTTTAAGCAAGGATCCATGCGTCGCTGTCCTCTGCCCCAACCGCTGTGGTTGTACCGGGAACCTCAGCCACATTAGAGGGCTGACTCCTGCAGAAGCCGGGCACTCTGTACACTTCTGAGCTATTTCTGGTCCCGGCTACAAACCTAAACCCAGCCTCATCTTCCTTCTCTTCTGTCCAACCACGATTCGCAGGAAAGCAGGAAAGAGGACACTCTTCTCCCAGTACGAGAAGCTGGGTTTGAGGAGGACCAGTCATTTGGGCATTGCTTCAAAAGGCACATTTATTTTAGTGGCAATTTAAGTAAGAGAGGAAAGACTCAGATTTAAAAAAAAAAAAAAAAGAAAAAAAGACAAACAGAAACCCAGGGTGGGTTTTATGGAATACATCAAAGTAAGTAGGAACCGGAGACCTATACAAACCACTGGGACCTCGCCAACAGCCTAATCAGAGTCCCTAAGTACTCATTCACAGTTTTATCAGGACGCTCATAGGCCTTTCAAAAACACTGTTTTTTTAAAAAAACTTAGTCGAGAACTCTCAAGCAGCTTGCCCTAATGTCCAGTTCACGTGTGCAGTGCGGAAGGCTGCAAAAATCAAAATTACGTGACAAAGAAAACTCAGTGCATCTCACAGGCTTTGATAAATTATGAAAAAAAATCATTATATATTATCACTTAAATAACATCTGATACACATTTCAAAATAATTAACTTGTGTTCACATTCCATGCATTGTCTAGTGGGTTAAGCCCTGGGTTTGTGTTTTTGTGCCCATCTCCCAACAAAGAAAGCTCCCTTCTTTTGACAAATCCAAGCATCTCTAGACTGCAGTGGAAGCAGGCAGGGAGTTGTGTTTCCCCTCTTCACTGCATACCTGCCTTCACTAGGGGACACAGAAGACTACTAGAACAATCCAACTGTCTGGCGTTCTATCTGTAACCACAATCTTCACTGTCTTTGCAAAAATCCCTGGGTATCATAAGACAATACCTAATTTTCTTCTTCTTCATCCTCATCTCCCTCTTCCAGAGGCCAAAGTGGACTTGGGATTCCCCAACTAGCAGCAGACCTTTCTCTTTCCCTTGCGGTCTGCAGCACCCTCCTCTAGCAAAGAAGGAAACAAGAGCACTTGAAAACAAACCAACAGTAACAACAGAAACTCCACGCAAACAGGTGGGCAAACCATCGCCTCCTTCCCGGTGGAGGCTCACTTTTTACTGCAGAACTCAGAGTTGTTCAGGAACTTCCTGATGACTAGCCCCAAGCAAGCCACCAGCAGCAGCATGTAGCCAACCGTGCCCGAGAAGGTGGGTGCAGCAGGGGGCGCCTGGAGGAACTGGCGCAGGCCTTCTTCCACGTAGCACACCTGATCATAGATACTGAGGAAGGTGAAGATGTGGAAGAGCTGGTGACTGTGGCCGATGATGTCAAAGAGACCCGGCTGGATGCGCTCAGGGATCTTGCTCACGTTGAAGAAGGCAGCCACCACCAGCCAGAAGTAACGGCGGTAAAAGTGCACGAAGAGTGTGGGGTTCTCGCCTCGCAGGTCGAAGAGCCAGCTCTCTAACATAATGGGACAGGCCATGCTCAGTGGCATGACGAAGACAAAGGTGCGCAGGGCGAACGGGTAGGAGCACCAGTCAGTGCGGCTCTTGCAGCAAGCCACGGTGCAGGCCACGGCCAGCACGAAGGCCACGGGCAGCACGAGCGCTCGGTAGACCGCGATGAGGCGGGTACAGTCCACGTGCCAGCCCAGGCGCTGCTGTACGTACGGCGTCATGACCCTGGCGTCCAGCAGGCTCAGGCTGGGCAGCAGGTAGTAATAGTAGGCCACCGTGCTACCGAAGCCATAATAGCTGATGGAAGCGTAGTCCAGGTAGAAGAAGGCGGCGCGCAGGCGCAGCGACAGGCAGCTAAACACGTGCGCCGTGCAGCTCATGGCGAAGGTCAGCAGCACTCCCGACGCATAGCACCACAGCGGCAGCAGCCAGGGGTGGTGGAAGGGCACGTCGCTGCCGCCCAGGAAGAACAGGCGGCAGAACTTGCTGAGGAACAGCAGCAGCGGGATGAAGTGCGTCCAGAAGTTGAGCGTCTCATTGGTGGGCTTCAGCACCGAGGCCAGGCACTCTTGCGCCGTGCACGGCAGCCGCCGGTAGCCGGACAGGATGAAGCACTCTACGAAGTCGTCCGGCACCTCGTCCCAGCGCAGCAGCGGCTTGGCTGCGGCCGCCGGTGGGGTCCTGGGGGCCGGGGCGGGGGCGGGGGGCGAGCGCCGCGAGGCCGGGGCTGGCGGCCCCTTCGCCCCCGCGCCCCGCTGCTGCAGGCGCCGCGGCATGGTGCCCCGGGCTGAGCTAGGGCGCGCGCAAGGCGACCGCAGGCGCCGGTCGCCGTCGGAGCCTTTGTGCGCGCGCGCACGCGGGGCCGCGGCCGCAGGTTGGCGACGCGGCCTCGGCCCGGGAGCCGGGTGCTCCCGGAGCTGAGCGCACCGGGGGGTAGCTGCGCGCGGCTTCCAGGCGGCGCCCTCGCCACGCTCGCGCGGTGTCAGTGCGCGGCCGGCCGCGCTGCGGTGACTGCGGTGGCGCGGCTTACTGCAGCGGCGGCGGCGCGGCGGTGACTGGGCATCGTGCGCGCGGGGCGGGTAGCGGGAGGCGGGATGTGCGCGAGGCGCTGGCGGGGGAGGGCGGCGCCGCGCAGGGCGGGGGCCCCCGGGGTTAGGGTGTCTGCGCCGCAGCGGGGGATGGAGGTGTCCCCTGTCTCGCGTCGCCTACCATCCCCCTCTTGGGCTGCAGCCGCTCGAGCCGCCGCGTTAATGATTGATGCGGGGTCGGAGGCTGGCCAGAGACGCGGCCGCCAGCGACCAAGGCGAGGGTGGGCCAGGGGGTTCGAAATGCGACAAGCACGCCGGCGTTCTAGAGGACACTGGGGACCCGAGTTCGCGGGGGGGGGGGGGGGCGGGGGGTATGCGGGGGGCGGGGCGCAGGGATGCTCTAACTGTTACCTGCGGAGGTGGTAGGGAGGTTACTGCGGTACTCGCTTAGAGACGGTGTCCAGAGGCGGTTGTCAAACACCTGGTGCTGCCTCTCTGTCCCCTGCTCTGGCGTGTGTGTGTGTGTGTGTGTGTGTGTGTGTGTGTGTGTGTGTGTGTGTGTGTGTGTGTGTGTGTGTGTGTGTGTGTGTGTGTGTGTGTGTGTGTGTGTGTGTGTGTGTGTGTGTGTGTGTGTGTGTGTGTGTGTGTGTTCGTGTTCGCGCGTGCGTGCGTGAGTGTTGCCCTCCCACTCAATCCACGCCAAGCCTTAGTTTATCTCCTTTGCTCTAGTGGACCTATTCAGGTGCGTCACTATCCTCCCCCCTCTCTCTTTGTGATGTCTAAGGGAACAATCCCCAAGCTGGTCTCCAGCTCAGCTCACTCACACGGAAGCTCCAGTTCATCCCTTTGTGTCTTTTAACTAGAAATGGGATGAGGAGCTCTCGACAGTGGATTTTGAAGAACAGTTTCAGATGGTGGTATGGGGATTCAGAAAGCCTCCAGGGAGCCGGGGAATTTATTAAAAAGGGATTCCCAAGAAGAGCTGTGCAGGAGTCTCGGGAGGGTGTGGATGAGGGAAGACTATAGGTGCCTTCTAGAATGAATTCGAAAAGAGAATTGAGACCTTTCCTAGAGACGAAGAGGCGATAGGGTTTTGGATAAACCTATGCATAATTAACCAGAAGTACCTGGCAAGGCTAGTTTGGGTTTCTTCAGGCAAGATGCCTGAAGTAAAGTAAACCTGAAGAGTTCAAAGGGTTTGTGAAGAGCAGTGGTGTAAAAATGTCACAACCTAGGCTTCTAGGATGGGGTTTCCCTGTGCCTTCTCAAATGTTCACCATGCCCCATGTCCCAGTGACATTGTGGGGTGTGGCTACATCTGACCAAAGTCTTCACCTTGGTATCTATTAACAAGATCTAAAATGTTAAAGAGATAGACACTTGGTGTTTTATAGTTTTAAAATGTCTAAGACAGTTGTTACCCCGTTTTTCAGGCAGGTAAGGAAATGAAGACACAGTAACCGTGGTGAGCACTGCCCTGGTTGAAATGTGAACCCAGGCAGCTACTTTTAGATTTTATGTATAAAGTTAGGACACCCAGTGACCTCCTTCCCTGAGAGGAAGCTTGCAGGTAGGAAGGAACATCTCCTTTAGGAAAAGGCATTCAATTTTCTCTTAAAAATGTATTTCATGTTCATTTTAAAACTTCCAAATTCACCACGGAGGAAGGCAAATCCTGTAAGAATGAAGATTTTCTTAGAGGCGCACCACCACCTGAGTTATGGATAAGTTATTTGTAGCTATAGCCTGTCAGTTCCTATTGTAAATGTGTAGAATTACTCAAGTCCCTTTAAAGATTCTATCTTCTCTCTGAAATAGTTTCCACTCATTGATTTAGCAAACTCTTGCACAATTAGGCCAAAGGCACACGTCGCTCTTATATCTTTCCGACCTATCACACATTTCTGGTGATTTGCAGTGAGTTTTAGGTTTTGTAGAAGTTAATTTAACTTATTTTCTTTATTTCTTTTTCCCTTGTAGTGTTTCCCATTTAAAAAAAAAAAAAGAGCTCTAGCGTCCTTGACACAGAGAGAGGGACCCATGCTAATCTGTAAAACCGATTAGGAGTCAAGCATTCAGTTCAGGTAGAGGAAAGCTAATCTGAATCCCAGGCAAGTCAAAAAAACAAATTGTTCATGTTCCCCCCGTTTCCTCACAGCCTAAGCTGTTGCCTGGGAAAGTGTTGTTCGTATTATAACCCCCAGGTTTGCAACCCCAGGGTTGCATAAGCAGCTCACTTACATAATTGAGAGAAATTTCACTTTTATTTCACAGATTTCTTTCACATGCAGAACTAGATTTGTTTTGCGTTCGTTTGTTTTATTGAGGCAGGGTCTCACTATGTAGCTCTCTTTGGCTTTGAACTTGCTATGTAGACTACACTGGCTTTGAAATCGTAGAGATGTGTCTCTGCCTCTAAGTGCTGGGATTGATGAAGAGGGTCGCCACATCCAGCCAGATGTTTCTCTGCCTTCAGAGGAAATGAGCTGGCTGGGAGAAGGAAGGGGACCAGTGGCGGAAGAAGGGAGCTACCAAGGGGAGGAGATGGATGAATATGAGCAAAGCACAGTGATACTCATTTATGAAAATGTCACAATGGAACATTACTTGGTATACTAAGAAAATACTTCAAACAAAATCATGGGAATGACTGTAAACGATTTTTCAAAATCTCTAGGTAGGTAAATAATATCTATTTTTCTGACTGACAGGATTGGCTAGTCATGGTGGAACATGCTTTTAATCCCAGCAATGGGGAGGCAGAGGCAGGTGGATCTCTGTGAGTTCGAGACCAGCCTGGCCTACACAGAGAGTTCTAGGACATTTACAAAGCCAATATTTTATAAAGTCACAGAAGATGTTTTACAAACATTCTTTTCTTTCAGAAAGCGCTCTACTCCTTTCTCTCGTATTCCTAACCCCACTTAAGGTACATGACCAACTGATGTAATGGGCAGGGTGACAGTGACCCAAGAAGTTCCTTTAAAACTATCAGAACAAGAAGAAACAGGTTGTACCACAGAAGGAAAGTGGCATTCGTGGGAGTTCTCTGATTGTTGTATCTTTTGTATTCTGATAGAGCTATATAGAGAGGACTTAATGAAATAGCAAACCTTATGCTTTAATCATCAAACAGAGCACCTATGCTAAGTTTTCCTTAACTACTAACAATAAAGGGCCTCTGGTTTTTAAAAATTGAAATATGACACCATTTCCCCAAGTCCTGCATGAGCTGGGTTTTGTTGTTTGGCCTCTGGTAATAAGAAGCACGCTTACCTCGCTGCAGACAGAAGCAATAGGCCAGCTGCCCTTCCAGGGGTTGGACTTCAGATGAGGCATCCTGAGGGAACCGGGTTCTTTGCTATGTTCCTGATGGCCAGAAGCCAACAGGAATGACACTGGAAAGCCATGCTGGCATTCAGAGGTAGAAACCAATAAGGTCTCTCAAGACTGGAGAAGTGGATTTAGTGTGTGCAAATCCAGAAACTGTGCATTGGGCTGCTCTGGGTCTTGGGACTGGAGCTATCTAGAACAGCTGTAGCAGACTCGATGAATTCTTCTCCTAATATGATTTTCTTTGGTCATGTGTCTTTCTATTGGAATACATGAAACAACAACACATTCTTCAGCAAATTCAACCTGCAGGAAAGCAAAAGCAAGCCCTTTGATGGTAGATCTATTTTCAGAGAGATTTTCTTCTGCTCTAGCCTTTAAACCCATGGCCTTGCATATGCTAGGCATGCGCTCTACCATGGAACTACGTTTCCAGCCATTTTTAAACTTTTTGTTTTGAGACAGTCTTAATTGCTCAGGCTGTCTTTGGGCTCCCTCTGTAAGCTCAGGCGTGCCTTGAACTGTCAGTCCTCCAGCCCCTAGAATAGATGGAATTTCACTCCTACATCCCCAGAAGCTGGAGAAATAATGGTTTAGTTTCATTGTAGTCTCCAACCAACTAAATAAAAAGTCACAGTAGACCTACCACTTACCTGCCCTTCAAGAGTCTGCATGAGACTCCCCTCGGCCATTCAGGCTAAGCAAAGAACTGCCATCTCTTCACACACAAACAGCTTTGCTGTGCTTTCAGCCACTCTCTTCTGGGTCAGAGAAGAGTCACAGTAGCATAAGAGGGTCTGAGCTCCCTAAAGGCGTAGAGAGCACCAATTGTCACTGGTCCTTTGAGGAAAGTGTGTTGGGAAAGGCTGGGTGGGCTGGACTCTGGAGAGGGCATTAGTGGGCTGAGTTCTTGCCTGGAAGCTATTGCTTCTAAGTTGGCAACAGTTATCTTTTGAAAAGAAGCTAAGGAAGACTTGGTGAGAGTATGTTTTACCCTTCAGGTTCAAGGCCACAGTCTTCAACCTCAGCAAGTGCCTTCCCCACATTGCCTATGGATGGTCTCCGAAGCAGGTGCACACAGCGACTAATTAAGGAGGCCATCCTAACTTCTGCACAAATGGGTCCCTTTATTTCCAATGTCTGCTGTGAGGATCTCACTTAGTAAGTCATGCGTGGCTGTGAATGTGTAAATACGGCTGGGCGTGGGGGTGGGGCAGCACTGTGACTGGTAAGGAAAGAAGAGATCAAAACAGTTTATTTTGACCTCTGCTCCCCAGCCCACTGACCCTGTTTGTCCTGCCTGCTTCCATTCTCTTTCTTGCAGGCTAGATTCCTCCCCCCCCCTTTCTGCCTCTAGCAAGGGCATTTAGGGGGGATCACAATTTGGGGTGTTTCTTTCAATTCCGCCTTTTGTGTTTCCTGTCTAGAACCTGTATTTTCTTTCTACGGACGCCTCATATTTGTTGCATTGAACCCGGTTCCAAGTTACTCTCTGGGAGGAGCCTGTTTCTCCCTTCTGGTACAGCCTGTTGGGTGGTTGCCATGTGCTTAACTCGAGAAACAAGCAAGTGTGGAACATAGATTACCAAGTTCCTCATTATCTACAGGTTTTCTTAAAACACACTGCCGTGCGCATGGTAAGCACCTCCCCCCCAACACATCACATCTGGGGCATGTTTCCCATATTATGTTAGCATGAGTTTTAGGATAAGACTTAGATTCACAGAGTAGGGAGATGAATTGCTTACAGCCATGTAGGCTGACTTCCCACCCATGGTCATTATTTTGTTTACTGATCATATACTATGTCAGGCTACTGTGATGGACACTTTGCCAATACCTTCTGCATCCCCCTTTTTGAGGAAGAAAATGAGGCAGGCTCAGAGAAGTTAAGCAGTCAGGTGGTAGAACTGGAATGAGTCCCTATTCATCCCCCACCCCCATCTCATGCCCCTGTTTATTGATAATGCCTCCTGAGAAATTGCTGCGTGTTTAGCCTTGAATATTTCTAGTGAAGTCCCTTAACCTCTCTCATTTGAAGTTTCTCATTATTGTTATTGGAAAGCCTTGTTAATAATTAAGTGAGCACAACCAATGAGCAAAGCACACTGGTGAGTCTGGGCCTTGAAGGTCAGCTGTAAGTTATTGAGTATGGGTACCCATTAGATCTGGCTAGAGAGTCCCCAAAAGAATGATGCCAAATAAGGCATCTGTGATGTGAAGACTGAATACCAACTGGGCACATTCAATACAAAGAGCATCCTCCAATAAATGAATGTTGATTCTGGGGCTTCGATAGACCCTGTAGAGCCAAGAGAGGTAAGCAGAAGACTGATCTTGTAGATGATGCTTACATTTAGCACAATATAATCAATTATAGCAATTGATGGATATAGGAAGGAAGAGATTCAACCGAAATAGCATTGTATGCCTAACATCAAGGGGGAGACACCCCAGTTGTTAGGCTGTTTGGGATTCAAACTCACCATCAGTACCGTTCAGTTTTAAAATGTGGTAGTAGTCATTGTTACGGCTTCAGTAGCTGTTGAAAATGTCTATAATTGCCTAGGTGCCATTCACTAAACTAAGAGAAGCATATCACACTCTGTATTGATTTCTTGAGTGTGTGCCATTGATCTCACATTCATCTTGTGCCCAGTGTGCAAACCACAAGCATTTGGGGTCACCTTCGCGGCTCCTCTGCACACTTAAGCCATTTCTACACAATAAGCAAGAAGCTCTTTCCTTCCTTCCTTCCTTCCTTCCTTCCTTCCTTCCTTCCCTTCCCTTCCCTTCCCTTCCTTCTTTCTTTCTCTCTTTCTTCCTAGAATCTACTTTTCACTCACTGTTCTATGTCCTTGGAGCCATGATCCCTCTCTGTCTGTCTGTCTCTCTCTGTCTGTCTGTCTGTCTGTCTCTCTCTCTCTCTCTCTCTCTCTCTCTCTCTGTCTGTGTCTCTCTCTCTCTCTCTCTCTCTCTCTCTCTCTCTCTCTCTGTGTGTGTGTGTGTGTGTGTGTATCTGTTTGTCTGTGTGTCTGTCTCTGGGAAGTCTATAGTCAAATGAATGCTAGATGGTGAGAGGGGAGAGAGAGAGAGAGAGAGAGAGAGAGAGAGAGAGAGAGAGAGAGAGAGGGAGAGAGAACTGATTGTTGTTGGTTTGGAACTTCTGCCTTCCCTCCTGTCTCTATCTCCCAGCTGCTGGGGTTACAAGTGGGTACCACTGTCACAACAGGTATATTTTGTTTTGATACAGTCTTTTTTTTGGGGGGGGAAGGGGCAGCCCAGGCTGATTTCTAACTCACTATGTAGCTGAGGATATCATTGAACTCCTATCTTTTTCGAGACAGGGTTTCTGTGTGTAGCCTTGGTGGTCCTGAACTCACTTTGTAGACCAGGCTGGCCTCGAATTCACAAAGATCTGACTGCCTCTGCCTCCCGAGTGCTGGGATTAAAGGTGTGTACCACTGACTGTCAGCCCCACCGTGTTTTAACACAACCATTTTAAGACGATTTACCTGTTCGGCTGTTCTAAAATCAGGACCATTTCAGTACCAACCTCAGTACCATGAAGCACTCAGTGCTGTTCTAAATGATGTGCCGAAGGGACTGGAAAGAGTGCTCAACGTGTATAAACTGACAAGCCTCATAGCCTGAGTTCAGTCCCTGAAACCCTGCAGCGACCCCTGCAGTTGTCCTCTGGTCTCCACATGTGTGCCGTGGCACACAGCCACCAAGCTAAATAAGTCTTAGTAACACAGCAAAACAAACAAACAAACAAAAAACCCTGCACCCATCTCTGACCCTAACCTCGTGGAGGTTAAGGCTGGGTTGAAGGTCTGCGCCATGTAAACCTCCAAGTCCTGAATGGTCCATAACTCGATCACCCTTGAGAGAACTGGCAGTCCTGGAGAACTGCCCACCTGTTCTGTATGTACACCACCGGGCTCACTCACTCGTAGGTAACAAACGGACCTGGAAGCCGGTGAGTGGGCCTTCATTTCCGACTTGACGTAGCATGAACGGCCATCTGTGCAGTTTTCAGACTTCCTGACTACACCAGCCTTGTTTATGAGGGCTGCTTGGGAGGAATAGATTGGCTCTGTGGGCTCCCATTCTGTCCTATATTTCCAGCTCTAGAGTGCACTGGAAACTTCGAGAGAGTGTTTCAGGCCAGGCACTCAGCAGTGAACACTCTTTACAGCCACTTAGGGAAGACGAGGGGCTGCGGAGCTAGTCGATGCAACAGCGCAGCGCATTATGTTCTCAAATTACTTTTCGGTTTCAGCTACTAAATAATTGGATGTAGGTGATGCCAAACTACATATTAAGGTTTTAAGATTTATATGAGTATTTTTCTTGCATGTATGTCTTTGTACCACATGTGTTCCTGGTGCCTAAGGGGATCTGAGAAGCCATCAGATTCCCTGGGATTGGAGTTAGGGATGGTTGTGAGCTGCCCTGTAGGTGTTGGGAATCAAACCCATGTGCTCTGTAAGTACAGGTGCTCTTAACTACCGAGCTGTCTCTCCGGCCCCGTTGTCAGGTATTTGAAACAAAAATCAGAAATGAAGTTCAAATATGTCTCATATAAAGAAAGGAATTCTCATGAAAAAGAGATTGAGAAATACCAAAATTTACTTGTTCTTTATAATTAAAAATATTAAATATACTAATGCTCTACAGTATTTTTTTTACACTTGCCATGCCGACTTTGCTGTGTAGAGTGGCCTGCTGTGGGGAGACTTGTGTTAAGTATAGATACTAACAGTGAAAGGGCTAAGTTGAGATGGAGAGCATTTCTCTGTGTGAGTTGGATGAGTTGGATGTGGAAATGGTCAGCCACAAGTTTCCATAGAGAGTGTTGTCATTAAAGCTGATATGATTTTTAAAATCCTGCTGCTCCCTGCTTGCTGATGGTGTTCTACTGACAGTAAGTGGAGAGGGAGCCCAGTGGAGGGGACAGCATTTGAATTCTGTCCTGTGTAGTTGGTAGTGCTTGGTTTGAGAGAGAAAAGGCATGTGCTACCTGCCCTGCAAGAGGAGGATTCATTTTCCTAGCTCACTGGTAAACTGTGAGCTGCCCGGGAACCCTTGCACTTGGTTCACTTGCACAAAAGCCTCACGTGCTTTTCTTCCAGTCTCCCTCCGTTCACGTCTCCGCTTAGCATCTCCCATGCTTCCACTATGGGGTGTGATATGGCTCTGTTCGTTTCTCCACTGACGAGACACAAGATCCATAAAGGCAGGAGCTCTGCTCCACGTTGGTCTTTCTCCAGTGTCCGGCACAGAGTGTGTAAACGATGACCGGCCCTGGACCAATTAAAAGGCTCTCGAGCGGGCCAGTGAGGTGGCTCAGAAGATCAGGGTGCTTGCCATCAAGGTTAACAGCCTGAATTTGGTTCCCAGGGGCTCAGGTGTGTACACACACACACACACACACACACACACACACACACACACGCACACACGCACACACACACACACTACACACACACTAAGATGCAGTTACGGTTCTTCTAAATGCGCCTAACCTCAGCTCGGAGCATTTGTGTTGACAGTGATTGGGCAGAGTCTCCACACCTGCTAAACCAGAAGTAGAAAACCCAAAAGCTGTTGACTGTGAACCTCAAAGACCAGGGCAGTGTTTCTACTCTTCACCCTCAGTCATTTGGGGACACAGCGAGAGGGAGTGGGGGAGAAGAAAGACACTTACTGGAGAGAAACTACACAGAACACAGGCCATTTTGGTGGAAAGAGGCCCAGGGTTTTAATTTGAAATTTAAAGGTCAATTCGAACAAGGTAGTTTGTATCAAAGGGAATTCTTGAAATCTCGGCCTATTAATAGCATCACTTAGCACCCTTGCCACTCAGCTGTGTTTCACTGTGTTTCCACCTTTCCAGAAATACAATAAATGTCAGTGCAGTACAGTATCAAATGAAAAATCTACACTGTGCCTTTGGCGTGAGCTTTCAGCACTCCCGGATCTTCCTGGAGGGAGCTGGTTTTAAACCCTAGGAGTTTCACAGGTGGAACAAGCCTCTAACACTACTAAATTAGGCCCTGGTAAGGCACAGCCAAGCATGCCAGACACAGAGAGACACTTGGGTTTCCGTGGAAGCCATGTCCACTGCCTCGCACTGACAGTTGGGGTGGCCTGCTATGGGGATGCACACATGACCCAGTGGCAAAGCCCTGTGTGGGGAAGGGGGAGAGGGAGCAGCCAGGTCTCCGCTGCAAGTAGGTTTATTGAGTGCGGTTCCCTGGGAAGCTGATAGATGCTGTACCTCCTTCAGGGGCCATGTGACCTGGAGGCCTCCTGCTGAGCACTGATGCTAAGGGTGAGGCCAGTGCTGGAGCCCAAAGTTCAGGAAGAAAATGTGCTCTGAGAAATGTGGGTCTGTGCGGTGGAAGACAGTCTGAGCTTGGCACCAGAAACAGACAAGGGGAATCGAGATAGTGTTTTGCTCCGTTGAGACTGAATGTCCTTTTCCCCCCGGTGTGTCAGCAAGAAAATTATTAAAGTCTTGTAAATGTTTTTTTTTTTTTAATTTGAGACAGGGTTTCTCTGTGTAACCCCTGGTTAACCAGGAACTCACTGTCCACACAGTGTCTCTGCTTCCCAAGTGCTGGGATAAACGGCGTGCACCAATACCATTCACCTGATAGTATTGTATTTGTAAAAGTTTGCACTTGTGTGTGTTTTAGTGTGGTGACACGGAGAGGCTGCAACTAGCAACAGCTCCTGGGCAAAGAATAGTTTATGCTTTGTTGCCTGGCCTTTTCAGGAGCATCGTTCCAAGGTCATGGCTTCTCTCTGTGCTCTGCATGTTTTCTGTCGGAACAGAGTCTCTGATGACACTTAGTCTTGAGTGCAAAGCGTATGTGCAAATGTCCTGCTATCCTTTCTGTGAATTCAACCTCCCCCATGTAGGGGAACGTCCTTCCTGTGGACCAATCCCACAGCTCAGCCACACGCAGGAACATTTTGTCAGATTTCCCCCAGCCCGGATCTGCCCTGTGGAAAGGTGGGGGTGAAGAGCCTTGAGCTTGTTTCTTCATATGATAGCTGAGGCCCACACTTAGTCCTCTCTTCTCTTCATAAACGGCCAACAGCTTTACCCGTGTGCTGCACGGGAGCCAGGACAGCATGGCAATGATCCCTGGGAGGCGATGGGGGCCCCTGTACCCTGTTTCCTCAACCTCTTCCATTATTCTGTGCTGGGCAGCTCCCTCACAAGGCCTAGAGGTGCAAAGAGTGAACTCAAGATCACACAGCTACCTTTCTGACCATTCCCCCCCCCCCCCGAGATTAGTTGGGTGTGCTGGCGGGGGGAGAGGGGGAGAAGCAGGGTGCAGCTGTCAAAGAACCTTAGCTTTCAGGTCAGACTGGCCTGGGTTTGAAGTCTAACTTTGTCATGGATTAGACATTTAACTTTGTGCAAATTGTCTAATCCTTTTATCATGTGGCTTTACTGTAAAGTCATGAAGACTGACAATGTGGAGTGTGCCAGCCACAGAAAGATCAGTAAGAGGAAGGCGGCTCTATTACTTTAGAGTCCCACCCCTTAGCAACAAAAAAGCCTGGGTACAGTGCTGCTGTGAAATAGCTTAAGGTGATAGGCTTTCCAGGGCCTTCATCTTTTAATAGGTAATGCCTGAACCCAAAAAGCCATTGAGGTTTAAAGGGATGAACCCTTGGCAGTGGGTGGGCAGTGGGCATCAAGTTCGCTGCAGGGAGAAAGATAAGTGTAAAGGAAGCTGAGCTGGAAGGTTTTGCCGCTCAGGAGACCTCAGACAGATGTCCCTGCCTGGGTACCAGCAGTCAGCCTCAGCGGGGAGGATGGTCATCCCGGAGAAACCCTGGCTGCATCTGCCATCGTGAGATGGAGGCAGCAACTGGAAAGTGGGGACAAGAAACGAGGTTTGATCTGAGCAGCTCCCCTCCGTATTATCTGTAGGAGATGTGTCTTAGGGTTACTATTGCTGTGATGAAACACCACAGCCAAAGGAGAGGAAAGGGTTTATTCTGCTTACGCTTCTGTAGCACTGTTCATCATCAAAGGAAGTCAGGACAGGAAGCCATGGAGGAGTGCTGCTTACTGGCTTACTCTCATTGCTTTGCTCAGGGATGACACCACCCACAATGGGCTGGGACACACACACAAACACACACACACACACACACACACACACACACACACGCACCAATCACTGATTGAGAAAATGTCTTATAGCTGGATCTTATGGAGGCATTTTCTCAACTGGGGTTCTCTCCTTTCTGGTGAATCTAGCTTCAGTGTCAAGTTGATATAAAACTATCCAGGACAAGGTGTCAGGCTACAGAACCTGGAAAAGCCGGAGCTGGGCACAGACAACTCCAACATAAAGGAGGCTGCTTCTGCTCTTCCCTTTATGTCTGGCAAAAATAGCTCATCAAGATGTCAGTCATAATTTGTTCTAATTTGCATAAAAAGGTGTTAGTTTTGTTCTAGTAAAGGATTTCTAGGGAAAGAGAGCTAGTTCCTAAACTATTGGCTAAATTCAAACTTCTCTTTAAGTGGTTTTTAAAATAAAACTGAAGCTGTTTCATGCATTTGCCATGCGTGTATAAATCCCATCCTACTGGTTTCCCCCCCCCCCCAATGGTGCTATTGCCTCAGAGGAGCAGCATTCGTCTTTGTCACTGTGTTTCAGTGACATCTCATCCCATCACAGTGGCTCCCTGCCTGGAGGGCATGAGTTGCAAACATTATGATTGGCCACTTAAAAATTCTCCTTTGTTTACTTGCTGTAAATTCCCAAGGATAGAATTAGAAAGTAAAACATGTAAACAATTGGTGGCACCGGCTTTTGTTTTGTTTTGTTTTGATCAAATTTGCTTTTAAGAAAATTAAAACAAAAACAAAGTCCTAGATGTTTCCCTTCACTGGTACGTCAACTTAAAGGCTGTGTCAGCCCGATTACTGCTTATCCCAAGGGGTTCCCAGATGTGTGGAGACCTCTCTGCCCAGGACCCTGGAGTGTGTGCATGAAGGCTGGGACTTACCTGAAAGGCAGAGGGGAGATGCCTGCATGCTGGCCTGAACCCTAGAGAGAGGCCAGAGAGGAAATGCAGCATCTCCTTGCTTAAAAGAAAAATATTCCATAAAGGAGGGGTCAGAGGGAGCAGAGTTGGACATCATTATAGACGATAATTTCGTAAGATCTTTCTGTAACTAAGAAAAAAAAAAACAAACTCCAAAACCCCTCCATTTCTGCAGTTGTGCTTTGCTGCAGCAAAGGATGGTGGTGAGTTTCTCACAATTTCTTTACCATACTAGCTACAGACCACCAGTCCCCAAGCTCCTAAGGGCAGGCACAGCCTAGCATACCGCCACTGTGGTGCAGTCACCTGGGTACCACACATCATAGGAGCCCAATATAGGCCAGATTCATAAATGAGTGAATGTGCTGCTCCTAGAAATTAGGAGACTTTCCACCAATAAGGCAGCTCAGGCCTGCGTTTCCAAAGGGATTTCCAAGCGTGGTGTGTGTAGCTTTTTTTAGAAAACATTTCACAGTGACCATCCAAAAGATTGTTGAGGCGATATCATACAAGAACAGCAACAACAGCTTAATTCTGGAAAATTCTTTTACGAAACAAAAAGTTAGTCAGCAAATCTGTGAGAAGTCCCAGGATCATTTTGAACTCCGTTGGTGCCCTTGCCGGGCTGAGAGGAGGGAGACCTGATGAGTCAGCATGCATCCTGCACTATCGCGTAAATGGTTCACATGCATTAATCATCAGACGGCATGCAGGGCTCCACCCATTCTTCCTTTCCACTTTCAACACAGTCTTCCACGAATTCTCAAAGGATGCAGAAAAGGTTTTGTAAAAACATGAATAGGATTTCCTCACTTTCAGTACTCATGTTGTGGTGTGTAGCTGCTGGTTTCCTTGATATATATCCTTTGTGTCTCTAGCCCTCTCTCCCCCTTATTTTTATTTTTAATTTATTTCCTTGTTATTGGATATGGCAGTCTTCCAGGGTGTGTGCCTACATGTCAGAAGACGGCACCAGATCTTAGTATAGAGGAGCCACCATGTGGTTGCTGGGAATTGAACTCAGGACCTTTGGATGAACAGCCAGTGCTCTTAACCTCTGAGCCACCTCTCCAGCTCCCCTCCCTCTTATTCTCTCCCCACCTCCCTTATTCTTTTAGTTTATAGTTTTGGTTTAGTTGTTCTGGCTTGGCATTATATTCTATCATTTGCTGCCAGTTTTTTAGCACTACTGGATTATATTTGCTTGTTTTATTTAAAATTATTTTCTTGGACACTTCTGCAATTTTTGTGCTGTGTATTTTGTAGTAGATTTTTTTAAATAGCATTTAGGATATAGTGAAATCATAGAGTGAACTAAAAAAGGCTTAACTTTCCCCAAGGTCAGAA
Organism: Acomys minous; assembly: GCF_964271855.1. Classification (NCBI taxonomy): domain Eukaryota; kingdom Metazoa; phylum Chordata; class Mammalia; order Rodentia; family Muridae; genus Acomys; species Acomys minous. The sequence goes on from NC_140495.1 coordinate 27,297,271, forward strand.
TGGCTGATGTGCACAGATGACCACACAGTACATTTTCCACAACTGTGCTCTCCACTGCATTGGGGATTTAACAGTGTCCACAAGATTGTTACAAAGTTAAAGACAAGTTATGTGATTTTGATACTAGATTAAACAAACAAACAATTCTCTGGTTATGGAAGCACAGGCCTGTAACCCCAGCACCAGATACACATAGGTAGGAGGGTTACAAATTCCAGGCCAGCCTGGTCCACATATATGTTCAGGCCAACCACAACTACATTGTCTTTGTTTGTTTGTTTGTTTGTTTGTTTGTTTTGTTTTGCTTTTGAGACAGAGTTTCTCTGTGTAGCCTTAGCTGTCCTGGACTCGCTTTGTAGACCAGGCTGGCCTCGAACTCACATCGATCCACCTGCCTCTGCCTCCCGAGTGCTGGGATTAAAGGCGTGCGCCACCACGCCCCGGCCCCAGGCATTGTCTTAAGAGAACCCAAACCAGCTAAACAACAACAACAACAACAAAAAAAACAAACAAACCAAACCAACAACAACTAAAAATGAACTAATAAGTAGTTGTCCCTTCCTTATGAGGGAGATTGAACCTAGGGCACTTTGAATGCTAGGTAAGGGCTCTATCGTATAGCAAACCAATCCCGTTAACAACTGTAATGAATTCAGAGCAATGGGACCATAGGGAAGCTGCTGTCAAGATGATCAGGGACAAGGGGTGATGCTGCACCAGCACTGCTGTGTAATTGTTTTAGATGGTTTTAAAGAAAGTAATAACAGTCTCTGTCCAAAACTCTAACTAGAAAAGGGAGCAGGCATTTGCCATATACTTTAAAAACCAAGATTCCAGCCAGGTGGTGGCAGCACACCTTTAACTCTAGCACTTGGGAGGCAGAGAGGCAGGTGGATCTTTATGAGTTTGAGACCAGCCTGGTCTACAGAGGAAGTCCAGGACAATCAGAGCTACATGGAGAAACCCTGTCTTGAAAAACAAACAAACAAACAAAGAAAAGAAAAAAAAACCACAAGACTCTGTTAAAAAAAAAAATCTGGTAGCCCATAGGCACAGGCCTATGATCTCAGGAGTTGAGACAGGAGAACAGTGATTTTTAGGCCAACTTGTGCTATTACAATGAGCACAGTGAAGCCATGTTTAAAAAAAAAAAAAGCAAAAATAGAGGTTTGGCTCATTGCAAGACACATACACAAATCATCAGCTTTACTTCTGTGATTACATGTGTGAACATATTCTATTCACAAAATTAAAAGGACCAAACATTCATATTAGAGTACAAGGAACTAGGGAAACATCCAACAGTTTATCAAAGAATCTAAAAAGTGTGGACATTGTACCATTTGTGTATAACTGTCAATTCCTAACAAATTCAGGCCCACTTAATACAATCCAAACCAAAACTTGCAGGCTTGCTTTCTTTGGAGATGGACAAAGGTTTATTGATTTTGGGAGACATGGTCATGAACTTGCCTTACCCAAGAGGAAATAAAGTTTACCAATGAAAGTATAAAATGAAAACAGCCTTGCTGTGGCACAAATGCAGTGGAGGCCAGGGAGAGACTGACCACATTTGAGAACTTAGGGGTGTAGCTCCAATCTGGTAGCATGTATGATGCCCTGTGATCCTCAATATCACACACACACACACACACACACACACACACACACACACACACAGATGTGAACACATGTGTGACGGGATGTGTGGTTCAGTTGACTGAAAAAGGATAGATATTAATTAGCTCTTCATCTGAATATTTGAGGAGATAAAAGTTGAGAGTGAGATTGTTCATCTTAAGTCTTAATTCTTGGTTTTAGCAAATAGAAAAGCTTGGTGAGCCCTTAAATTCTATACCCCACAGTTTTCTCATCTATGTTAACTCTACACATATTTTTCAGAATGCCTAGCTTGTAGAAATTGGTTGGTAAATGTGAGTTATTATAATTGCTCTTATTATCCCACACTCTGATAAAAACAAACTCCAGGTTGATTAGAAATATGTGATAAAAATAACAGAAAAAAATGTGGAAGAGTATTTGTAAAAAGAATCTTAGCATGGAGGAGATTTGAAAGGCAGAGAGACAGGAAGCCACCAGCCGTAAAAAGGGAGTAAAATACAGCAACATAAGCACTGAATGAAGAGTGAAAAATGAGTGAGCCTCAGTATTGCTACTGGAGCTCCCAGAAATGCTACACCAGCTGACAGACAAATTAAAGTGAACTTTATACAGGCATTTTGACTTGGAAGTCTTACTTTTGAAAATCTTGCTCATAAAGCACAAATCTCAGTATAAAGGGCATAGATGTTTAAGGAAAAATTGAGGGAGGAACCAATTCTTGGAAGACATTATAAAGTTCTGTGGGACCCCAATTAGTTCCCATCCAAGTGAGTTGTCCTGGCAGGGTGCACCTGAGCCCTGGATTGTCTCTGGCTTCCTGTCTTACACCTGCTGTGACTCTGTGATGCCATGATGCTTACAGCCAGGAAGCCCTCCCTGACCTGATGGCACCTCCTCCAAAATGTAAGCCAAATATTCCTTTCTCTGTAAAACAGTCAGGTATTTTCATTTGTGATAACAGAAAGTCGATAGCTGCACCGTGCTGGTCTCTCTGGGCGTGAGGCGCTTGTCAACGCTGTTGCCAGGCGGCTCTCCTCTTCGCTGGTGTGTTCTGGGGTTTTGCGTTCTCTGCTCTGCTTATCTGCCTTCCAGCTCTGTATTGCTCATTGGTGGCCCCCCGATCCTCTTCTCTTTGATAATTTCACTTTATCCCTCTCCTTTGGAAAAAAAAATATCAGCACAGTGGCAGTCTCTGGACCAGAAGGAGGCAAGTGTGCATGCTCAGCTAGTTGCCTTGAGTGAGAAGCCTTTAATTTTGTGTTATCAATAAGGAGTGGGGGGAGGGGCAGCTCTGCATACACATGCATCGACCTGTATAGATTTCTCAGAGGGCAGAAGATACTCGAGGTATACACAAGAGTTAACATTTGACTTGTCAAACATTGCTTTGTCCTTGACTAGAAAGCCCCGACTGTTGTGAATAAAATTACCTCACAACCGTGGGGTGACCAGAATCAGCCGAGCAGCCTTTCGTCATCATCCTCCTCTGTCCACTTTGAGCTACTTTTCCTCAGAGAAGGTAACACCCCCAAACTGGTGAAGGAAATGACCTTCACGGGTCTCCAAACCTACAGCCTTTTCAACTGCAGAGGGCTAGGAGCAAATAACACCAGTTCAGGGTTTACAAAGTCCACTGGACTGCTAGCTCACCTGCTGTCACACTGCCTCACAGACTTGGGAGGCTTCCCTGCAATTTTGTTTTCTCCATTCTTGAGGTCTGAAGTTCCAGATCAGGGTCCCTTAGGGTCAGTTTCTAGTGAGAGCTCTTCCTGGCTGGCAGACAGCTGCCTTCTCACATGGCAGGGGTGGGGCGGGGGTAGGGGAGAGCACTGTTGCTTCTAATAAAAGGATGCCAGCTCAGTGGCATTAAGAACACACCTTTATGAGTTTGTTTTTAAAAACTGCTATTACCTCTCCTCGGCCTCACATGCACCTGCAGGCACGCTCAAGATTAAAGCTTCATCCTGGGAATGTGGGGAGGGACACCATTCAGTCTTTTTATTTTTACTTTTTATTTATTGTTTATTTTTTTACCATTCAGTCTTTAGCAACTATTTCTCAGATTTCTTTGTTAGTTTTTTAAAAGGCTGATGGAGAAAAGCCTGTTTTAAAAAAAAAAAAAACTACATCCATGTGTACCTGTGTGACATTGAGAGGGTTAAGGAGATTTGAAAGCTATCTTAGTCCTCTTGCTGTGTACATGTTTATAAAATCATTTCCTTTGCTTTTCTGCTGGCCAGTGGGGAAAGCTCATTAACAGTCAGTGGAACAGCATGTCCCATTATCAACACACTAAACCGCGGGATTAACAAATATTCTAGCAAAAGCAATCACATTTATTAATGTTCCCACAGAGCTGTGGTCTGAAACAATAAACTTAACCTTAATAACTTGATAGCCATTAATCAAATAAATGCATGCCTCCATCTACTCTTCCTGGTATATTACAGATTCCCCAGGAATCAAAGGAAGGAGGAAATAAATATTTTATTTTTTTTTAAAGGGTGACTTTTGAAAGAGAAGAAGTTGAAAATATGCAAGCAATTAATTTGTATTTCCTCCCAGCTTATGCTTCAGGCAAACCACTGCACAGATTCGACGAGCCCAGTTTTCTCCATTGCTGATGACATTACAGAGCTGAGGAAGAACCCACGTGATTGAAGGAAAGGCTGGCAGGGAAGTCCAGAAGACAGACAGGAAAGAAAGAGGTCTTTTCCCACCCATTCACCAGATATAATCCAGGACTCCTTTTAAAAATCCAGTTGTGATGGATAATATTAATTATCAGCTGAACAGAATCACCTGGGAGACACAGGCCGTTATCTTGATCGTATGGAAGGGAAAGACCACTGCGGGCGGTACCATTCCCTGAGATCCCGGAGAACTGAGTAGCATTCACTGCTTGCTGCCCCTCGACTGTGGATGCGATGTGACCATCTCCCTAAATTTCTGCCCCTGTGACTTCCCTGCCACGACGGATTATAATCTGGAACTGAGCCAAATAAATTCCCACCGGGCTTGCTTTGCCCGGGGCATCACAGCAGTCAGAAAAGAAAGGAGGAGGTCAGGGCCAGAGCCTCTCAAAGTGATTTCACTTAAGCTCCTCACGGACCCTTCCCAAATGAAGAAATCAGAGAGAGGTGAGGGGTCAGAGGGAGAGAGAGAGAAGACAGCACTTGACTCGGGCAACAGAGTGAGTGCGGGGTGGTGATTCAAGTGCACAGCCTCCAGTCTTTCTAACACTGCACATGGTGCTGTGGCCCATTCCTGCAACTGTTTCCTAACTCCCTGAAGGCCGAGGCCAGGCTGTCTTGTCTGGCCCATTGATCCTTGCATCCCTCATACCCTTCTCCAGGGTGCCCCCTGGTGGCCAGCGTAGGGGCAGGGCACTTCCTGTTCTCTTCACTTGCCCTTTGGTGTAACCAGCTAAGAGTTTGTTCATTTCACTCCAGCTAGGTCTCCCTTTGATGCTAGATGCCACCATGTTATTGTCTAATCCCTTGCTTCCCATGATTCCCTCCAAACCACTTTCCATGTGGCAAGCAGGGGGTGGTCTATGAGAATTAAATCATACCTTCTTGACCAGAATAAAATCTCCAGCCTTACTGTGGCCTCTAAGCTCTACGACAACTCCCCTCTCTACTGCCTTGTCTCGGGCACCATATTCTATGCCACTTCTGCCCCCCATTTCTTCTTCTCTCCTCACTCTCAATCATCACAGAAAAATACATACATAAGGAAGCATATAAACAAATGCTCACTGCATCCTTGTTTATATGCAGCCTTTTAGGGTAGCCTCATGCCCTGCCCAGTAGGAGCACTGGGTTAGTGTCTTCATTGCTTTTCTATTGCTGTGAGGAGAAACGATAAAGAAAACAACTTAGAAGAGAAGTTTTATTGGGGCTTACAGGTCCAGTGGGTGAGTCTGTGGCCATCACAGCAGCAAGCATGTCAGCAGGCAGACACTGCTGAGCGCATACATCCTGATCTGCAAGCACAAGGCAGAGACAGAGCGAACTAGGAATGATGTGGGCTTTTGAAACCTAAACCTACCCCCAGGGACACAGCTCTTCCAACAAGACCACACCTCCTAATCCTTCCCAAACAGTTCCACCCACTGGGGACCAGTCATTCAAATAGATGAGCCTATGGCAGCGGGGGCGGGGGGGTCATTTTCATTCAAATCATCACAATCAGTTACATGTCTCTCTGCAGTGACAAACTGCCCCATGAAAGCAACTTAGGTGGAAAGCACTCATTTTGGCTCACAGTTCCAAGGTTTAGTCAATCACAGCCAAGGAGTCACAGCAGTAGGAGTTCAAGACAGCTGGGCCACATTACATCTAGTCGGGGAAACAGGAGGCTATGAAGGCTTTCAGTTAACTGGTTTTCTTCTGTGTGTATAGTCTGCAACCCCAGCCCATGGAATTGTGCCATTTTACAGTAGACAAATATTCCTGCCTCAGTCTACATAATGCTTCCCAGGCATGCCCAGAGCCTCCTCTCATAGTGGGCTCTAGATCTCATCAAGTTAACAATCAAGGTTGGTCATTGTTACAAGGGGCCCATACATCTGAGCTTCAGAATAACATGCAATGGAAAAGCAAAAGAAACAAAATACAAAGTGTAAGTTAACGTTAGCCAGCTTAGCAATGCCTATCAAAATTAGTTTTCCATTGAGAGATTTATCCTGAAGACATGCTTGAACACTTGAGAGTGGCTGAGTACAAGGCTGTAGTCTAGCACCGGTCGTAACAGTACACACTGATTGACAAGGACCTGGTTAGGTTACCGACTAGCAACATGGACTGCCACGCTTCCATATTGCCTCAGGGCTATGCTATGACTATTGCACAACCATATGGCCATAACCAAAAGCCATTTGGGAAAGAACGGGTTCTTTTGGCTTACATTTCCACTTTGTAGTCAATCATCGAGGGAAAGTCGGGACAGGAACTCGAGCAGGAATGGAACCTGGAGGAGGCAAGAGTTAACACAGAGGCCTTGGAGGGGTGATGCTTACTGGCTTGCCCCTCATGGCTTGCTCAGCCTGGTAGAACCCAGGACTATAGAGGAATGTCAATCCAGAACATGGCTGCTCTGGCAAGAGATCACATCCAAAGACTTTCTAGGTCTGTGTGATCCGGCTGGAATACAAACAAGCCTTTAATCCAGGAGACAGAGGCAATCAGATCTGAGTTCAAGGCCAGCCTGGTATAGAGCAAGTTTCAGGGAAAGGAAAGCTTGGGTCCAGGTGTGGTGCTACGTGTCTTTAATTCCAAACAATGAAGGCAAAGATAGTTTGTAGAAGGAAGCGCCCATGTTTGAAAGTGATGTCTACTTGAGACATCTGTCAAATCAGAGAAAGATTTGACAGAATAGGATACACCCAACTCTCAGGAGAAGAGAGAGGAAAGGGAAGCTGCCTAAGGGAGCACAGACAATGTGAGAGCAGGCAGTTTTACTAGGACAGTAACAGAGAGACAGGCTGCAGAGACAGACAGAATTCAGGTGAAGACGAAATGACTCAGAGAATGAGAAGCCAGAAGACGAGAGCAGATTGCTGAGTTAGTTTGAGGCCAAGGAGAACAACTCAGAGGCTGAGAGAGAAGCCAGCTTAAATAAGTCAGCGGGGAGAAGAGTAGTTTGCACCAGAACAGCTGAGTTGAACCAGCCAGCCCAGAACTCAGAAAGAACAAATAAGGGTGAGCTTATTAAGCAGTAAGTCCCAGAGGCTGAAAACATTCTAGGCCTAGGTTAGGTTGTACAGAGGCTAGAAGTTTCCAGAACCAGCTAGGTTAGCAGACTGAGACAGTAGTCTTCCGAGACAACTGAAGCAGGTGAATAAAAGTTTCTTTTACACAAGACCACCTGCCCAAGGATGGCATCACCCACAATGGGCTGGGTCTTATGGAGTTGCTTTGGTTTGGTTTTTTGAGACAAGGTTTCTCTGTGTAACAGCCCTGGCTGTAGACCAGGCTGGCCTCAAACTCACAGAGATCTGAATGCCTCTGCTTCCCGTGTGCTGGGAAGCATTTTTTTAATTGAAGTTCTCTTCTTTCCAGTGACTTGTGTCAAGTTGGCATAAAACTAGCCAGCACAGATGTAAACAAAGGTGCCCTAGGAGGCGTTCTGACTGAAATGGAAGACACTTCAGCTGGGCATGGTGGCACATGCCTTTAATGTGAGCACTCGGGAGACAGAGGCAGGTGGATCTCTGTGAGTTCCAGGCCAGCGTGGTCTACAAAGTGAGTCCAAGACAGCCCAGGCTACACAGAGAAACCCTGTCTCAAAAAACCAAAACCAAATGGAAGACACTTCAAGATGAAAGCAGCTGTAAATGCACATAATAAATATATTTATAAAATGGGAGGCAGAACATGGATTCTAGTCACATTCGGTTAAAATGCATGAGAACGCTCAGTTGACATAGGAAATAGCAGGTTACCTATGAAACTGGTGTGGGATCTGTGGACATGAGGGACAAGAATGGGAAGGAAAATTTGGCAGAATACTAGGTATGTGGAACTGCAGAACACTGCAGGGTGTGTTCCTGCTGAGAGAAACACGCATTACACACCAACTCTCTCATGGAAATAGAGAACAGATTTTGTGTGTGTGTGTTTGTGTGATCTTTAATCTGCCTTTATAAAGGCTAGGTGGGCTTCTTGTTGTAGGACACTATATGTAGACAGAACTCTTTTTAATTCTGTTTTATAGGGGCCAGGTAATATGTTCATATGCTTAAAAGCCTAAAAGTATTAAAATATAGAGAATTTTTATTCCCCACTTTTTTTCTTTTTGAGACGGGTCTCTTTGTAGCCCTGGCTATCCTAGAACTAGATTTGTAGACCAGGCTGGCCTCATACTCAGAGATCTGCCTGCCTCTGTTTCTTGAGTGCTGGGATTAAAGGCGTGCACCAATCTTGTCCCTAGTGTACACAGAGGAAAGGCTGGAGAAAGAGGTCTTGGACTAAGAAGGACTATCCTTTTAGTTGTGTGGTTCAAGTTTGTTTTCAGGAAGACTGTAGGAGCGGGAGATGTAGCTCAGTGATGGAGCAAGTGCCTTGCCTGATATCCAATAATCAGTTAATTGCAAACAATCAAACAAAAATGCCTTTAATTAATAAGCAGATCAAAGGTCAGTTTCCAAGAGGACATAATGGTGCTGGTCCAGACACAGGATGTCACCAAAGCCTTGGAGTGTTGTTAGTCTGATTTGAGATACAATGAGTATAAATAGACAGGTTGGATTGTGAGGATTTGGGGGGAAAAATTCATTGATGATATTTAGTACTGACTACATGTTGAAATGACATTTGGAGAGATTGTGTCAAATTACTAAAAGTAATTTAGTTGCTACTTTATTTTATAGACTGGATTTTACTGTTACCTAGACTGGTCTTTTGTTGTTTTGGTTTTGTTTTGGTTTGGTTTTCGAGGCAGGATTTCTCTTTGTGTAGCCCTGGCTGTTCTGGAGCTCACTCTGTAGACCAGGCTGACCTCACAGAGATCCACCTGCTTCTGCCTCCTGAGTGCTGGGAATAAAGGTGCGTGCTGCCACCCTTGGGCCCTAGACTGGTCTTATACTCACAAATAACTGGAATTATGGGCCTGTGCTACCAGCCCTACAACAGCTTCTAATTTTTAATGTAGTAGCTACAAGATGAATTGAAGTTATATGTGTGGCTAAGACTTTATTTCTGGTGGGCAGAGTTGGTCTTAAAACCCAGGGGAAAGGCCCCAGGGAATCTGCTCAGTGCACGGCTGGAGATCAGAGCACCAGAAGCATTTTGGATATGATAGGCTCACTTTGTACCTGGGGGTCCCAGCTGGTATTTGGCGTTTTCTCAGCTTTCTGGGAAGATCTGGTTTCCAAAATACAAAGTAGTGAGTAGTCTGAGCCTGACAGTTGGCTGGGTGAAGGGGTGACATTGAAAGTCTCATTTTTGGTTGTGAGCCTGGCCTTTAACAGCTGATAGATATTGATTTACATTCAGAATTTTAGACTTACCAAGAAAGGAACGATGTTTTCTTCAAGGTTGCCAAATACAAATAGCCAAGACACTATGAATGTAACATTTATATAATTACTGATTGTTTCATGGTTCTTCTTGCTGTATGTAGTTTGTTTTATATATGTGTAATAATATAAATGTATATATAAGAAATGAAAATTAATAAAAAATTAAAAAAGAAAGTTTTGCTAATGGGATGGTTCAGAAATTATCTAGATTCTCTTTTCCTTAATTCACCCAAATGTGCCTTCTCCCTCCCCGCCCCACCTCTAGTCTTAATTGGCTAGTAATACCTGGAAATAAACCCTTTTACATAGTAATGTTCCATGATTAACACTAGCTGTTCCCAGCCAGGTGTGGTGGCACACTCCTTTAATCCCAGTACTCTAGAGGCAGAGGCAGGCAGATCTGTGAGTTCGAGGCCAGCCTGGTCTATAAAGCAAATCCAGGACAGCCAAGGCTACACAGAGGAAACCCTGTCTCAAAAACCCCAAACCCAAACCCCATCTCCCAACCGCCCCCCCCCCCATAAAAAAAGAAAAAGTAGAATTGGGAGACAACCTCACTTCATTAAAAGTGGTGTGACTTTAATGGCCCGCAGCTTGCTGACAAGTTCCATGGGCAGCTGCAGGGGGATGACGAGGAGTTAAGTTGGAAAAGGAGAAGGTGATGGGAGAAGGGGTCAAAGCAGAGAGGCATTCTGTGGAGAAAGAAACAGTCATAGATCAGCTGAACTAAAGGTCAATAAATACATGTTTTTGTTAATGGCATATGAGAAATTAGTAGGCATTGCCTGAGGTGGGGAAGCTCTTGTAGGCAGAGGAAGGGGAAGGAAAGTTGGTCTTTCAGTGTCTGCTGCTTTGTACTTTTAAAGTTTTTATGATATAAATATGTTGCTAATGAGACAATCTAATTAAGAATTGTGAATGTTTCTCTTTAAGCAGGAACTTCCCTTTCCACGCATGACTCCCTCCCGTTTCCTTTGCCTTCAATGCACAGCGCAGCCTTTCCCTGGCCCTGGGCCTGCTGTTACTTATGAGCAAACTGGAGTTCTTTCCCTCAATTCTGTCCTGACAAGAAGGTTTTGTGCGTCTATTTGATTGCATAAGGCATGGTCCCTACTTTAGACTTAAGATTCCCCCTTCTCTTTCATCCTTTTCTGCAAACTTAAACATTTACCACACAGCCAGTCTTGTTGGTACACGTCCATATTCCCAGCTCCTGGGAAGTGGAAGCTGAGAGATCAGGAGTTCAAGGCCAGCCTCCATCTCAGTCCAGGCGTTTGCAGCCCCTGTGGACATGAGAACCTGCTCCATAAGTAAACAACAGGACAAAAAGTCTTCATTCCATACCTATGGACTCGTCTTCCCCTTCCCCCTCCTTCTTCTTTTCTGAATCTTATATGAAGAGCACTTATCTCATTTTCTTTTTCTTGTCTTCTGAAACGCTTTGAAATCCACATTTTGATTGTATAAACTTGAAGGGGTCCAGGGGTCCCGCTCAAACTAAGGCACCAGCCAAGGACAATACAGGTGGTAAACTTTAAACCCCTACCCAGATCTAGCCAATGGTCAGAACAGTCTCCACACTTGAGTGGAGAGTGGGATATGACTTTCTCACGTACTCTGGTGCCTCACATTTGACCATGTCCCCTGGAGGGGGAGACCTGGTGGCACTCAGAGGAAGGACAGCAGGTTACCGAGAACAGACTTGATACCCTATGAGCATATACAGGGGGAGGTAATCCCCCTCAGGAACAGTCATAGGAGAGGGGAATAAGGGGAAAATGGGAGGGAGGGAAGAATGGGAGGATACAAGGGATGGGAAAACCATTGAGATGTAACAAGAATAAATTAATAATAAAATAAATAAATAAATAAATCTTTAAATAAATAAAAATTAAAAATTAAAAAAAAAATAAAATTGAAGGGGGTGAGGAGAGTGAACCAAACCCAAACCACCTCTGTGATATGCCCTCTAGTGGTAAATGCTCAAACTGTTCTTTCATTAGCTCTGTGGTTTGTCAAAACTCAAGGACTGCAAAGCTTAAAAATCTAAGTGGATAAGTCCTGGGGCTCCTTGGCCGGCTCAGCAGGTAAAGGTGCTAGCTGGGCATGCCTGGGGATCCGGTTTTGATCCCCAGAACCCACATAAAAGTGGAAGGAGAGAAACTCCACAACTCTGTTCTCTACAAAGTTGCTCTCCTCATAGCATGCTCGTCCCATATACAACACAGCGTGAATGCATAATAAATAATTTTCATTGTTGTTGTTGGAGACAGGATTTCTCTGGGTAGTCCTGGTTGTCCAGAAATTCTTTAGACCAGGCTGGCCTTGAACTCAGGACCTACCTAGTCTCTGCTTCCAGCAGAGTGCAGGGGTTTAAAGGCATGAGCCACCACACCTGGCTTAAGTTAATTACTCTTTACACTCTAAAAAACAAAAACAAAAAGTGGGCATACACAAATATGTATGTCAAGAATATGGTATAATTGTGAAAAAAAATGATTTGGTTGCTACTCCCCTTTCCCAAGCCAGATACTCAGGTCAAAAGTGGTTTTCAGTTTAGACCTAGGTATGCGGCCTCCTTCACTCACTTGGGAGTGGAATCCTAAAGTAACTACAATCTAATCTGCCTGTGAAAGCAGCAAGGGAATCAGCATGACATTCACAACCATAGCCAGGCATGGTGGCGCTCACCAGTAATCCCAGTACTCGGGAGGCAGAGGCAGGTGGATCTCTGTGAGTTCGAGGCCAACTTGGTCTACAAGTGAGGCCAGATCAGCCAAGGCTACAAAGTAACCATGTCTCCAAAAACCAAAACCAAAGGAAACCAAACCAAGCAAGCAAGCAAGCAAACAAACAAACAAACAAACCCACCAATCACTGGAGTGGGTGATGGAAAAAAAATCCTCATTTTGGTGAATGATCTAAGAATAGATTGGAGTCAGAGAGAAAAATTAAAACTGTCATTCGTAGTGTCCTTGTGTCTGGCTACGATAAATCAGGCTCTTGTTGAACAAGCTTAAGGAGAATCTGGTTGAGGTTTTCTGAGAGCACTTTTATCCTAGTGGGCAGGAAGGTCAGCTCCATTCAGAATGAGTGGTGGTCATCTTTGTGAAGGTGACCGCTGATTGCCCCAGGGCCAGTAGATTGCCCCAGGGCCAGGCAGAAGACTGACCTGCAGAGTACTACACACCAGTGCTAAGGGAAGAGCATCTCGTTTCTATGCCCGTTATCCTTGGTCTCTGGCAGAAGCTCACAGATGCTCAACAGGATTTCTTAGATTTACCGCCTGGCAAAAGTAGCTCACACCATGGGCTGGCCCTTCCTCTTTCTTGGCCTGTTTTTCTTCCTATCGTTGACCATGCTCTTATATATTATGGGACACGAGTACTGGAAAGACCAGAAAAAAAAAAGGAAGGAACAGTGACTGTGCCCCTTTTTCTCCCTGGACCTCAAGTAAAAGACTTTCAGATAATTACACTTCTCAGTTCAGGGTACATTACATCATTGTTAGTCTGGCCAGATTTCTTTGTGATTGATCGATTCATTCAATTATTTATCCCCCGGCCCCATTCACTGCCTTTTAAGACTTTATCTGATGGCAGTAATTGTAATATGTTTAATATGTATCCTTTTGTTCTCAGAGCGGATGAACCAGCCAATGTCTTCTTCCATTGCGAAGGTCACTACAAGGTCTATAAATTCTTTGTAGCAACTCCCACAGAAGGATACAACTTAAAACGCCTGAGGAAAAGGGGAGCTTATTTTCCGTATGCCCTTTCTCTTGTACACTTTTTGAACAGCAACAGCATTTCCTAATTCTATCCTGTGCCGTCTGCATCAGAACCCAGGAGCCGTTACAGTTCCTATTGTTGAGCTCCAAGCCCTTTCAACAGCACGCAGAAGCCCAGGCTAACCTCACAGAGCAGAGAGACAGACAGAGAGACACATGGAGAAAGGACCTGGTCGGGTCAACCTCCTCAGCGGAGATGCCAAACACTTGAGTGAGCTATAGGACACTAGAGCAGAAGGTGGCTGCCGGGCAGAGCCTGGTCCAGATTCCCTACCTACAGAGTTGTGAGCTAGGAAAATTGGTTGTTCTAAGTCAGTAAGTTTGGAGGTGCTTTTCTCTATAACCATAGATATGTAATAAGCACCCATCACAAGAACTGATGGTTCCCACATTCCCACAGCTGCCTGGCAATTGGCCAGCTTTCTAATTTTCACACCTCTTACAGAGATAACCTGATGACCTTTTAATAATAATTTCTCCAAAATTGCTAACAAAGTTATCGATTTCTTTACATTTTTAGTAGGCTTTGGGCCCTTTCCTCTTAAACTGTCTATCCTTTGCTCAGCTTTCTTATTACGGTCCTATTGTTCCTTCGTGGTTTGCTGGGGTGCCTGTATATTCTGGGTGTTTCCAGGTTTTGGGCATCGTCTTCAAATTGAAGAAGTACACACGAAAGGCTGAGTAACAAAGGATTTTACTCAAAGGCAAAGCTGGAGTACAGAGGATGCACACTGAGAGAGCAGCTGGCTGTGAGAGCCTGGTGTAGCTCTGGACTGGTGTGTAGACACTGCACAGGGGCTTCCTTTCCTGGGTCCGGGAAGAGTTGCTTGCTCAGGGGAGAGCTGGATGGCTTTCTGTTTTGATTGACAGGGTTAGGTTATGCAAGCATTTTCCATATCCTTTCCCACAATGCATCTGATTTTGATCACATGACGGTCCAATCAGGCACAAGCATGAGATGACAAGTAAAGGATTGTCCATAAAAATTCATTCAGAGGATGGAGTTTGCATTCCTGCACATGGACCAAAACCAGTCCAGACTGGATCAAGCCACTGTCCTAATTCCAGTATATGTTCCAAGATGTGTTTGACCACAAATGGAGAGTAGGTATAGGTTTATGGGGGGCTACAGGTCAGAGTTTGGAGAGGGGGTTGTGTACAGTCCAGCATAGCTGGGGTGGGGGTGGTGGGGTCCTGTTGCTGAGCGGTTTGGTAAACGTGTATATATAGTACAAGCAAAGAAAGTTGCTCAGATACCCCTTGCTTATTTCCCTCAATTCCTTTTCATTTTTAATTTCTTCTATCCTGTAATATCTCCCTGTGTCTATTGTTCCCCCTTGAGTCAGGGCCTAGCTTTGTGGGTGAGGCTTAGCTCACATGGGTCATACCTCCAGTGCCTTTCCAGTGCTGGCATTGCAGGCATGCACTACCACACCCTGCGCTGTAATCTCTATATTTAATCTAAGACGGCTTCTAAAAGTAAAATTCTTTCATTTTTAATGTGATCAAACGCGTCCATTTCTTGCTTTACGGTTTATATGTGTGAAGTTTCGTTTGAGATGTTGTATTAGTTAGGGTTTCTATTGCTGTGACAGAACACTATGAGGCAACCTTTAGAAGAGAGCATTTAGTCGTGTTGGTTACGGTTTCGGAGGGTTGGAATCTGGGACGGCAGAGCAAAGCCACGGCAGCAGGCAGCTGCAGCAGCAGCCGAGAGCTCACCTCTCACAGGCAGAAAACAGAGGGCAAATAGGAATGACACTGAGTCTTTTAAACTCTTAGAGCTTGTCTTCAGCGACACATCTTCCCCAACAAGTCCACACCTCCAAATAGTTCCACCCGAGGCTGTGGGGGCCATTCTCACACAAACCACCACAGCTGGGATTGGATTATATGGAACACACAGCTGACCTGGAAATTCATTATCCAAATAAAATCTAGGCTCTGCTGAAATGAAGAAGTGGGAAGGAAATGGCTTACACTCATACGTACATACATACACACACATACATACACACACACATACATACATACATACACACACATACATACATACATACATACACACACATACATACACACACACATACATACATACATACATGTTATCTACGCTGATGAAATGAGCCAATTCAAGCCAAACTAGAGTATATAAATGCAGGTTTATTGGGGCCAGCTCTTGGGCAGGTTCATCAACCTCCCAGGAGGGGTCAGTGAAGTTGCCATGATGTGGGAGACTGAGACAACGGAGTTGTGAGTTCAAGGCCAATGTATGCTACAAAGTAAGAAATCATCTCAAAAACAAAACAAAATGAAACACTAGAATTATGAACAGCGGGAGCAAAACACACACACACACACACACACACACACACACACACACACACAGTTCAGGAATACCCCTGAGAATCAATGAATGTATATCAACATAGAAAACAGCAATCACTTCCCGCTATAATGTTATTTAAACATGGTTTTTGTTTTCATGTGAAGCAATGACATATCCCCAAAGAAACAGTGGAAAAGATCTAGAGGAAAAGAGTGTGTGTATGTGTGTGTGTGTGTGTATGTATATATATATATATATATATATATATATATATATATATATCCTGCCACTCTGGGCCCCAGAATCTTGTATTCTTTTTTAGTGACAAATAGAGGCTCTGGTTTTAAAAGGAACACACTGTGTACATGTGTGTGCCTTCACAGATACACCTGTTCTATTACATCAGGTAATTTGTTGTGTATCAAATTACCCAAGATTTTCTTAGTGCCAAACAACAAGCATTTTTTTCTTTTTTAAACCTCCCATTCCCCTGAGCTGAGCTGGCTCTCCTGGGGACTTCCTGAGGCTTGCTGGTGGCAGGCTGCCAGCTGGCGCAGCTCCTCTGTAGGTCTGCTGAGCCCCCTGCTGGCAGGGCCAAGCTCCTCACAGGCTATTATTGCACAGGCAGCTTCATCTGGGCTCTGGCTCTGAGCCTGAGCTTTCCCTTCAGGTTTTCGCTGTGCGGGCCTCTCAATGGGAGCACAGGAACTGGCTACGTTAGAGTGAGCACAGAGAGAGAGGAAGGAGCCAGAAAAGACAGGACAAGAAGCCAAGGGATTTGTTTTAAACCTGCTCTTGGAAGGACAGCCCTGTCACTGTTGTGATCTGAAGTGGAAGCACTGGTCGAAGGGAAGAGACTCAAATGAGGGGCTCATCTAGGTTGGAGGCCATCGGAGGCCACCTGCCACACTTGGACGGTATTTTTTTTTATCTACAGATGCATTTTTAAAAACAAATGCACCCCCATGTACATGCCCTGCCTTCCATACTTTTCGTCAGGCAGCTGTGCAACCCCCCGCATTCTAACACCATCACAGCGTCTCAAGCCCACACCACACGGCGTTGTTTGGATGTGTGGCCAGACTTGAGAGTCCCGTATTGGCGGACTCTCAGATGCTATGGGTTGTTGGCCACACAGAGCACCTTCTCTGCGTGTGTACTACACTCTGATAGCTATGGACGCCAAACCGCAACCCCACAGCAAGGTCTGCCTGCTTTATCTACAGTGTCCCTGCACAAATTTCAATGCCATGGGGAAAAATGAAAACTAAACTTCAAAGCTCCTAGATTGGACAAATTGGAGCCTTAAGTTTTATTAGCTAAAAGAGAGACAGGGGTCTGTTATTCATTTACTCGGAGGTGGGTTTACCTGCTCCCACCTGCAAGCTCAGCATGTAGGAGGCTGTGGTGAGGAGTTTGAGGCTAGCTTGGGCTACCCGGTGAGAAGCTATCTCAAAATAATACTAATACTAATAGGATATAAAGAACACATGTAATACTAGTAAGGAGCCTTCAGTGCAGGCATTGGTGTGCCTGCTGATCTCTCTGTTCCAGTGAACATAACTGTAGATAACAGTTCTTTTTGAGGTTGTTGGCTTTCTTAGGGCTACACCACAGTCAGTTTATTAGATTCAGACTTCATGGGATGTGATGCTAGACGCCGTCCCATCCAGTTGATACTCAATGTTTACTTTGGAAATGTGCCTTTGGCCAGTTTTGGTTTTCCTCCTGATCTTTGAGGCATTAGAGCAACAGTGGAGGCTGCAGGGCGGAGGCTGCAGGGTAGAGGCTGCAGGGCAGAGGCTGCAGGGT
Source organism: Acomys minous (assembly GCF_964271855.1). Taxonomy (NCBI): domain Eukaryota; kingdom Metazoa; phylum Chordata; class Mammalia; order Rodentia; family Muridae; genus Acomys; species Acomys minous. The sequence continues at coordinate 27,314,851 of NC_140495.1, forward strand.
AGAGGCTGCAGGGCAGAGGCTGCAGGGTAGAGGCTGCAGGGCAGAGGCTGCAGGGTAGAGGCTGCAGGGCAGAGGCTGCAGGGTAGAGGCTGCAGGGCGGAGGCTTCAGGGCAGAGGCTTCAGGGTAGAGGCTGCAGGGCGGAGGCTGCAGGGCAGAGGCTGCAGGGTAGAGGCTGCAGGGCAGAGGCTGCAGGGCAGAGGCTGCAGGGCAGAAGCTGCAGGGTGGACACCACAGATCCTCCAACTGTCTTTCATGTTTCAGAACGTTTTCTACAATCAGCCTCTCCATGTGTGTCACGTGGAGAAGTGCTAGTTAGCTGTTCCATCACTAAATTCTCCCAGAGATTAAAAAGCATTTTATGCCTTGAATTCATATGGAATGGGTTGTTCTGAGCCTTCACGGACGTGGAGAGAATGTCTGCTCCTTGTGAGCGGTTCCTGTGGCCTCCTGCATTGTGCTCTTCTCCTACGGGGTGACTTTCATTCCCTCCTTCCTGTTTTAGCAGGAGTCACTTCCTAAGTGCAGGGTCACACTGGTTCCTTTCTTCCGAACATACTTCCAAGACCCAAAAAAGTGTGGAGCCTGAGGACCCCCACAGTACCAATCTTTCTGGGGGTCCCTATAAGATGATAGTAGGACTCTCCTAGTTGCTTTTCTATTGCTATGATACCAGAGCAAGGCAACTCACAGAAGAAACAGTTTACTGGGGCCTTACAGTTCAGAGGTGAGTCCATGACCATCATGGCAGGGAGCACGGCAGGGATTCAGGTGGAGAGGGGAGCTCAGCGGGGAGCGCGGCGTGGATCGCGGTGGGGAGGGGAGCACGAGAGCAGCCAGCCATGATGCTGAAGCAGTAGCTGAGAGCTCACACCTTCAGCAACAACCATGAGGCAGAGAGAGGGAGGGAGGGAGGGAGGGAGGGAGGGAGGGAGAGAGAGAGGTAGGGTGGGGACCTTGTGCTAAGTGAAATAAGCCAATTGCCAAAGAACAGATCTTGCTAAGCAGGGTCACTCACACCTGCAGTATTTACAGTAGGAGGAGTCTAAGACAGGATTATCCAAAGTTTGAGGCCAGCCTAGGCTAAAGAGTAAGATTCTGTCTCAAAAATAAAATTAAATACGTAAATAAATGAGAGACGATATTGTAAGAGCCCACTTCCATGTGGTATCTACAGTGACCATGTTCACAGACACACAAGGCTAAGTGGTGGGTGTCAGTGGGCTAACAGGAAGGGAATAGGACTTGATTTTTTAAAAATTTATTTTAATTTTTTATTTGATTAACTTTTATTACGCGCTTACACAGCATGGTGCATGTGTAGAGGTCAGGGAACAGCCCTTGGGAGGTGGTTTCGCTGTGGATCCCAGGGGCTGAGCTCAGATTACTGCTGGTTTTACCCACTGAGCTACCTTGCTTGCTTATTACTTTTTAAAAACAGGATACCTTGCTATGCTGCCAGGCTGCTCTCAAGCCCCTCGGTGCAAGCATTCCTCCTGCCTCAGCTCCCCGAGTAGCTGGGACTCCAGGCATTCCCCGCAACACTTTGCTGTAGTTATCACTGAGTGGGTGGAGAGACGGAGAAATAGGTCTCCAGATGAGTAGTGGTGACAGTTGCACAAAATTATGAATGTACTCACAGCCTCTTAGTTAAAATGGGGGGGCTGGAGAGGTGGCTCAGTGGTTAAGAACACTGTCTGCTCTTCCAGAGGACCCAGGTTCAATTCCCAGACTCCATATCAGGCAGTTCCCAGGAGACTGAGCTCCACAGACACGGCACTGGCATATCCACACACATATACATGTCATTGAAAGTAAACTTTTTTTTTTAAGGCAAGTTGCTGGACATGTTGGCGCATGCCTTTAATTCCAGCACTTGGGAGGCAGAGGCAGGCAGATCTCTGTGAGTTTCCAGACGAGCTTGGTCTACAAAGTGAGTCCAGGACAGCCAAGGCTACACAGAGAAACTCTGTCTTGAAAAACAGAAGAAGAAGAAGAAGAAGGAGGAGGAGGAGGAGGAGGAGGAGGAGGAGGAGGAGAAGAAGAAGAAGAAGAAGAAGAAGAAGAAGAAGAAGAAGAAGAAAAGAGAAGTTAAAATGATAAATTCCATTATGTGTTTTCACCACAGTCAAATTGTATCTTACCACTTTTAGTAGTATCTCCACACACAGATGAACGTCTGCCCTTTATCTGAAAACTGTTCTGTATACAGTCAGTCTGTGGTTAATTTTGTCTCACCACCTCTTCCTGTCCTGAAATGTTTGTTTATTCCAAAGAGAACCTTTTAGATATATTTATACTATGAAGGACTAGTTTGCTGGACATAAACAAACTGCAAATGAGCAACTAGCCTGATTTCAGCTTTTGTGTAGGGGTGAAAATGAGGTGACAGATGGTTGGGAACGCTAACACAGCCATCTCCTTCCACAGCCAGTCCTTACTCAGTGAGCAGCACTGCTGCCCTGCTGGCGTGCCTGGTGGCTGGTGACTTAGAACAGGCTCCACGGTCAGGTCAGGAGCTGGCGGCGGTGGGGTGGTGGAGGGGCTGGTCCCTCAGATTCTCTCAAATAACTTTGCTACCCTGACTATTTTATAAGCTGTTCTAAATGAACACCTAGTATATTGTGGTTTTCATTCTCTGTCTCTCTCTGTCTCTCTCTCTGTCTCTCTGTCTCTCTCTCCCCCCCCCTCCCTCTTTCTTTTATCCCCCCCCCTTCAAGCACGTTATTTTAGGCCCAGTTACTCAATGAAAGCATGGCTGACAATGATAGGATATTAGGAACATGCAGAGTTAAAACAAGGAGCATCAGGCTTACGAACTCTCTCTCTCTCTCTCTCTCTCTCTCTCTCTCTCTCTCTCTCTCTCAGATGTTCTTGGTGTCTGCAGAAAATCGGGTGGGGTGCTGAGTGTGGTGGCACATGCCTTTGATCCCAGCACTCAGGAAACAGAGTCAGGAGGATCTCTGTGAGTTCAAGCCCATTGTGGTCTATATGGTGAATCCTCACCTTAAGAAAGGAAGGGAGAGAGAGAGGGAGGGTAGGAGGGAGGGTAGGAGGGAGGGTAGGAGGGAGGGTAGGAGGGAGGGTAGGAGGGAGGGAGGGGCAGAGAGAGAGGGGGGAATGTGTTCTGTAGCAATCACACTAATCTCAGAGTGACAAGATCTGTAGTATTTGTACATGGAGACTTTTTAAATTATTTTAAATTAGCATTATATGAGCTCTTAAAAAAAACGAGACAGTATTGTGCCAGGGTCTCCAACATTCTCTGGGAGGCTTGCAGCAGGTCCTGTAAATCAATCCTTATGTATGCAATCCCTGTGTTGTTGTTTGTTTTGTTTTTAGATGGAGTCTTACTGAACCCAGTCTTGAACTCTCTATGTAGCTGAGCATGGCCGTGAACTTCTGATCCTCTTGTTTTACCTTCCAAGTACTGGGATTATAGGCATGTGCCAAAGTATCTGGCTTTGGTGAGATGGGGGATTGAATTTGGGACTTTGTGCATGCTAGGCAAGCACCCTACCAACTGAGCTATATCACCAGCTCCCAGAGAGCAATTAAAATTTCATTATATATCTATTTATTTATCTTTTTATATGTGTACATGCATATATCATGGCTTGTCAGAGCTGTTTTTTTCCTTCTACTAGTGGGTTTCAGGGATCAGCCTAGGCCATCAGGCTCAGCAAGTGCCTTTACCTGCTAAGATTTCTCCTTAGAGATACAATCTTGAACATTGAAAAATATTTTATTTTATGTGTATGAACATTTTGCCTCTATGTTTGTCTGTGAACCATGTGCATGCCTGGTGTCCACAGAGGCCAGAAGAGGGTATCAGGTCCCTAGAAATGGAGTTACAAATGCTTGGGAGATGCCACATAGATCCAGGTCCTCTGGAAGAGCAGGCTCTTGATTTTGAGCCATCTCTCCAGCCCCTAGAGTTAAAAACTTGAGAGGCGGACAGACACCCCCTGAAATTCAGCAGTGCCCTTCAACACACTTCTCCTACCTCTAATTTTGCATCTTCAAACCGTTCTCTGGTATTGATTTGATAACAGATGCTCATTGCTGGTCTGTGAGGTATGTAGCTTCTAGGTCCTTCAGACCCAGCGGTGGTTGGACCATAGACGATAACTCCACATCCTACACTCTTACCATACTGGGACACAGCTGTCCTCTTGATCCCAGTAGGCCCTTTGATGACATGAACCTGTCTCTCCTCATCTTGCCTGGAACACATCTTTGACAAATGATTTCAGAATCTAGCTGGTTAGAGACGGCCATTTCATGTCAGTCCTCTGGTAGGGTTCAAGTAGGGCTCTTCGCATGGCCCCAATTCTGAGACTTTGTACCTGTGACAAGTTCTTTTAGATGATCCTGGGTTGTCACAGTGACCTTGACTTCTTATAAGATACTTAAAAGAGGAAGACAAGATTTCTCTGTATAACAGAGCCCTGCCTGTCCTGGACTCGCTTTATAGACCAGGCTGGCCTGGAACTCACAGCGATCTGCCTGCCTCTTCCTCCCGAGTGCTGGATTACAGGTGTGCGCCACACGCCTGGCTAAGAAGGTACATGTTAGAAAATGCTGTACCACTATCTTTGAAGCTGAAGGGTTGGGTCACTAGCTGAGGGGTGTAGATGAACTTCAGAAGCTGGGAAAGGCAAGGAATAAGATTCTCTTCCAGAACTTTCCAAATTAACCCAGGCCTGCCTGTACTTTTTAGACTTCTGACCTCCAGAACAGCATATTCATGTTGCTAATAAACCACACACTTTGGGGGTTAGTTGCTAATAAACCACACACTTTGGGGGTTAATTGTTATAGCAGCAATAGAAACCTATACACGCATCTACCCGGCTTCCTATTCTGCCTTCCACATGGCTGATTCTCACTGGTCCGGTGTAGGAGCTTCTACATTTGTTCCTTTAGTCTTGTCTTAACACTAAGACTTGGCTGTCAGGCTAGAGAGAAGGCTACACAGAGAGACCCTGTCTCAAAAAAACAAAACAAAACAAAAAGACATGTTCTGGATCACAGAGCTGGGAGGTCTTTGGATGTGATCTCTTGCCAGAACAGCCATGCTCTGAATGAAAACTCCTCTATAGGGCAGGCTTCATGATGTGTTCCAACTTCATTACTTGAACCCTCTTGTTTTTAATATGGGAAAGCCTCCACAGCGCTGTCACTTACCAAGACAGATCAACACAATGCTGTACAGTGTAAAACCTGGGAATAAGGACAGCAAACAAGACGACTGCAAAGTAACCCTGTGTATAACTGATGCTGAAGAAAGGATCAGTAGGGGAGGGAACTCAAAGAACGAATTAACTCAGAGAGTAGGAATGGCGTCAGGAGATGGAGGATCCACAGGAGCAGGAACATTTACCATGCACAAGTTGAATTGCATTTTGGCTGGTGGGGGATACAGTGAAAGAGGGTGGGGGAGGGGAAGCAGGGAAGCACTTAGGAGGCTACACTGTTGAACCTTCTGAAAAGGTCAACAGAATCTGGTGCTAGGTAAGGCACTGAGGAATAAACAAGCTAGGCAGCAGAGGTAGAAGCACTAATAACAGCAAGCCAATGATCAGGAAGTAACGGTTGCTGTACATGAAGTTACAATTCTGTGCCCTCCAGCCAAACGAATTTATTTCTATTCTCAGATCCTGTCACACATCTCCAGTTCCGAGCCTCTCCTCTCAGGCTGACCCTCACCTATGATTGAAATCTCGGTGGCTGTACACACTTTTAATCCCAGCTATTGGGAGGCGGAGGCAGAAGCAGAGTAGGCAGATCTCTGAGTTTGAGATCAGCCTGGTCTATTGAGAGAGTTCCAGGACTACCAGGATGGCACAGAGAAACTCTGTCTAGGAAAACAAGACAAAACAGAGCAACAACAAAACAAAAATTAAAGACTTAGCTGTTTTATGTGTGTTGGTGTTTCGCCTGCATGTCTGTCTGTGTTAACTGGATTATAGACAGTTGTCAGCAATTAGAGGGTTCTGGGATTCGAACACAAGTCCCCTGGAAGAGCAGCCAGTACTCTTAACTGCTGAGTGGTCTCTCCAGCCCACTCTTCCTTCCTTCCTTTTTTTGGCTTTCAAGACAGGGTTTCTATGTAGCCCTGGTCGTCCTGGGACACACTCTCTCTCTGTAGACCAGGGTGACCTTGAACTCATAGAGACGACACTGCCTCTGCCTCCAGAGTGCTGGAATAAAAGGTGTGCACCACCCCCACCCAAAATCTAGTTTGTTTGTTTGTTTGTTTTGTTTTGAAAACACTCTCAGCCAGGCATTAAAGGTAGCACAGGCCTTTAATCCAAGCACTTGGGAGGTAGAGGCAGGCGATTCTCTTTGCGTTCGAGGCCAGCCTGGTCTACTGAGGGAGTTCTAAGACAGCTAGCGCTGTTTTGAAAAAACCAAAACTAGCATTCCCCCTCACCACCAAAACAAAACACTAACAAAAATCAGGGGCGTGGTGGCTGGAGACTGTAATCCCAGGACCTGAGGCTGAGGCAGGAGAGTCATCTTCTGCTACAGAGTTTTTTGCGATTATGCTTCAAAGAAACGGACACCGACAACCAGATGTTTCAGAGGGTAAACGGCGCCCCCCCCCCCCCCCCCGAGCGTACCTGCCAACCTGAATTCGACCCCCAGATCCCACAAGCTCCTGCCAAATTGCCCTCTCACCTCCACACCGTTGCTAGGGCGTGCCCGCACTGCACAATAACAACAAATATAAATGAATGAATAGGCAATAATAAAAATGTATACATATGTTTCGATTTAGAACAGCGTCTATATTATGATTTTTATTTTTATTTTTTGGTCTCTGCAGGTACTAAACAGTTTTTTTTATTCGATTACCCTCAGGTCACAATTCTTTTCTCACTGATCACCACGTTCACATGAGCAGATTGCAAATTTGCCTTTCCACCAAGGTCTGTGGCCGCGAGGGGCCGTGACGCAAACAAGTGTCTGGACGGTCAGACCTATTTTTCTGAGCCGAGACGCTCGGCCCACGTGGCTACCGCAAAGTTCTTTTTAAAGGAGCAGCTTCCTTTGCCCACTCAGGAAGTAGAAGCCACTCGCATCTCACACCCGGTCGGCTTTAGTAAGAAAAACGACTGAAAAATCAGTTAGCTTTGAAAGTCGGGTCAAGGAGATTCCCTAAATTCCGCGGCCCGGTGACGCGACCAGACGCAGCACCTCACCGGAAGAGAGAGGAGTGGGCGGGGCGCACGAAGGGGGCGTGACGCGGAAGTCACGCGGTACGGCGCTGCTGAGATCTGCCTTTCGGCATTCGGCTATTCAGCCTGGCAGGCGTCTGGCGCGCTCCGCCGGGTACCTGGCTCTTTCGGCGCTCGACTCACCCGCGCTGCTGCCTCCGCTGAAGGAGGAGCAAAGCTCAAGATGGCCGACAAAACGCCAGGCGGATCTCAGAAGGCCAGTTCAAAGGTAGTTTCTTTGGAGATCACCGTCGGTCAGTGGGTTCTTCGCTGTGGTCTGGGGCCTACAGAAACCCCTGGCCTTCGAGAACTTACTGGGGTGAGGGGGCTAAGGCCTGTTCGCCACAGTGGGCCCGGCACCGCTGCACCAAGGTGCGCAGCTTGAGAGGCCCGAGAGCGCGCGTCCGTCCCAGCCGGAATTCAGCCCCACATTAGCGTGCCCGGGGAGCGGTGGCGAGCGCGGCTCGCCCCTCGTTTGGCTTTTGGGGGGGCGGCACGGGAGGGTCAGACCAGTTGATTCCGATAATGGTGCGACGTCCTTGTGTCGCAGCCCGCTGCTCTCGGAGGCCGGGGACTAGCGCCTGGGAGAGGCGGGAAGGTTCCCGGGTCTTAAATGTCTATTTCTTTCCCCACCCCCTCACGCCACCCTCTCTCCCTCCTCCTTAGTTTGGATCTCACTCGCTCCCGGCTTTACTCAGTTTCTCTCACACCTTCCAGGAAATTAGCCTGGACCGTCGCTCGCGCGCGCGCGCGCGCGCGTGTGTGTGTGTGTGAGAGAGAGATCCGCCTGTGGATAGCCTTGGGGGTGGCAAGTGCGGAGCGAGCCGCTCTCTGTGTCCCCTGGCTTAGTGTCACCCTCCACATGTGGCTTCTCCCTCACTTCTTAGGGAATGAAAAGTGAACACCGCTTTTGAGGGCCGCAGACTTTGGGGTCTCCATCACTATGTGGGGTTGCCACTGGAAAGGGAAAAAAAACTACAATAGACCTGGAGAAGAGCGTCTTGCATTTGAGTTTATAGGGAACCCTGTGCGCTGCTCGGGAAACCGTTGAGCCGTAAAAGTAGTTTAACGTTAGTAAGGTTTGTGTTAACATCTGGTATTAGTTGCCATTTTGGCCAGTGCGTTTAAAAAAAAAAATTTATTTTTTGTATTTTGCTTTGAGATTCTCATCCCGAACTTTAAGATGTAAGCACTGCCATAAAACAATTGTGAAGCTTTAGAGGCAGAGACAAGAGTTGGGAAACACGGAAGAGTAAGGACTTCAGAGTGTACCATGATCAGCTTGTATTTGCTGTTTGATTTGAGAAATAACACATTGTCTATTTGCTCTCTTTCTAATAAGGCTGAGTTGTGTTTTTTTTTTCTTTTTCTTTTTCTTTCTTTCTTTCTTTTTTTTCATTTTGCCGAATTACTCTATTTCCTTTGCAAATAGCAGTGGCCTTATTAGACGTTCTGTAGTTAGGTGAAAGTATGGTAGGGGGTCAGTTTTGGGGTGTGCTTACCCCAAACTTACACTGTAAGTCAGTTTCCTTTTCTCTCCAGTGGATTTCTTTGGGGAGAAGATAAATGAAGGCTACCTCATGCTGCCAGTCTAAATTTCAGACCCATGACAAGAACGGCTTCTCACTGTATTAGGGGGCTGTTCTTAAAGCTAGCCACATCCATAATTATTCCTTGTTTTTTCTTCTCAAAGTATTACGTATGTATCCCCTTGAAGCCTGGATACATTGAAAACTTTTCCGGGCACACCTTTAATGCCAGCACTTGGGAGGTAGAGGCAGGTGGATCTCTGTGAGTTCAAGGCCAGCCCCGTCTACAAAGTGAGTCCAGGACAGCCAGAGCTGTGTACACAGAGAAACCCTGTTTGGGGGGCAGGGGGAGGCTTTTTTCAAAGTATGCGTTCAGGCTTCCGTCTTAAAGAATACTTCTCATGACTCTAAAGTGTTGTTGCTCCCTTTTGAGTAGTAACTAACTTGTCAGGTTTCTTCCATGAATACTTTCGTCAGTTTATAGTCCTTTAGATGTCACTAACGGGTTTCTTATGGTGTCTGTAAAGGGAATATTTAGACTCATAGCTTTGCCACAATTTCTCTATTAGTGTGGAAGTGCTGTAATTATGTGGCAAGGTTATAGGCTTTGAAAACAAGACCTCTTGATTCCGATCCTGACTTGGGTGAACAGGGCATGGTGGTGCAGGCCTGTAAACCCAGCGCTCTGGGAGGCAGAGGCAGGGGAATCTCTCTGAGTTGGAGGCCAGCCCGATCTACGAAGTAAGTCCAAGACAGCCAACACTGCACAGAGAAACCCTGTCTGGAAAAGCCAAATCCTGACTTGGTAATTAAGTATATTTGTGATAATATTGAGGTAGATTGCCTAATCTCTTGAGCCTCAATTTTTCTCAGATAAAATCTGCCCCTTCCCCCCAGACAGGGCTTCTCTTGTAGTTCTGGCGCTTTGTAGACCGACTGGCCTCGAACTCAAAGAGATCCGCTTGCCTTTGCCTCCCAAGTGCTGGAGATAAAATCTTTTTTATAGGGCTGATATAAAGATTGAGTTAATGTCTGTAAATGTATAGTAAACCTTAGTTCAGTTTCTAAAGCTGTATGTCATCCACCCATCTTGCTTACTGGGTTTTTGAGACAGGGCCTCATGTAGCCCAGACAGGCTTGAGCTTGCACTATAACCTTCAACATTGGCTCTTCCCTCCATTTCCCCAGAATTTGGGGTTACAGGTGTATGTCAACCATTTCCAGCTCCCTTTTCTTTTTTAAAGAGCTAGGAAGCACTTTTCAAAATGTCCGGGTACACAGTGATCCTGTGATTTGGATTCTTAAGTCATAATGACTATTCCAATTGGTGGTTTTTTTTTTTTCCAAATATAAATCCAGACATAACTAGATTATCAGACCATTTTGGCTAGTACTACAGTGTTTGGAATTTCTAGGCTTTAATATGACCTGATTTCATTTTTTTCTGGAAATAAGAGGTATTTACCTTGTATTCTATGCTGTACATTAAATAAATAGATACTTGTGTTTCGTGCCCTTTCCTTGGTAGTTACATTTCCATCAGTATGGATAGAGGTGTTTGTTAGTCATTTCTAGATATAAAAGAATATGTTACCTTTGTACAAGATAGAGGAATTTTGCCATTGGCAGTGGTGAAGTCTGTCTTACAGAAAGTGTGTGTGTGTTTGTGTCTGTATCCTCATGATACAGTGCATATGTAAAAGTCAGAGGACAGCTGGGTAGTGGTGGTGCATGCCTTTTATCCCAACATTCGGGAGGCAGAGGCAGGTGATCTTTGTGAGTTCTAGGCTGGCCTGGTCTAGACAGAGAGAGAGAGAGAGGAAGAGAATATGAGTGTGTGTGTGAGTGTGTGTGTGTGTGTGTGTGTTCTAGGACAGCCAAGGCTCATAGAGAAACCCTGTTTTGAAAGGCAAGACAAAACAACAACAACAAAAAAGTGGGTTCTGGAGTTTGAGGCCAGCTTGGTCTACAGAGCAAGTTCCAGAACAACCAGAGCTGTTACAGAGAAACCCTGTCTTGAAAAAAGTGGGTTTTGAGGCTCAAACTCAGGTCTCCAGGCTGTGTGGCAAGTGCCTGTATTCTCTGAGCCATGTTTCTGGACCCATTAGTACTTCCTAATTACAAAATACATAAACCACTAGAGCTTTTAGCTTTATAATTAATTTTATGTATGTATAATCAAGTGATATACACAGTCTATATGGTTGTCCCTGTTAAGGGGACTTGATAGAGGGGCTGACCTCCTACGTTCCCTTTTATTGTATGGGGTTGTTCTATACTTTTCATTTTAGTATCTCCTGGTAGATACTGAGTATGTATTTTAGAAATGAACAAAATTTTCTATTGCATTTTTTTCTTATTACTAAAGTATTGCTTGAGTTCAGGAGGGGTTTTGGAGTCATATTGTAGTTTTGTTTCAGAGTGGGAAGACAGAACTGAGATATTTCTAAACATTAAAAAAGCGAGTTTATTAAAAATTTGTTATTTTTCCAAGCAGTGGTGGGCCCACACCTTTAATCCCAACACTTGGGGAAACAGAGGCAGACAGATTTCTGTGAGTTCCAGGCCAGCCTGGTCTACAGAGCAAGTTCTAGGACAGCCAAGGCTACAGAGAGAGAAACCCTGTCTTGAAAAACAAACAAAGAAACAAACAAATGAACAGAAAAAACAAAAAATGAAGTGAAAAAACTTTGTTATTTTGACCATATTTTGTTTCCGTGTTCATACAAATGTGGATTTGAAGACAATGCTAAATTCACTCTATGGCAGTGGCAGTACCTGTTTTTTTCTTTCTCTTTTCAAAAATGCACTCTATTTTTGTGTGGGCCTGTGTGGAAGTTAGTGAGCAGCTTGAAGGAGTTGGTTTATTCCTCTATCATTTGGGTCTGGAGATAGTACTTGTCAAGCTTGGCAACAAGCACCATTACCTGGTAAGTCATTTTGCCTGCTCCAGTGCCTTTAAAATCATCTCTTGTGTAACACTTTCTGGGGGAGATGTGAACAAATGTCTACTTTCTAGATAGGGAACTGACAGGCAGACCAAAGTAAGGACACTCGCGAAGTCCAACATGGTGACCCAATGTGTTTTATTTAGGTTTACTTATAGGAATATGAAATAAAGGTTATTTGTAGGAACAGAAATGATTCAAAATTAGCTATTTGCAGTTGGCCTGAGCTTTTTCCGGCGAGCTCAGCTTGTCTGAGGGTCTTCTGGGTAGCTTAGCTGGTCTGTTGGAGGTGGCTTGGCTGGGCTGAGAGTCTCTTAGCAGTCCTCATTACTTATATTCTCTTGAGGAAGTAGGAGTCTAGAGTACCTGGTTAGTTTCAGGGACTTCCTGAAGCCTGTGGATTGTTTACTTTCTAAGTGTCTCTGCAGGATGGAATGTTCACCTTCCTTTAGAATATTCTGTCTCTTCAAATCTGCTCTCCCACATGGAGGTGGAACTTGAGGGAAATTGCTGTACTACACCACCACCATCAGCAGCAGCACCCTCCTCCACCACCACCACCACCACCACCACCACCACCACCACCACCACCACCACCACCAACCCCCCCACCCCCCCAACACCCCCCCCTGCCACCCCCCCACTACCCCCCCCCCACCACCATTCTTATAGAGGTGAATGAATAAATCAGGAACTACTGACTCTTTGAACATGTAGTACGAACTGACAGGCTGATTACTAGGAAAAAATAGTAATATTAGAATCTACTCAAGGCTTGATATTCCTATTTGTTATTTCTGATGTACGTGTGGTGTGTGTGTGTGTGTGTGTGTGTGTGTTTTCTTTTTTCTTTCTTTCTTTTTTCTTTTTTTGGTTTTTCAAGGTCTCTCTGTGTATCCTTGACTGTCCTGGACTTGCTTTGTAGACCAGGCTGGCCTCGAACTCACAGCGATCCACCTGCCTCTGCCTCCCAAGTGCTGGGATTAAGGGCATGTGCCACCATGTGTGTGTTTTACATGGAGATTTAAGTGTGAAAAATAGTTTACCAGCTTGAAACTGAACTTTTAATACATCATGATTGCAACTTTATCTTAGAATATAAAATGGTTAACTTATTTTAGTGGTTGGTTGTGTTTGAGTGGAAGTAGGAAGTATGACACCACTTCCCCCTTTTTTTTGAGACAGGATCTTACTCTGTAGCCCAGGCTGGCTTTGTCCTCACTGTGTATACTTGACTGGCCTTGGGCCCTTTTCAGTCTCTAGAATGCTAGGATTACAGGCCTGTTCATCATATCCAGATTAAACAAACTCCCTCCTCCCTATTTTCCTTGCTCCCTCCTTCATTTTTCTTAGAAATGACCTAATAGACTAGCCTCAAAGTATGTAGCTTTGGATGATTTTGAACTCTTCATCTTTCTGTCTCCACCTCCCTAGTGCTGGGAATACAGACATGTGTCACCTCCTCTAGTAGTTAAAGTATTAAAGAGCAAACCCAGGGCCTTGTGCATGCTGGGCAAACGTTCTACTAATGGACTTACATTCTTGGTCTCTGAGCTCCCATTTTTTTTTTTTATGTTTTAGACTTGATTTTAGATCTATTTATTTCATGTATATGAGTATTTTGTCTGAATGTATGTACATCATGTGTGTGTCTGATGTCCAAGGAGGTGAGAAGATGGCTGATGAGTCCCCTGGGGCTGGGTTTAGTAATGCTTGTACTAATGGTTGCCTCAGTTCTTTTCAAGAGCAACAAGTGCTCCTGACTGCTGAGCCATGTCTCCATCTCCCCTCCTCCATTTTTTTTAAGGTTTATTTTATTTTATGTATATAAATGTTAGTCTGTTGTGCATGATGTGAATGTCTGGTGCTTGTCAAGGTCAGAAGAAGGTGTTGGATCCCTGAAACTGAAGTTACAAGTTATAGACACACCTGAGTATCCTGGCTCCTCTGCAAGAGTAACAAGTGTTCTAAACCACTGAGCCGTCTCTCTAGATCAGCGGTTCTCAACCTTCCTCATGCTGCAGCCCTTGTGATGCAGTGATATGTTGTGGGGACACCAACCATAAATTTACTTTGCTGCTACATCATTACTATAATTTTACTACTGTTGTTATGAATTGTAATGTAAATCTGTTTTTTCTGATGACCTTGGGCAACCCCTGTGAAAGGGCCCTTTGAACCCCAAAGGGGTCACAACCCATAGCCTGTTGAGAATTGCTGCTCTAGATCTTGCTTTATTGAGCCTGCAGCACTGTTGCAAGATTATGATCGTTGGTGTTAAAAATACTATCTCACTGGACTGATTGCTAAAATCGTATCTTTCAATTCTTTTGGCTTCTATTTTCGAAGCTCTTCCCTTTGGAAAGTAACCTTAGAAAATATAGCCATTTGCCTTAGTGGCAGGTGGATGAAGAGATCATTTATTTAGTGTACAAGTTGAAGACATCTGTTTCTCTAACCCTTTCTACAAAGGACATTTTTGAAAAAATTAAAATTAATATTTCAGATTGCCTCTTAAACTGTGTTGTTGGTGGGAATTGATCCTATTGCCTTGCACTTGCTGAGTGCATTCTCTGTCACTGAGGTACAGCTTCAGCTCGGAAATAACAGTTCTGAAAGCCAAGAACACTTGAGGCTATTGTTAGTTATAGGTTGGTTCTCAACTTTTAAGAAAATTTAGAGACATTAAACATGTATTTAAGCGTTTCTTATATTGATAGTATTTGTGGGTATGAATAAATAATTAACTATACTATACAGAATGTTTTAATGCTCTTAAAATTTTTAAAAATTATTTTATGTGTATGGGTGTTTTGCCTGCATATGTGTCTGTGCATCATGTGTGTGCCTGGTGCACTAGAAAAAGGTGTTAGATCCTTGGGACTAGAAAAAGGTGTTAGATCCTTGGGACTGGAGTTACAGATGATTGTGAACGGCAATGTAGGTGCCCTGAATCGAACCCAGGTCCTCTGGAAGAGTAGCCAGTGCTCTCTAACCATAGAGCCATCATCTCTTAAGTATGTATGGTTTTTGTTGTTTTAAGTCGAAAAGTTGGTTTGGCTTGAATAGCTACTTATTAATGAGAGGCAGAGTGGTATGTATAGTCTAGAGTGCAGGTTTCTGTGGAGGTGCTTGTGTAGACAGGTTATAATAGTTACACTGAAGCTGCTTCTCTTGCCTGATCTTGAGCTTGATGCTGAGATACAATTTTTTGTTTTTGTTTTTGTTTTTTTTTTGAGACAGAGTTTCTCTGTGTTTCTTTGGCTGTCCTGGACTTACTTTGTAGAACAGGCTGGCCTCCAACTCACAGTGATCTGCTTTCCTCCTCTGCCTCCAAAGTGCTGGGATTAAAAGCGTGCACCACTACTGCGCCTGGCCAAGATACAAATTTTTAAACAATTTCCCGAGTTTGAGGGAGCATGTTGTGTAGCAGGAGAAGGTCAGTACCCATAAGAGAACAAGGCAGAACTGTTGGAAGAATATGAAATGATGCCTTCTTGAATGGAGATTCGGAGCTGTCCAGAGCTTAGTGGAATTTGATTGCTTTGAGCAGTGAGTAGAGTTTTGAAGGTTATATTTTGAGGCATTGGAAAGAACAGATGAAGGCAGTAACTGACCAGGAAATCAGTTGTTGCTGATACAGTGCACTTGCATGGGGAGAATAAAAGGAACTAAGACTGGAAAGACAACGATTGGGCTAAAGTGTGGAGGAGTTTGAATGCAGGAAATAAAATTAGAGGGACTGGGAAGTCTTTTGGGAGCGATATCCCAAAATAATGGATTAGAAAGAACTTGAAGGTTGGAGGCCCAGAAATTAGAGAGTATTGCATTGCTGGCTCTATGAAGGATTACTTCAGGTATCTTCACATCCTTTCTTAGAAGCTTTTCCCAGAAATCTTCCTTTCCCTGCCAGGTTAAGATTTGCCTGGCCAGATGTGCCCTTGTGGTGTAACCACATTGTTTCAACGGTCTTTTTTTCTTTAGTGTTTAAGAGGCCAGAGGTGTGGCTCAGCAGGTAAAGGTGTTTGCTGTCAAGCCTGGCTTCAGTCCTGCGACTCAGGTGGTAGAAGAGAGAACTAATTTCTGTTCATGGGCATTAGACTTTCCTAATACACACACTTATACCGTGCACATAAAGTAGAAAGTCTTACGAGACTCAATTTGCATCTCTTTATCATAAACTTGAAATTATTCTGATCTGAATGCTGGGGAGCATATCATTGGCAAGTGGTTTGCAATAAGTATGACCATTGACATACTTTAGTTGAAACCAGCTGATTCGTCTTCTCACGTCCTGCTGCTTTATTTAAAGTTTGAACTGGTTACCTTTGGTTTTGAGGTTATTTACCAACTTGATGGACAGTTAGTTAAGTGATAACCTTTTAAAGTTTTTGGTTTTATATTGTTATTTACCTCATCTCAAGCCCAGCCCACATGCCAGGCATCGAGTGGAAGTCAGAGGACCACTTGTGGGAGCTGGTTCTCTCTCACCATATGGATCAGGGATTGAACACAGGTTATCAGACTCGGTGGCAAGTGCCTTTACCTACTACTGTCTTAGTGGCCCTAAGTGACAGTCTAGATGATTAGACTACAAGTGTCTTGGAATCTGAAAAGATTTAGTTATGGGGAAACAGGCAGAGTACCTGGTGGCTTTTATTTTTAAATTTTAGAAATAAAAGCAAAAAGAAATCCTAGAAAAGGCCATTTTGGTTACGGCACATAGATTAAAGAGATAGCTGGTTTTTCAGCTGCTTTCTAAGTAAGCCCCAGGGCTATTTTGGCAGTCCCCTTGCGACTTGGAAAGATTCTCCTTTGGGGTTTTGAGCTGTTGAATAAAGTTGTATTGCATATATAAATAATTTTGAATAATTTTAATATGGTTTTAATACTGTGTTTCCTGACCAGGAATGAGTCGTCACAAAATAATTTGGATGGATGAATATTTTCATAAAGTTTGTGATATTTTTCGGTCTTCTGCTCGGGGTGGGGGTGGGGGTGGGAAGGAGACTGTAAAGTTAGTTTCCAGATATTTTATGATACTATTGTTATCTAGAGGGTTAATATTAGTGTATTGGAAAGTGTTTTCTATTAACCTCTTGGCTGAATTTATCTTTCGTAAAAGTAGGTATTTGTTGTTTTAGATTTTAAAATTTCCAGATGACTACAGATTCCAAGGTGTGTTTCATAGAGTTTAGATGGCTCCTCCTCCCTCCCATTTTTCTTTACTTTTGAGAAAGATTGGCTGAGAGAAGAAAATTTACAGGCGAAAGTGCAATAAAAATTGAGGACAAAAATAGAAAATGGTGGTGCGGGGGCTTCCTCAATGGTTGCTGCCTCTTACTAGTATTTGCTTAAGGCTCAATACAGTGGGTTTTAGAGAAGTAAATGTTGTAGATGAGGTAATTAAAATAATACTCATCAAGCCTGTATACTCTGAAACGTGTCATTTAAGAAAAAATATGTGAAACTTTAACAGTTGATATTAGTAAAAAGTGATATTATTTGGAGACAGTTCTTTTCTGTGCCAGAAGTTGGCGGGGGTGGGGGGGAGGGGGAAAGGAAAAAAAATAGCTGCCTAGTGCGTTTGTTCTCTCTCTGAGACAGGGTCTTACTATGTGGCCTTGGCTCAGAGACTCACTTTGTAGACCAGGCTGGCCTCAAACACACAGAGATAGTCCCGCCTTTGCCTCCTAAGTGCCGGGTCTTAATGACTGCAGTATGTACCAGCCTGGCAGAAGCAGCTCTTATATAGCCAGTTGAAAATGACAGCTGTTAGGAAATTTGATGTTGAGACTTTCTTTACCTTGAACTAGTTCTGCAATGAGTCTTGTGCCTTCTTTCTGCTAGGCTGTGAAGGTTGAATGTGTGTGCATTCTTGCTGTGACAGCCTGTTACTCAGGTTTGCTTGAGTGACTAGAGAGAGGGAGGATAGTCAGTGTGTAAGAGGTTGTTGCTGTTGGGCAGTGCTAGGGCTTGTGAGAAGTCTTTGTACAAGTGTTTCATTACAAATAGTGGTTCTTGCTTTCAGCCTGTACTATGAAAAGATAATTGTATTTCTGATTTTTCATTAGCATTTGTGTCATATTTGGAAATATGCATTGCTAATTTTAAATGATTGACTTAACACATTTACCTTAGATCACAACTTTTTTGTAAGCCAGAGAGTGCCACTGTTTAGTTTCATTAGCTGAAAAGCAGTGGCTGAAAGCTGAGGAACATTAGATCTCCGCAGCATAAGAAACAATGTAGAAAGAATTTTCTGATCCTTTAAATATTAACTTTGATTGTTTTGGTACTTGTAGAGCCGATCATCAGATGTTCATTCATCTGGATCTTCAGATGCGCATGTAAGTATAAAAGATAACCTTTCCTTTTTCCTTTAAAATTTTTCTCTTTATGTATATACGAGATACATGATAAATGAGTGCAGTTATACCTGTGAACATTTAATTCTGTCTTCCTTTGGGTTTTGTTTGCATAAACTCCCTCCGGTTATGTTAGAAACTTGATGTGTATGTTTAAAAAATTTTTTTATTATGCTTACAAAATTCTGTACACATAAACGACCCTTTTCTTGCTGCGCATTGTACCTGCATTTTGAAATCCCTGCAAATCAGCTGCCGTAGCATGTCAGTTGGTTCTTTCTCATTATGGTACAATGTTCTATATTAGAAAGGCAGACTTGTTTGTTTTCTTAGTGCGTGTATAACCTTTTTAGTTTAAAGTTTTTTGGCATTTTGTAATCAATAAATATTTTTTCCACTTATTATAGCAATACTCAATGTATGCGGTGTAGATTCATACTACAAGTTGTTGAAATCATTGGGAGTCCGTGAACTCAGAATTATTTTGTAATGGTGGCTTTGGGAGATGGCTCAGTAGGTAAAGTGTACCTGTGTGACAACTGGGCATGGTGGTGCAGGTTTCACCTAATCTTTGTTCTGGGAATGGAGTCCTGGAGCACTGTAGCCAGCCAGCGTCGATCAACTGTTGAGTTGCAGGTTCAGTGAGAGACCTTGCCTCAAAAAATTAGGTGGCAAGTGACTTAAGGAAGATACTTGGCCCCAAACCTCTGGTCTCCAAATTCATGCGCGAACAAGTGCATATGTGCTCTCTCCCCCACCCCCATGCCTCATGTGGTTCAAAATAAAACCCCTTTTGTAAACACACCAAGGCATTATTTGCCTTTTTCATTGTGTTGACATTTTCCCTGACGGTGCAGAAGCAACTGATAGGCAAACTATTGGCACATAAGCATGCATCAAGGGAGTGACTCTGAAGTATTCAGAGACACTGTTGTATTCAGTCCCATCCTGTGCAGTAAATTTATAGCTTAGGAATGTTTCAGTGGGTGAGCCTACGTGGGGGCCATGCCTGTAACCCCAGTATTTGAGAGGATAAAACAGGAAGATCATGGGATCATGAAGTTGAAGCAGACTTACTATTATAACAGATCTTGACTCAAAAAAAAAAAAAAAGAGTATTATTTTTAATGAGGTGGTAAAATTCTTAGACTCAACTCATGTATGGGTCTTTCATTTTCATATCCTTTGTGATGAAACAAGTACACACAAAGTCCCTACTAACTAGAGTCTGATGTTTGTAGTAAGGGCGACTGAGTTGATGATGCAGTTCCATTTAATGAACTACCCTTCTTATTTAATGGAATAACTGATATATAAACTTGTTATCTGACTTGGGTATTTGACAGATAATTTCTTGAAAGTGAAGGGGGAAAAACCTGTTACTTAAG
Source organism: Acomys minous (assembly GCF_964271855.1). Taxonomy (NCBI): domain Eukaryota; kingdom Metazoa; phylum Chordata; class Mammalia; order Rodentia; family Muridae; genus Acomys; species Acomys minous. Next base: position 27,334,308 of record NC_140495.1, read on the forward strand.
GAGTAACAAATGTTTCCAATGTGATATTTGAGCTTTCAAGGGCAAGTCAGAGTTTTTGAGAACTTCTTAAGCAATTTACTTATGAACTTGGTATTGTTAATAATGTATTTTTAGATAAGTGCAATTTGTCAGTATGTGGACACTGGATTAATTCTAGCTTTTAGTACTGTGGATGTCACTTTTGAAACCATTTTTAAAACTTTATCTGAAGATGGATGCATCTGGACCCTCAGATAGTGATATGCCAAGTCGAACACGACCTAAAAGCCCAAGAAAACACAATTATAGGAATGAAAGTGCCCGTGAAAGCCTTTGTGATTCTCCTCATCAGAATCTCTCAAGAGTGAGTATTGCTAAAGATGACAAGGGACGGCTAATGATTTTACTCTGTCTTTGGTTGAGTATGGTGGTTTTGTACTTGTTTCCTTTTTTTGTTTTTTTGAGACAAGGTCTAGCTCTGTAACTCTAGTTGTCCTGAAACCAGGTCTGTAGACCAGGCTGGCCTTGAACTCACAGAGCCACGCCTTCCTTTGCCTCCCAAGCACTGGGATTAAAGGCGTACATCACCATAGCCTGGCTTTGTTTCATTTTATACTATTTGAATTAATATTGTTTATTAACAATAAACTCCTATTTATCCAAAGAAAAATGTGTAGCTCATATTAGATGTTTCATTGAAGGTGTTTACTTTTATTTGTAAAATAAACATTTTGAATGTCAGCTGATTATTGTCATGTTTATTGAGTTACTTAGAAATATTCAGACATTTAAGATAGTCGTTAGGTCTCTTGACATTGCTCAGTAGGTAGAGGTGCTGGCTGTGCAAACGTAGAAACAAGTTGGATTCCTAGAGCCTCTTACGTGTGGATGGAGAGAAATTACAGAGTTGTCTTCTGACCTCCACATACATGCCTTGGCATGCACACCCACCTACCCACAACATGCACATATACGCAGTATAAAAAGGATGCAGTCTTATTGTTCTGAGAGCTTATGCCCTCTCTGAAACATGGAGATAGATGATAGTAGTTGCTTGGATAAGTGGATTCCCAGGACAATCATGAACATAGAGGTTTTTTATGTTTGTGTGTATATGTTGTACGCACACGTGTGCAGGTGCAAGCAGCTTGCCAGAGGTCAACATGGGCATCTATTTCAGTCACGCCACCATGTTTATTGTGAACTAGGGTCCCTCAGTGAATCTAGAGTTCCTCTTCATTCTGCCAGCCTAGGTAGCCATTGAGCCTCAGACCCACAGTGCTGGGGTTACAGACATACCCCACCACTGGCTGTCTGCATAGGTGCTGTGTATCCATACTTAAGTCCTCATTGACTAAGCATTTCACTGAATGACTTATCTCCGCAGCCCCTGAGAAATGAGTTCTTTATTATAAAGCATTCCCGAGTCTTCTAGTGTTTAAAATCTATTTAAAATGTTCTTGAGGTAGGTATACAAGTTAGTGTACTTGTTTAGCACTTGTGAGTCCCTAGGTTCCATTCCTAGCACTATTTTAAAGTGTACAACTTAAATAATTTTTCTTGTGAAAAAGTTCAGAAAATATTGTCATCAGCCAGCACTAAGCACTGATCATACTTTTTTTTTTTTTTAAAGACAGAAACTCTTTAGTTTTTTTCAAGACAGGGTTTCTCTGTGTTATCTTGGCTGTCCTGGACTCTTTTGTATAGACCAGGCTGGCCTCAAACTCAGTGATCTGCTTCTCTCTGCCTCCCAAGTGCTGGATAAAAGGCTTGCGCCACCACTCCCAGCAAGACAGAAACTCTTAATGTAGACCAGGATGGCCTTGAATTCACAGATACCTGCCTCTGCCTCCAGAGTGCTGGGATTAAAGAAATGGTTCCACTATGCCCTGCTTGATCACATATTTATTTTTTTCTAAGCATAAATAATATTTTTTCCTCTCTGATGTACATTTCATAGGAACAACGTATCTTAAAATAGCCTTTTTCTTGTATTTTTCTTCAGCAAAAACCTATTTTTTACATAAAATATTATATTGCTCCTTTGAGTAAACAGTACTTTTCTTTGCCATTTTCTCTTTTGGGTATCCAAATATACCTTTAGATCTAAACAAAAGTTGTTGTTGTTGTTTTTTTTTTTCTTTCTCCTCTTCCTTTCTTCATTCCTTCTACTTTTTCTCCTCTTCTTGGGTTTGAGAAGTTTTTCTCTGTAGCACTGGTTGTCGTGGAACTTACTTTGTAAACCAGGCTGGCCTTGAACTCAGTCATATCTGCCATCTTCTGCCTCCTAAGTGCTGGGATTAAAGGTGTGTACCACCATGCTTGGCTACAAATTCTGTTTATTTTTGTTTTTTTGAGGCAGGGTCTCTCTGTGTTAGCCTTGGCTATCCTGGACTCGCTTTGTAGACCAGGCTGGCTTTGAACTCACAGCGATCTGCCTGCCTCTGCCTCCCAAGTGCGTGTGCCACTATGCCTGGCCAAATTTTGTTTCTTAAAATTGTGTTTTTACTCTAATTTCTATGTAATTCAAAGCTTGCTCCAGTGACACTGAATGACGATGACAAGACATTTTTCATTCTTTTTTGAGGAAAAGATGATTTTGAATCTGTTTGAAAAATTGACTTTTGGGGCTAGAGAAATGGCTCAGTGGTTCAGAGCACTTGCTACTTTTGTCCAGGACCCAGGTTTAGTTCCCAGTACCCCACAGGTGACTTACAGTTCCAGGGGATCTGACAACTTTCTTCTGATCTCATTGTGTACCAGGCACACACGGTGCATATATGTACATGCAGACAAAACACTCATAAAATAGAAATCTTAAAAAGTGAGAGAGAAATTGACTTTTGTGTTATTAGCTGCTTACCTTTCAGAGGGCTTTTAATGTAACCTTCATATAGGTGTCCTCAGTGTTTCTCTACTATACTCCAAAGTCTTAATTTAGTAATTTGTTAACTTTTCATTTTAGGAAGAAGAAAAAAACTTTGAGAGTTCAGTATTTTAGGTTGTAGTTAATTAACACCCCTACCTTTTAAATTTATGAATCAAGTGAGTTACATGAATCAATTGAAGGCCTATTAGATCAGATTTCAGAAGGAAACTGCTTCTGAATTGTACAGATGAAGACTTCATTACAATAATGTTTCTTTGGCCTGCTAGGTGGCTCAAGTTGTAAGGGCACTGGCCACCAAACCCGACCCACCTCAGTTTGCTCTTTGGGAACTACATGGTGGATAAAGAGGACTGGCTCTGTTATGTTGTTCTTTGGCCTTCACACATTTTGGCACATGTGTTCTGTTCTTCACATGCATACACATAAAAATAAACTAAATGTGCTAAATACCTTTAAAACAAATGAGATTTCATTGTGTCTATACATTTTGATCAAATCCATTCTCTATTCTTCCCCTTCTAGTTCCTCTTACATCCCCCTTCCTCCCAACTTCACCTACTTTTTCTTAATTTTAAAATGTTTAATTAAAATTGCATCATTTTCTTCCTTCTAGTTCCTCCTGTGTCTCCACCTCCTGACTTCCTCTCAAATTCATGTCCTCTTTTTCTTTGATTTTGTAGACACACACACACACACACACACACACACACACACACACTCTGTTGCATTGGTTTTAGTATTGCTTGTGTTGATATGGTTTCAGGGCTGAAGCTCTTGGTATTGTATAAGCAGTAGTGGACCTCACCCATGGGGAAGACTAACTCTCTTTCTCAGCAGTCTTTAGCTGCCTGTCCGTGTAGAGGAAGGCCGCTGAGGATTTCCTTCCTCCACTTTAGCATGTCTGTAGGTGCTGCTGTCTCAGGTCAGTTTTAGGTAGCCAAGTTGTTAAGGTTTCATGGGTGTGGATTGATTGTCATTTCTAGGAGACAATTTCACAGCAGACTTCCTGGTTCTGGCTCTTAAAATCTCTTCCTGCAGTTGTGTTTCAGATACAGCCTTGCGCCAGAGCACCCCATAATCAATTATTTCCTGTATTTTGAACAGTTGTAGCTTTCTGTAATGGCCTCTCACTGCTGCAAAGAGAAGCTTCTTTGAGTGGTGAGAGCTTTATTTATCAGGCAAAGGCAGCCCCGAAGCCTCCTTCCAGATCTGGAGCTAGGCCTGTGGGTGTGGAGATGTCAGTGGGCAAGGGCCAGGACGGAAGAGGAATGGAGTTCCAGTTTGTGTTGCTTAAACCCACTGTGTTTACTTGGTGCTGCCAGATAGTTTTCTTATAGCACAGTAGAATATCATTTAAGCTGCTTGGCAGGAGTAGTGTTTCAGCTTTTTTTTTTTTTGACTCTTGGAATCTTTTCATATACCTCAGGTATCTTGGGCATGGGACCCAAGTCTAAATATAAAATTCATCTCTGTCTTACATATGTCTTTTATATTCAGCCAAAAGGTAATTTGTTACACAGTATTTTACACCTGGAGTTTGACTGAAGCTGTTCTTTGAGATCAGGTTTGAAACTTCTACTTGTGGTATTGAGTGTTTCAGATTTTAGATTTGGGTGTTCAAAAAATATTGATAAAGTTTTAAGTATGTTGAAGCCTGAAATGCACAGAAGATGGTATAGTCTTAGCAAAGAAAATGATATTTTGTTAATATCAGTATTTTTGATAAATGGGATACTTAATTAAGTTATAATCAGATGTGATGTGATGTTCATACCTGAAAATGAAGTAAGTGGTGGCTTTCTGAGAGTGGAAATGGATGCCCTTCCCATTTGAGGATTTGTTTTTCTGTCATGGCTACTTTTGCCTAGAGGTGTCTATATTTTTTCTCTTCTATGCCTCTGTTGTTCTAAGCCTTGGTTGCTATTTCTTTATTTAAACCTCTTTCCCCTTAAAAAATGGCTTTTGCCTGTTACTGACTTTGATTTAGGAATAAATTCCTTAATTAGTGAGTATTTACATCAGAATCAGCCTGAGATTGGCATTTGTGCTTTTCTTTGCATTGGTACTTGGTTATCAATTAAAGTATAGTAAATTTATAGGTAACATTAAAGTATGTATGTAAAGACAAAATCATCTTTGGCTTTTTTTTCACAGCCCCTTCTAGAAAACAAGCTTAAAGCATTCAGTATTGGAAAAATGAGCACAGCGAAGCGAACTTTAAGTAAGAAGGAGCAAGAGGAATTGAAGAAAAAGGTAATGTTTGAGGTGTATTTTAGGTTGTCCTTGGAAGTGAATGGTAAGGGAGCTGTAGAAGCCATGTTTCCTGAAACATTTGATTGCTTAGATGTTTGCACCTCCACACAGGAGTCAAGTCTTGAACACAAGAGATGTTTAGATGAGTTCAGCTGATTAGTTGTTTTGTGTACGTGCACTGTATTGTACCCATTTCCCTTAGACGATGCTGTAGAGTGAAGGCACTTTCCTCCATTTATCTTTTTAATTAATGTTGAACCTTTGTGATTATTTGTAGGATAGAAACAGTCTACATTTTTATAGCTTTGTAATAATTTATTCATTTAAAGTCCTTTTGCAATTTCTGGTTTTGTTTTTTGGACAGCATATTAAAAATAATGCTGTTATAAACAATGCTATACATGGGTGTATTTTTTTTCCCTAGTTTGCTTTTTGGGATATATTCCTGAAAGGGAAATTGAGGAGTGAATGGTAAATTAATAAATGTGCTGTACTTGTCAATTTTGTCAGCATGTTCTCTGTAGGGCAGTGACATTTTGTTCCCTATCAGTAATGTATTAGTGATGCTGCGCCGCTGCTCCCCCCCCCCCCCCCCCCCCCCCCCGTTCACTTGGCAAGTAGTGGATTTTAACCGAAGGAGTTTTTGCCAGTCTGTAGTGTGAAAAATAATGCCTCAGTTTAAATTTGCAATTCTTTCATCAGGAATACTGTTGACCAGCCCTCTGCCTCTGTTTTGTTTCATTTTTCTTCTAGTGTTACTCTTTCTTGTAAAAACTGTTGTTATAGTCAGTTGTCAGTTGCTTCCCATAACTTCTGTATTTCTAATCAAGTTTTTTTTTCTCATTCTCTTCCATTTCTGGCTTAAAGAAGAATTTCCCTCTATTTTGTTCTAGGATCTATATTCCTAGGAGAATCCCATTGAGTTCTAGGATTGTTCCCATTTTTAAGAAAATCTAATCTTTATGCAGTTTTTCCTGGTATATATATAGTACAAAGAGTTGATTTCATTTTATCTTTTTTTCAATTATAGTCAGTTACGCCAGTTTCCTTTACGGGAAAGTCTGTTTCCCTCTGATACTAGATGCTCCTTTTATTGATGTACTTACCCCTTTATTAACACTTTTCTACTTGTTATTAGATACATTTCTTTTCTGATTTTTTTTTGTTTGATTTTTTAAAAAAAGATTTATTTATTTTATGTATATGAGTGCTTTATCTGTATGTCCACCTGCATATCAGAAGAGGGCATCAGGTCACATTATAGATAGTTGTGAGCCACCATGTAGTTGCTAGGACTTGGAACTCAGGACTTCAAGAAGAGCAGGTAATGCTCTTAACCTCTGAGCCATCTCTCCAAACCTTGATTTGGGTTTTTGAGGCAGAATCTTCTTATATAGCTTAGGCTGGTCTGTCTTCCTATCTTGACCTCTAAAGTGAAAGGAATGAAATTTTTATATTTGAATTAAGTCATCTTGCCTTGCAGAACTTCTTAAATAATAATAGGATAATATGTGTTCATATAGTCATTTGTCATATAGTTTGACTCTTGAATTGTTTTTAAATACATTTACTTGCTTACCAATATGAGTGTAAGTTTTTTTCTGCAACTGTACATTTCTAGTAAAGGAACAAAGCCTTTTTGTTTTAATTACTTAATATTTAATTATTCTTAATATCTAATGCCCACCAAACATTAGATGCTAGAATTGCGTAAAAAGGGAGAGATTTTATGCATGTTCTTTCTTTCTTTCTTTCTTTTCTTGTTATGTATATGGGTGTTTTGCCTGCCTGTATGTTTGTGTGCACCTTGTGTGCCTGGTGCCCAGAGAGATCAAAAGAGGGAGTTGATCCCCTTCGGACTGGAGTTACAAATGGTTGTCAGCTGCCATGTGGTTACTGGGACCTGCCTAGGTCCTTAGGAAGAACTGCTGAGCTGCCTCTCTACTTGGTGGTATTTGCCTTTAATGCCAGCATTTGGCCGGCAGATCTTGTCCAAGACCAGTCTGCTCTGTGTATCAAATTCAGGTCTGCCTGGCCTACACAGTGAAGTCCTGTTTCAAAACAAAAACAAAACAAAGCAAATAAATAAGTAAAACCAGATCAAACCATACCCAAACAGCAGTTCTTATGTCACTAATATTTTGTTACATATTTAGGAGGATGAGAAGGCAGCTGCTGAAATTTATGAGGAATTTCTTGCTGCTTTTGAAGGAAGTGATGGTAATAAAGTGAAAACGTTTGTTCGAGGCGGGGTTGTTAATGCAGCTAAAGGTAAGTGGAAAGATCTGGATTTGAACAAACCTTGGATGATGTGATAACAGATTAATTATGGAATTTCACATTTCTTTTCTATTAGCACCCTCTAGTGGTTAGAATAATTAACAGTATGAATGACCAAATATGGAGTAATGAAGAGATACTAAATTCGGTAGCGAGACTGTATGAAGGAGATAATATAATAATGTTTTTTTAAAAAAGTCTCCTTCGTGTTTAAAAAGATCAAATTATGTTGCAAAATTTTTAATGTTTCATAGTTTTGCTATAAAGTGATCAAATTGTTTTTTCAGGTAGAGTGGTAATATGTAAATTTAATTTCATATTCAAATCTTAATACTAAAAGCATCCTTATTTTCTTCTTAAGTAAGAATGACAAAAACCAAAATTATATGAAGTTAGTTTTACAACCTAGTATTTTAAATTTCAGATGAACATGATACAGATGAAAAAAGAGGTAAAATCTATAAGCCATCTTCAAGGTTTGCAGATCAAAAAAATCCTCCGAATCAGTCGTCGAATGAAAGGCCACCATCTCTTCTTGTGATAGAGACGAAAAAGCCCGTAAGTCATTATTAAGTAACTGAGCACTTATTTTAGAAGCTGGCATTGTCGTTAGTACTTTGAGTGCGTCCCCTGTAAGAAATTTCTTATGGTTTGTAACTCTTGAAGTAGAGGTTGCTCTTTGATGTTATCCACCTCAATAATTCATGTAGACAAGTGGTGGTGGGTTTGGTTAGGACATGGTAATGGTAGTCTGAACACTTGTTACTTGTGTTCATATTACATATTGAAAGTCAGAAGTTGGGTTGTAAATGTAGGGTAATGTTGTTCCTTTAAACATTCTGAACTAAGATCCTAAAATTATTAATAACATGTAGTACATGTCTCTTAGGATGGTCTTAGGAATTATTCTCAGAGCAGATGTTTCTGCCTTTTAAATTCTCATTACAGTTTTTTGTTCATTGGAAATAGGAGTTTTACAGGAGACAGTAGGTTGCTAAATGTGGGATCAGGTCACCTGGAGCCACAATTTGGTTAATTAAATATGATTACATTAAGTAGTGGGATTGATTTTTCTTGTATGGGCGTTAAAATAGCTCTGAAAGCAATTAAAACACAATAGCTTTATTGCTATGTAATTCACATGCCTAAAAATTTGCAACTCCAGAAGATTTTTATTACTACCAAAAGAAACCATAAATTTTTGTTTCTTTTTTTTGTCTGTTTCAACTATAACTTTTCATACTCTTCATAGCCATTGAAGAAAGGAGAGAAAGAAAAGAAGAAAAGCAACTTGGAGCTTTTCAAAGAAGAACTAAAACAGTAAGTTGTATAGAAGAATTCTCTGTCATAGGCACATTGGACTGGTAATTACAGCTATCGGTACGTATACCTGTTAGTATCAGCTGGCTGACGTGTGATCTTGCTGTAGCTACAGTAGATGATAGCGTGTGCTTAAAGGTCAGCTAGCGTTGAGTCAGTGTCTGTTGCTTGTACTGTGTAAATTTAAGTCAGTTGGTTTATTTTCTATCTGGAATTTGTTTATTCTCTAGGGTAGAGATGAGAGGTCATCAAATTTATTAAGAGCAAAAAATGTAAGCAGTAGTTTCATATTGAATTTCCTCTTCAGCCTAAAAGACATTGTTCTTGTCCTGTAACCCAGGGGCTAACTGTTGGTTATAATTACTAGTAATGCAAATGCATTAAATTATTTGAAGGTGATACTTAGATGAGCTCTGTTACTGAATATGAATATATTGTGATTTACTCTTAGTTGACTGTAAATATTTTCAACAGAATTCAGGAAGAACGTGATGAGAGACATAAAACAAAAGGCAGGTTAAGTCGATTTGAGCCTCCTCAGTCAGATTCTGATGGTCAGCGACGTTCTAGTAAGTGGTGTTTATCTTAATGTACATATTTATGATTCGTTATCCTAAAAACTAAGAGTTGTTTTCTTTTTTCCCCATTTAAGTGGATGTGCCTTCAAGAAGAAATAGATCATCTGGTGGTAATACCGTGTCTTTGCTTTTTTAGTTAATAGAAATTATTTCAACTTTGTATTTCGCAGGGTATAATTTGTTTTTCTCCTTGTTCTAGTTCTTGATGATTATGCACCTGGCTCGCATGATGTAGGAGATCCAAGCACTACTAATTTATACCTTGGAAACATTAATCCACAGGTAATATACGTAAAATAAAGTAAATGGTGGCTCATGTTCATTTGTTTTGTTGGACAAGTAGATAAATTTCTGAAGTTGGCGGGTCTAATGTAACTAGATAGCATTTAATGATTGTTTTGGAAATTTGGGACTTGAAGATTTGTCTTTTAGTAACTAGATTGTACTCCTTGAGGCTCCTCTTTCTGATAAGTAGCTTGTTTTCTTACGGAGTTTCTTTTTCTCCCTGTGTTTTCTCCTTTTTAAGTGTGTGCTTGTTTTAGCTGCTGCTCGGGCTCCTTCCATTGCCCACCTCCCCTTCGCTGGGGTTGCAGCACGGGGCAGCACGCTGGCGTGGGCGCCGTGGTCCTTCTGCTTCAGTCTGATTAGTCTGTTTGGGGGATATGGTAGTTAGGCAGGATACTGTGTTGAAAAATTATACTTTTGACCCTGCTCTGTGTTTTACTGACTGTTCTCTGATTCTGTTTGTGGGTACTAGAGAGAGGAAAGTGATAGGGTTGTTTTTCCTTCCGTCATCAACAAATACACTCCCCACTCTTCCCTGAAATGCTGTTCAATTTATGGACAAACCGCTGCTGTCAAACAGATGTTTAGATCCCAAGATCTTCAAACGGGAAGACAATTCAGACATGCTTTTGGTTCCAGTAGCTTTTAAGACCCTAAGCCCTAGCAGCTGCTTATTTAAATAAAATAGAAGGCTTCTAATAGGAAAATACTGCAAATGGTAGGACAGGTTTCTTTTCTCTTTTTTAACCTGTGTAGAGTTCCTAGTATTTGAGTGTGATACAAAATGTTACTTTTTACTTTTTAATATGATTTTACTTTCTGTGCTGCATAGAATTCTTTGCGCCTCCTGTTTTTTGTTTTGCATAACTGAGCACTCTGATCTTTTTAATAGATGAATGAAGAAATGCTGTGCCAAGAATTTGGAAGATTTGGACCATTAGCTAGTGTAAAAATTATGTGGCCTAGAACTGATGAAGAGAGAGCAAGAGAAAGAAATTGTGGCTTTGTAGCTTTTATGAATAGAAGAGATGCAGAAAGAGCTCTAAAAAATTTAAATGGTAAAGTCTTTATTGTTCATTTATAGAATTTAGATATTTCTTTGGTGTAGAAAAATCATTCATAAAAACTCTACTGAGAATTTGGATCAAATTTGAAAACATATAAAGGAAATTTAAGTCAAGTCGCCAGAAGTACTTTTTCTCTGGAAGCTTAACATAACCTTTCTTTTTCTTCTCTGTTTTCTTTTGTAGGAAAAATGATTATGTCTTTTGAAATGAAGTTAGGTTGGGGTAAAGCTGTACCTATTCCTCCACATCCAATATACATTCCGCCTTCTATGATGGAACACACACTCCCCCCACCTCCGTCCGGACTGCCTTTTAATGCGCAGCCTAGAGAACGATTAAAAAACCCCAATGCTCCCATGTTACCACCACCTAAAAACAAGGAGGATTTCGAGAAGGTAATTTAAAAAAATGTACATAGGGCTGCATCTAATATGTAAATACTATATCTGTGGTAGTGTTTCTTTTCAACAATTTTTTTAGAAATGTGTGTTACTCTGGTAACTCATAAATAAGTAGATATGTTCCCTGCCTTAGCCCATGGAAACCCTATATTGAAATATTAGGTCATATTTCATATTTTTATTTGTGGCTACCATTCCCTTTTGACCACTGGGTAAGCCACCTCCCCCCATCCCGTGTTGTATTCGGTGTTTGAATTTATTTTGTTCCTAGAACGTGATAGTTTTTATTTGGTTAAGTGACATTTCAATTTAGAAAGCCCACCTAAATAGTTAAGTTGTTTGGATGACAGCAAACTAACTTAGTCTTCAAGGTCTTGAGTTACTAGATTATATAATGACATTTATGGTATTTCAAAAACAGTAACTAATCTAGTAAAAACAAAGGGTGAGTATTTTCCTTTATTAAACATAAAACCAACTTAATTTCAAGTTATAAGAATTTGTTGGTTCTATTTTGAGTTAATTACACTTGAAATTGCAGGGCTGGTTTTAAAGGCTTGGGAACAAAGTAGCAAACTATGGTCAGAGGCAAACAGTTAATTACTTCACAAATTAAAATCTTTGTCTGATACTTCTCAGTGTAGTGCCTATTCCAGTGCATTGATGTGCGTTCTAGCAGGAATGTTCTGATTCTTTGCATTTGGTGAACATTAATTGTTCACTGTGCACACGTCCATTTGCATTTATGTAATTGCTTAGTGTATAATTACTTCAAATGCAGTGATTGCCTGCAGAACTTGTGATTAGATGTGTAGTATTTTCAATGCATATGTATATTTTTGCTTGTTACTTGTTAACAATACTCACATATTCTATGTTTATTATCTGATGTGACTTCATATACAGACTCTGTCGCAAGCCATAGTCAAAGTGGTTATCCCAACAGAAAGGTACATGTTTTTCTTTATTATTACTGATCTAAATATAGACAATATCCCCTTCTGAATTGAAAAGAACTGGTGTTGAGGAAAAGGTAATGTCTTGACTGAGCAATGGCTCCTTCCCAGTACTTTTGGGGGGGGATGTGTAAAAATTAAGTTTAGTACACTTTGCAATTTTATGTCATCTTTTATTTTTATTATCATTTTAGAGAGTTTTTAATAGCTTTAGTAATTAGAATGTTTAAATAGATTAATGTGGAGTTGTTGGTCTGGTAACTTGTTATGACTGTGAAGGGAAAATAGGTATTTTAAATAGAACATATTTTTAAATTTTAGATAGTGTTATAATTTGACTCAGCTTATTACTTTCTCTTGGTTTCTAGATTATCTACATTTAATATATAATCTTGGGTTTAGATCTTATTGAAGGTGCAGTTATATATATTTTTTCCTAACTCATTTTAAGAAGAAACTGCAGTTGCTTTCATGGACACTGGATGTATTAGGAACTTTTAGTCATAATAACAAAGGCGTTTGAATCTCCTTATTTTTCTTTCTTCCCCCCTTTTATTTCTTTTTTAATACACTGCTAATGAAGAACAATCATGCTGTAGGTATGCTCTTGCTCAGTCAAGCTCAGCCTTTTCCCAAACACAGGAACACAACACTGTTGATAATAAATGAACACAAAAGTATTCCAAATTCTCTTTGACATTGGCCTTGGTGAGCAACACCAGCTGAACTGTCTGCGGCAGCGGGGGACCAGGAAAACATCATGGGATGGATTGGGAAAGTATACAGTTTTTGACCAGACATTGGTACGATCGACTCCAATAAATGTGGTTTTTATTATAACTGAGAGACTTTTTTTTTTGTTGTGGTTGCCCAGAATAAGATAATTACTGTTTAAAAATAAAATAATGCACTTTAAAATATATTTTTGTACTACACTCTTCATTTTGATAGAAAAGTCATTTTTTTAAATAAGAAAATTATATAATTCTTAAGGGAAGAGTAAGATAACAATGCTTTACTCTTGATTCCAAATCAGCACCAACTAATTGTCAGATTTTGATTTTAAATAATCATGAAACATTTTTAAGCTTCCTTTAAACTTGTAATTTTATAAAAATTTTTATCTGTTTCAAGCCTGTTTGATACTATAGTGGGTTCTTCTTCCACTGTTAAAACCTTCACAGGGAACGTATTTTTTGTAGCATTCAAAAAAACAAGTCCAGTAATTTTATGTGTGACTTAGCTTATTTCTAAACAAAATTTTGTGTATATGTTTTGCTGAAAAGTCTTGACTTACTATTAGAATGAATCCTTTGGTCTTAAACTTGATAAACTATTTTTCATGCTCCATAAATTACTGAAGTCAAATTGTTTTATTTATTTATATATGTGCACACACATACACACACAGGTCTCTGGGTCTATACCATTTGTCCACCTGGTCGATGGTCGTGTATTATGATTTGCACATAAAACATCCCTGAGTTTTAAAATGCCATAGAACAGCGGGGATTTTAGAACTGAGTAACAATAACATGGTCCCTTTCCAAATAGTGCCACGAACTGCATGGGTGCTGAGAGTGCCTTCTCACTAGGGAGCAGTACTGCAGTTTGCATAGCAGCTAATACTTTTGTGAAGTAAAACCATTTTAAAGTTACAATTCAGTGATTTTTTAAAAATGAGGTTAAATTGATAGTTCTAAGTGTATAATTTCCCCTTTGTACAGATTTAAACCTCCATGTAAATTTTTGGTCTTTAGAATTAATTTTATTTTACTATATATAAATATTAGTGTTTATTTCTATAAAAAGCCATTTAAGTTGGCTTATTTGAAACCTTTAGAAAATATAGTCAGTAATAGAGATTTTTCACTGTCAGGTACTTTGAATTGAAGGAAAGCACCCCCCCCCCATACACACATCTGTCTTCATAACTGTTCTTATAATCTAGCCGTTACATGGACTTTATTGAGCTGAAAATACTCAAGATGTAATTTATGTGTGTCTTAGACCAAGAGCCAATATCCTTTTGCTTTTCCCAGTTGTTACTTGCCAACTTTGTGCTACCTGGGGACTGGAGACAGAGGAGTCAAGGGCAGCGTATGAATAGTTAGGCTGAGTCATGTCTGCCAGACACATTAGTCAGTGTCTGAATTTAGTTTGGAATCTTTTATTAAAGATTTTATTTCCAGATTTAAGAAATGTGAATGCGACCAATAAAGTAACTTAAACAGTTACCTGTGTCTTTTTGGCTTAAATATTGAAAGATAAGCATTACAGTGGGGTACCTCACCACGTCCCCTTTTTTGGAAGGTGTAGAAATTCATTTACTCATGTTTTTACAATATTAAATTTTTATTGGTTGATAATATACAGGCAGGATAGCACATTAGAAACTCCAAACTAATTTTGAAGTGTGCTTCAAAGGGATGTTGCCTCATTAAAGATCAGGTTTAGTAAAAACTCCATCTGGTATGTGTGTACTAGAAACCCAGGAGTTTGGATGGGATTTTTATTAAGTCAAGTCTTAAATTGTTAAATAGTTTTACATTTTTGCAGATTAAAGTTACACTTATAACATTTCATTATCATTATGAAAGTAACTATTAGGAATATTTTCTTTTAAAACAGACATAGTGTATACATTTTTAGATACATGCAAATTGTAAGTTGCTAATTTTAGATATTTGCAGCTATCCAGTTAGTTGTGATTTATAATTTTATTTTTGCATTTGGAAAATATTGTTAAGTGATATTTAGAGAATAAACTCTGTAACTCTAATGCTGTCTTGTGGCTTCCCACACTCCTTCACCTCTCCTTCCTTCCCGTTCCTCTGCCCTCACTGCCCTGTCCCCTCTTAATGCACAAGGCCTTGAATGTGTGCTCCAGGTTATTTTTTTTTATATTAAATTCTGTTAGCAGAATGATTTTTCTCTTAACTGCACCATTATAGTAACTTAGGTCAAGTGTAGTTTTGTATAGGGATATGTCTGAATCCATTTTCTTTAACTGTGTTGTTGTTGTAGGAATTTGCTCGCCCTGATACACCGAATGATAGAATTTGTTGTACGTGAAGGGCCAATGTTTGAAGCTATGATTATGAACAGAGAAATCAACAATCCTATGTTCAGGTGCGCTTTTTTAAAATTATGGTCATAAATCTATAACAATAAAGCATAAGCTATTTTTAAGTAGCATCGAGTACATCCACATTACTATACAACATTATCACTCATCCGTTCATTTTCAGACATCTTCTCACCTTCCAGAACTGAAACTCTGTATTCATGAAAGAGTACCTTACCTCCATCTCTCTGGTCATAGTAATGATTTATGTCTATATTCTACATATTCTAAAGCCTCTTAGCTCTTTTTCTTGTTTGGTATTAAAAGTATTTCTAAGACAACTTGAGTTAAGTCCCCAGAATTCATGTGGTAGAAAGAGCAGAGTCCCAAAAGTTATCCTTTGACTGCCATTTTTTCTGTGCCATGCATGAACATATGCACATACACAAATAAACATGTATTTTTGTTCAAGAATAAAATTCTAAAAACAAAGATTTTTGCAGCATAAGAAGTGTGTCTTAGTCATTAGACTAGATTGTGCTTAAGTTGGTTTTCTATCACTTACGTAGTTAGGGTATAACAACTCAGCATTGTCTAGGAGACCAACTGTTTCATTGTGCTTTTCAGTGAAAGAGTCAGAAGCAAGCTAGAACTGAGCAAAGTAGTTAGAAAGGAAATTATCATCTGAATTGCTTTAATCTAAGACATTGATTTAAATGTTAAATGAGGTAAAGGGTTTTTCAAGTTTACATATTGAGAAATTTTTTTTACTATTCTAATACATCTTGTGACCTATGTTTTATAAAAACAGTTACGTTGAATTTGGTGTTATGGCTCACACCTTTAATCCTAGCACTTGGGAGGCAGAGGCAGGCATGTGTCTTTGAGTTTGAGGGCAGCTTGTTGGGGTACATCCTGAGTCCTAGGACAGTCATGGCTACATAGAGACACCCTGTCTCAAACAAAACCAAACAACATTTTAAAAAACTTTAAAAATAATCATATGACTCAGTGAGATGCACACATTCCTGGTGTTCACATTAGTCTCTAAGATGGTCTGGAAGATAAGACAACCCCTTCCCCTACCTTCTTGTCCCAGGATCTTTACTTTTAGTCTTTAGAAGTAAGGAGGCGAATAGTAATTCTCATATGTTTTATTTAATTGTTAGTAGCTCTTTTTTTTTTTTTTTAAATTGGTGAGGCTGACAAGCAGCTCATAAGTAGATAGCTGTCTCCCACGGAATATGGTACTTAATGGTTTTTTGTTGTTGTTTTGTTGTACTTAGGTTCTTATTTGAAAACCAGACACCAGCCCATGTTTACTACAGATGGAAGCTTTATTCTATTCTGCAGGCAAGTAGGAGCAATTACTTTGTTGACTTCAACTGTGAGGTTTAAACCATTCTAATAACATTCTGGTTATTATTAGGGAGATTCTCCAACGAAATGGCGGACAGAAGATTTTCGTATGTTCAAAAACGGATCCTTTTGGAGGCCACCACCATTAAACCCATACCTTCATGGGATGTCAGAGGAGCAGGAGACAGAAGCCTTTGTAGAGGAGCCCAGTAAAAAGGGAGCACTCAAAGAAGAGTAAGATTTTTTTTGTGTTACGTATTCAGGAAAGTTGCTTTAATGGTTGCTGTCATTAGTTATCTTGCAGTGACTGTCTCAGCTTAAGATAAAATAGTATTTTCACTTGCATATGTTTAAGAGTAAGATGTTTTATTATATACTTTTAGACATAGTGAGTAAACACAATGGTAAACACAGTAATTATATTAAACTTGACATCTTCCTGATGAAATTAGTGATCATTTCCTAAACACAGTCGAGGTCTTTCTCTAGTATTACAATCCTTAAAGTTCTTATAGATGTTACCCAGAGACTGTTAGAATTCTTGCCAGATTTCAAGATAAAAGAAGAAAAATTACCATGTAGCTGGTTGGGTCAGGCATTGACTCCACAAAGCCTTCCCATAGGGTTTGTGTGTGTAGTAGTTTTGAGATGGCGCTGAGGAAAGCATTAATTAGTGCTCACTGGTGAGATGACTCCCAGCTTCAGATCCCAGCACCTACGTGGTAGCCCACAACTATCTATCTGGACCTCCAGGTCTAAGGACCCAGTGTCCTCCTCTGGCCTCTGCAGGCACTAGGTATGCATGTTGTGTATGTACATACATACGTAAAGGTAAAACACTCAAACTCAAGATAAAAATTAATCTTACAAAAATAATTAGCGTTCACTTAGAATAGGTATAGTGAGTTAGCCATATTTAAAAAGCACATGGATTTAATAAGTGTTTAGAGATTCTTCATATCTCATGAAAAATGTTGGCTAAAAGATGTAGCATGGGGCCTGGAGAGATGGCCCAGCAGTTAAGAGCACTGGGTGTTCTTACAGAGGACCTTGGCTCCATCCTAGTAACCCCGTGGCAGCTCACAGTTGTCTGTTATAATTCCAGTGCCAGGAGGAGGCCTGACACCCTCACGCAGACATACGTGCAGGCAGAACACCAATGTACATTAAATGTAAATGGATTATTAAAAGATTTGAGCATGTATTACATCATTGCACAGCTTGTAAGGCTTAATACCCATTGCATCAGTACATTGTTGGCAAGGGTGTTTGTTAGTGGAGTCCTTCAGCTGTTGAGTGCCTTTGTTCCCTTAGGTTTAGCTGCAGATCTAGTCCACAGTCTAAATCTAAGTGTCTTCTGGTTTTGTAAATAAAAATTAAAGTTCTTACTACATTTACGTATTATATTTTGTGTGTGGGTACATTTATTTGTGTATACATGTGGAGATTAGGGAACAACTTGTAGGACTCTTTTCTCTTTCACCTGTGGGTCCTAGAGATGAAATTGAGGTTTTCAGGCTTGGAGGCAGGTGCCTTTATATGTTGTACCATCTTCCCTTCCAAGTAAATAAAGTTTTATTGAAACACGATGATGCTCCTTTCTTTATATATGTATGTAAGGCTGCCTTGGAGTTATAGCAGTAGAGGAACTGTCTTACAGAGACTATGTGGTTTGCAGAACCTAAAATATTCATGTTTTCCTTACAGAAAAAAACCTGTCCTACTCAATCGCTTGTAAACGTGCTAACATAATACTTTGAAAGAAAAGATAGGGAAAACTGTTTTAGGTGGGGACAGTAAGAGCGGAACACTTTTGGAGACTTTAAAAAAAATGACCAAAATTTAAAAGTTCTCCTAAATTTTAAAAAAGTCAGTAGAATATTTTAATAGTTTGAGGAAAAAGTATTCTGCTCTCTATAAGTTCTTTGAAATTTTGTAACAAATTTGGGGAGCCTAACAAAACTTAGTCTTTAAAACTATTTTATCTGAATGGCTTTTAAACAAAGTAGTCTTTGTGAGGTGAGCGTGGCAACTGATGCACTAGAGCAGCAGCCACGAGAAGCTGGTCTGCGGGTGGTAACTATTGGGACATTTGGGGTGTTTGAATCTTTATAAGTGAAAAATTTATCTATATTCAGACAGCGGGATAAATTAGAAGAAATCTTGCGAGGATTAACTCCAAGGAAAAATGATATTGGAGATGCCATGGTTTTCTGTCTTAATAATGCTGAGGCTGCTGAAGAAATAGTGGATTGCATTACGGAGTCATTGTCCATCTTAAAGACACCTCTTCCCAAGAAGGTAATAGAAGTGATTTTCACTCTTTCTGAACATCTAGTTAAGAGAAGCAGGGGTAATAATTGATTCTAAATTGGAACTTTTTAAAATTGGAAAAAAGGTTTTTTTTGTTGTTGTTATTTGTTTTTTAATTTAAAAAGCTTGATTGATGAAATCTTTTCTGTATAGACTTTCATTCTGTCTGAGAAACTGGCTGAAGAGTAATTAAACAGATTTTATTCCAGCAAAAGTTGTGGTTGTAATGATGCTGGATCTCATATAACTTTAATAATAAATAGTTACTATTAAATTACAGCTAAATAGGGCTAGAGAGGTGGTCCAGGGGTTAAGAGCACTTGCTGCTCTTCCAGATTTCTTGAGTTCAATTTCCCAGCCACCACATGGTGTCTCACAGCCATCTATCTATAATGAGATTTGGTGCCCTCTTCTGGAGTGCAGGTGTTCATGGCAGGCAGAACACTGTATATATAATAAATACATAAATCTTTTTTAAAAATTATAGCTAAACTTAGCCTCTGCCACTACCTTAAGGAATGCGTATATAGGCTTTTTTTCTAGATATGCTGTTAGCTAATGTTTTCATTTTGCCTCATTTTGTATTACAGATTGCCAGATTATATTTGGTTTCTGATGTTTTATACAACTCTTCAGCCAAAGTTGCCAATGCTTCGTATTACAGGAAATTGTAAGTATAGTGTATGAGCAGATACTCTGGAAATGATGTATTTAAGGATGAGGAGATCAAAAAAGAGGATTGTGCCAGGTGTGGTAGCACACTCCTTTAATCCCAGCACTTGGGAGGCAGAAGCAGGCAGATCTCTGTGAGTTCGAGACCAGCCTGGTCTACAGGCGAGTACAGGACAGCCAGAACTACAAGAGAAATCCTGTCTCCAAAAAAAAAAACAAAACAAAAAACAAAACCAACAACAACAAAAAAAGAGGATTGCTGTTAGCATTCTTCATTAATAATATAATTTTAGGGGTTGTTGAGATAGGTTAGTGGGTTAAAGTGCTTGTCATGCAAGCCTGATGAATGAGTGAACCTAGGAACTCAGGTAAAGGTGGAGGGAAATTAATGATTCCAGAAAGTTGTTTCCTGACTTTGACTTCATCCCTCAACCCCACAGTAGTAATAACAAATATTTTAAAAGATTATTTTAATCTACTTATTTAAAGTAGAATTAAAAAAAAAAGAAGTACACTTAGTATTTATTAAACTAAACCAATGTACGCTAAATTAACAGTTTGTTGAAAACTTTTTTTTCCCAGTTTTTCTTTTTAATGGCATTTGTGTGTTTGTGTGTGTGAACATGGAACATGACCTATAAATGTAGGTCAGAGGACAACTTGTCCCAGGGATTGAACTCAAGTTGTCTAGTGTGGCAACAAGTGTTTTTATCTACTGAACCATGTAGCTGGTCATTATTATTAGTTTTTTAATTTAACTAGGGTCTAACTCTAGCCCAGATTGCTCAGAACTGACTGTGTAATCCAGACTGACCTTGAACTTGTATCTTCTTGCCCTAACCTTCCAGGTGCTGAGATCTTAGTATAAACTACCATGCTTTATATTTTATTTCTTAAATATTGACAGTAGAACAAATAGGTGAAGTTTTTTAAAAATGGAAAAACCATATAATTTTGCCAATTTAGCCACAAATGATGACATGTAAAAGAAGAAAGCAAAGCTTTAACATCATTATTTTCTTTCGGTAATCATTGTATTAATTTTTTAAAAGACTTACTTATTTTTATTATTTCCATGTGAATGCTTTGCCTGCATGTATTATATGCATCACACACGTGCCTGGTGCCCATGTAGGCCAGCAGAAAGTGTCAGATCCCCTGGAATTGTAGTTGTGATCTGGTTGTCAGAACTGAGAGCTGAATGGATTCAGTGCTCTTAACAGCTCTCTCTCCAGCTCTGTTTGTTGATTTTCCTTGTTCTTGTTTGCTAAAGCAGGGGCCAGTTGTAGTGGGCACCATCATGCATATGTAAATCTTGAGTTCCTCAGAGCTCTTCTGTGTCTGTTACAAGACCAGGCTTAGAGAGAGCAATTGACTCTAAAAGGCAATTCAGAGTCATGGCCTGGGCTGGGAATTGTAGCTCAGTTGGTTGAGTGCTTTCCTGGCATGAAGCAGCACTGGGTTTGATTTCCAGCAACTTTTCAAAAGTAGGTGTGGTAGCGCACACTTTGATCCTGGCAATCTAGAGGTAGAGGCAGGAGGTAGCTCAGGGTCATCCTGTTGAAGTTACATAGTGAAGAAGACGCTGGAGACTCATTTTGCATTTCCATTTCCTAAGCTCCTAACTTGGGCGGCTTTCTTGACTTCCCTTTCTCTTCAACCCCACACCTTGCCCATTAACACTTTTTGTTGACAAATATATTTTATAATATATCCAGAAGCTGACTGGCACCACTTTCCTGGCTGTTAGCCCAAACTGCCATTGTCTGAATTACAATAGCGATCTCCTAACTGATTTTCCCTCTTCTACTCCCGGTCTGGTTGAAAACACAAGTCATGCCAGGCAGTGGTGACGTACATCTCTAAACCCAGCGCTTGGGAGGCAGAGGCAGGTGGATCTCTGTGAGTTTGAGGACAGCCACAGCTACACAGAGAAACCCTGTCTCTAAAACAAACAAACAAAAAAAGAAAATACAAGTTTCTACCTAGGTAGAGTTCAGTTTGTAGCGTGCTTGTCTAGTGTGCCCGAAGCTCTTGGGCACTGTGTGAAATCAAGTGTGGTGGTGTGTGCCTAGCATTTGGAAGCTAGAGGCTGGAGGATAACAAGTTCCAGGCTATCCTTGGCTACATAGCAAGTCCTAGGCTAGCTTAGCCTGTATGTGTGTGTTTGTGTGTCTATATGAGTATATGTGTACTCACCCTACTTTCAGTTCTGCCTTAATACTTAACTTACCTGTTAAGTTTGCTTTTTCTATGACACAAAGGAGCAGGCAACATGGCTAAATTCATCCTGAATATAAAATTGCTTGCTAAAGAAGGACACTGGTATTTTAAATTTCTTAATTTGCTTTATCTATAAGACCAGGAAAGGTTTTCATTGGCTAGTGGGCTGAAGAAAGTGTGAATTTTTAAGCAATTTCTGTTTTAAAGACTATATTGTTTGAATTTCAGTTTTGAAACAAAGCTATGTCAGATATTTTCAGACCTCAATGCTACTTATCGTACAATTCAAGGCCATTTACAATCTGAAAATTTTAAGGTATGTGTGTTTTATTGTTTCTTCCCAATGTGTCAAATGGAGGATGGCATTAGAGGGCTATAAAAGAACGTGAGACAAGTACAATATTTAAGACTTGGATCTTTTAGAAACTACTCTTAAAATTCTTTAAAATTGTCTTCTCAGGTAGCTTTTAGATTTATGCTAATTATCTAAATGTTTTTATTTAAAATTTCTTTAATTTATTAGTTTTAATTATATGTTTGTATCTCTTTGTGGATATAATGCACATGTGTGCAGGTGCCTACCCAGGCCAGAGATATAGGATCTCCTTGGAGTTGGAATTACAAGGAATAGTGGGCAAACTGATATAGGTGCTGGGAGCTGAACTCAGGTCCTTGTACCTTATTTAAATATTTTAATACTGTTTTTTTTCCTCCTCACATCCTCACAACACATTCAAAAGACCATTTATTTTATGATGGTATATATTATATAGTTTGTCTGGGTTATAAACATGCCTTTTGGTTACTCGTGGTTGTTTAGAAAGTATTTTCAGGGCATTAGTGGCTCCAATACAGCAAGTGGCTATGATGTGTGGCCTCACATGGTATGGCCTAGGTCCTGGAGGTGCCACCTGACCCTAGTCTGCTGAGGTCCTGCCATGCTTGAGCTGGCAGCAGCCAGCTCCATCTTCCAGAGTCTTGGGAGGGCCTGAAGCTTGGGCCTGTAATCTCTTCCCCAGAAGTGGGAAGATGAAGTACATGTAGTGGTTGTCTACCATAGGATGCCACCAGAGGAAAAAGGCCCTAATGTGAAGTGTGTTGCTATGAAAACAGTGCCATTTGAGACACACTTCTTCACAGCTGTGTCCAGGTGCAGAGCTTGATAGAAATAGAGTGGACATCACTGATTTCACAGTTTGCAGATGTGCTTGCAGCTGACTACCACTATCTGAACAGTGGCGGAAGCACAAGGTGACTTAAAAATACCCTTGGTAATGATTGGAAAGTTTGATCTTCAGGAGTTGTGTGGAAGATGTAAGCTTTCTAGGAGTGTGAAGAGTGCTGGACACTGCTCTTGTTTAAATAATGAATGCACATTTAAGACAGGTTGTTAATTTTAATGAGCTGCTTTGAAGGAAAAGGAACTATTCAAGGTTTTTTGTTTTTATTTTTTAAATAACCTCTTAAAAGAAAGACCAAGGACCTTAAGTTGTAGATCATTGTTAAGAAAAAGCCAATCAAAACCCTCCACCCAACATTGAATTGAACAAATGAAAATGCTATTGTGGAAAGATCGTGTAGAGAAATTTCTTTAGCTTGGGAAGCTATCCCTGACCCCATTATATATGTATGCAGACAAACCCACTGACACCTTTTTTAATCTTAAATTTTGGTTGTAAGTTACAATTTAGAGGAAAATGTGGTCGATGTACAAAGCAAAGTGTTAGCCTGGACCAGGAAGTGCTTCATTGGACCATAATGGATTCAGGATAAAGCTTGATTGTTTGGGTTTCTAGTGGTACTGGGAAATTGTTTTTCACAAACACTACTGATGACATAAGAGTTGACCTTCTTAACAAAAAACAAGTTGGGTTTTTTCTCAGTATTTTTAGACCCTTATTCTGTTTGCTTGGAAATAGCATTGAATTGCTTTAGAATTTTGAGAATGACATGTAGTTATTTTCTTTAATTAGAAAAAAAGATCTAGCAATGTAAAGAAAAATTCAGCAAATCACAGTGGTTTTTCTCATAGACTGAAGTGTGATACGTACGGCCTCAACTAGTTACTCACTGTCTGTTTTCTATTTATTTAGCAACGTGTAATGACCTGCTTCAGAGCTTGGGAAGATTGGGCAATCTATCCAGAACCATTTTTGATCAAACTTCAAAATATTTTCTTAGGACTTGTAAATATTATTGAAGAAAAGGAAACAGAAGTAGGTAGTCTGCACTTTTAAAATTGTTCTGGGGGAAGGAATGTTACATATATAATTTGTCTTTGTGAAAAATATCTCTGTTTACCATTAAATAATCCAGGAGTTAGTGTTGCATATGACAGGGATTTTCATTGTGTTCTTATGTGATAGTGACTGTTTTTATTTCTGATATATTAGTAGAAAACAAATAATACACAGAAGCCCCTCAACTAATGAGGGGGGTCTTCATAAACTTACTGTATGTAAGTCTCATTAAGTTGAAGAGACATTGCATCTATCTGACTAAACCTGAGAGCTTAGTCTAGCCTAGCATGAACTTTCACAGAGCTTAAATTACACTATAGCTAAGCAAATCTAACAGGAAACACGGCTTTAAAGAAAACATTGAGTATCTCATGTAACTGAAGAACTGTATTAAAAAAATGATGGCAGCTGGGCGGTGGTGACGCACACCTTTAATCCCAGCACTCAGGAGGCAGAGGCAGGCGGATCTCTTGAGTTCGAGGCTAGCCTGGTCTACGGAGTGAGCTCCAGGACAGCCAAGGCTACACAGAGAAACCTGGTCTTGAAAAAGAAAAAAATAAATAAATAAAATAAAAAAGGTGGCAGTGCAACACTGTAGATGTTGTTTACCCATGTGATTAAATGCTGCTACCCAACATGATGAAAATGGCATACTCTAGAAAACATCAAAATTTGAACTATAGTTACTACTGAATTGTATTGCTTTGCACCATTGCAATTTTTTACAAGTGTAAGTCAGGTCACGGTGAGTTGAGCATCATCTCTATATAACAGCTTATATTTTGTTAAAGTAAATGTAAGCTTGGAAGATGCAGCATGGTGGTACCAAACTGCTCATCATCATTCTCTTGCTTTTTCCCTCCTAGTTTGTAAATCGTTTATCTTTGTTTCTGGTAGTAGTGTCGGATCACTTTGTTGATGCATTGAAATCACTTATATTTAAGGCTATTATTGAGAAAGGTTTTCTAATTGTAATAATTCTAATTGTTCATTGTTTGTTCTGTTCCTTTGTTCTTGAGTTCCCCCACTAGGGTCAAGGCTTTGCTGGTTTATCAGGCTGGACATGATGGATTCTTTCCTATCTTCTTTGTTTATCCAATCCTCTCCTGAAGTTTCATTTATTCCCAGCTCTTGTGGTTGAGACTTCTTCCCCTTCTTATATATATCTAAATGTATCTAAATGTTATTTGTAGTGCTGGCTTGGTTCTTGTAAACTGCCTTAGTTCATTCATGCTCACCTTGAAATGTTCTTATTAATAGACAAATTTGTTGGCTATAGCACTCTTGGTTGGCTGTTTCAGGGCTTGATTTGTATCATTCCATGCTTTCCTGCTTTCGGGTTATGGAGATCCTGTTACTCTTGACACATCTGCCTTTGTAGATGAGCTGATGTTTTTTTTCTTAAAGTTTTTACTACTGGTGTTTTGCTTTGTATTTTTGATGTCTTTACTATGCCACAGAGAGGCTCGCTCTTTCTTTCTTTCTTTTTAAATTAATTTATTATTATGTATACAGTGTTCTGCCTTCATGTACACCTGCAGGCCAGAAGATGGCATCAGATCTCATTACAGATGGCTGTGAGCCACCACGTGGTTGCTGGGAGTTGAACTCGGGACTGGGACCTCTGGGAGAGTAGTTAGTGCTCTCAACCTCTGAAGCATCTTTCCAGCCCCACAGAGAGGTGGTTAATCTGGTCATATCTGTTGGGATTCTAAGTACCACTTTGTTTGTTTGTTTGGTTGGTTTTTCAAGACAGGGTTTCTCTGTGTAGCCTTGCCTGTCCTGGACTCACTTTGTAGACCAGGCTGGCCTCGAACTCACAGCGATCCACCTGCCTCTGTCTCCCAAGTGCTGGGATTAAAGGCGTGTGCCACCACCACCCAGCATTGTTTTGTTTTGTTTTGTTTTAAGTCTCTGGATTTGTGAAATTTTCTGTTCCTTTTATTTTATTGAATCAATTAGTTCCTTGTGCTTTTAGTACTTATCTTAACTGTCTTATATCCCATGGATGATTAGGTTTGGGCGCTTTGCCAAATTCTAGAGTTCTTTGATGTTTGTGGTCATGACTGTTTATTCATTTGTTTTCCTTACTGATATTTGAGTGCAGTATTTCATTCACTTTGTCCTCCATAACTGATATTCTTCCTTTTGCTTTGTAGAATCTATTGGTGAGGCTTCCTACAGTTTGTTTTGCTTTAGATTTATTTTATGTGTATAAGTGTTTTACCTGCATGTGTGCATGTACACCACATGCATGTTGGGTGCCCACACAGATGAGACAAAAGAGTCAAATGCCCTGGAACTGAAGGTTCTAATGGTTGTCAGCACTGTGGGGTGCTGGGAATTGAACCCAGGTCTTCTTGCAAGAACAAGTGATCTTAACCATTGAGCCATCTCCCCAGTCTGTTACCTCTCTCCCAAAACGCGCCCTGTCTCCCCCACCCCTCGCCCTTTAGCTTCATGGTATGGGCGGCATGCAGGCATGTGCTTGCTACAGCTCTCGAGAAGAGGCCAGAGGACAATCTCTGGGTTCTTTATTCTCTCTTGCTCACCTTACTTTGTCCATGGATTGAACTCAGACTGGTAAGCAAGCCTATGTGCAGTGTCTCTCCTTGCCATCCATCTTACAGACCCACTACTGTAAATTTTACTTGAGTCATTGAGGTTTTCATTTCTAACTTTTCTAATATTTTTACCTATATTGTTAAATTTTTTAACAATTTTCCTCTCTGTTGCTGACTCTCCTTTAGGGCCTGCTTGGTATCATTCATCATGATTACAAGAGAATTTTGTAAAGTTTCTTCTGAGGTTTAACCTACATCACTATCTTTCAGTTCCGATGAGAGGACTTTGGAAGGTCTTTGCTTTTCACCTTTCTCGTGTTGCTGTGTTGCAGCCCATGCATCTGGGGGCTGGGATATCCTTTTGGGATAATAGGAGAGCCTTACTGAGTAGTCTACTTTGGAGCGCTCAGTCTCCAGTACCCTTTGGTGAGATTGAGGCAAATTGTTTCAGAAAGCCAGAGAACTACACTTTGTGCAGCAGAGGTTTGATTCCGTTCTTTCCCAGGATCTTTTCACTTCCCTCCTGAATTTTTCTGACTCTTCCCCTCACCAGTTGGTGAAGGGACAGCTACTCTTCTGTCATCTTCTCGGCTTCTGTTTTAGTTTCTGCAGTGTACAATGTTCCTTTGTACATGTTCTCTTTCTGGACCTTCTGTGTTACCAGAGCGCAGCGTAAGTGTAACTTCAGAGCATCGTCTGACTTCTTCAAGTGAAATTTAATTATTAAATATTATAATAAGATGGTGATGAACTCTCTTAGCAATAGTTCTGACCTGTTTCCTTTTTAAACAATGGAAACCTTTATTAAGCTTTTTGAAGAAGAACCAAGCTTAATTTTTTTTTTTTTTTTACATCCTTGACTCTCCTGCTACCTGGCACCAATAATAAGCACTTAGTACATATTAGGTAAATACATGTATAGATGATTGCTGCTTTATCAGATAAAACGTGTGTTTATACTATGTCTGGAAATAAGGATATCCAGCCATGTTAATTTGTACTAGATTTTAAGTTAATCTAACATTGAGAGACTTATGCAAGTCAAAGAAAATACTGCAGTAGTTCATGTTTCTGTAGGATGTGCCAGATGATCTCGATGGTGCTCCCATTGAGGAAGAGCTTGATGGTGCGCCTCTGGAAGATGTGGATGGAATTCCCATTGATGCTACTCCCATGGATGATCTTGATGGAGTCCCTATAAAAAGTCTTGATGATGATTTGGATGGAGTGCCTTGTAAGTTCACATTTCAAATATTTCTTTTTGTCTCAGTTGTCTGAAAGTTACAGGCAACATCTTTCATTTATTTTATAGTCAAAATGTCAGATGCCCAGTATTACTTGTTCCCCTGTTTGTTTTCCACCTGCCTAAATTCATACCTCCATATACTTCACCTGTTACCCAAAATTTTTCCCAAATAGTTCTTCCATGGCCATTTTTTGCCTTGCTGTTGATTGATGCTTAAATTTACCCACTGCCAACTTGGTCAACAAATATTAAATGGATAGTTCGAAAAAAATTCATAAATTTTAGGTATCATAGTACATTCTAACAATTTTTCTCTTTCATGATTGTTTATTACTTTTTACTATGTCTAATTTATAAAAGTATGTGCACACAAGAAAACATAGTAAATGGACATAGGGTCAGGCATTTACTAGAGGTCTTGGGATGTGTTCTCTGTGGGTAAAAGGGCTCACTTTGCACTGCTTAAAATTTGGATCTTGGCTGGAGAGATGGCTCAGAGGTTAAGAGCACTGACTGCTCTTCCAAAAGTCCTGAGTTCAATTCCCAGCAACTACATAGTGCCTCACAAACATCTATAATGTGGTCTGATGCCCTCTTCTGATCTGCAGGTGTAAATGTGGGTATAGCACGGTATAATAAATCAATCAATCAATCAATCAGTCAATCAATCAATCTTTGCCGGGTGTGGTGGCGTAGGCCTTTAATCCCAGCACTCAGGAGGCAGAGGCAGGTAGATCACTGTGAGTTCGAGGCCAGCCTGGTCTACAACGCGAGTCCAGGACAGCCAGGGCTACACAGAGAAACCCTGTCTTGAAAAACAAAAAACAAACAAAGAAGGATCTTAAGCAAAAAAGTGAGTTAATTATAATTCTTGTTCTTGGTACTGTCAATATTTCTCTACATGTGGACTTACTTGGTTTTGATAAGCACAGTAGTTTGAGTTGTCCTCTAATACATGTAATAGCTCATCTTTTCTTCAATAGTGGATGCAACTGAAGACTCAAAGAAAAATGAACCCATATTTAAAGTTGCCCCATCAAAGTGGGAGGCTGTAGATGAATCTGAATTGGAAGCACAAGGTAAGTAAATTGCAAATACTGAACTTTGAAACAGTTGTGCACTGGGATAGTGGTGCCATTGAGTAGTATTTAGTACTTGCCTACCATGTGTAAGGCGCTGGGTTGGATCCCTGACACTTGGAGAGGGGGAAGAGAATTCAGTTCTTATTGGTGTGTTTGTATTTTTGTGTGTATTTTATTCCTTGTGTATAAAACCTTTGTTTTCAGCCTTCAGACTCAATGTTACCATGCTTTAGGTCTATCATAAATACATTTATTGTTGGTGCTCTTATAATAATTGTCTTCGCTCCTTCAGTTGGAAGCTTTGAGAGAAATCACAAAAAAGTGAAACAAAAGAAACAAAACACAAAACCCTTTCAAGGGTTTGCATAGAAGTATGGATGGGAAGCAGTGTGTATTTGGAAATCTCTAGAAGGTCAGTTTCAGAGAAACTGAGCCTTGACCCTCCATAATGCTTGTTAGATGCAGTTTACACTGACCTTTCTCTTCACACTTAACTGTATCTGTTAATATTTGTTGGTCTGAAGTAAGTGTGACAGGTTTTTTAATAATTTCTGAATTTGCATAGTTATAGTGTAGACACAAGAAAAGATGATGTATAGCACATTGAATTGGCTGTTGGAAAAAGAGATAAGCTTAGATAAAAGCTCCTGTAATAGAAACTTTCAGCTCTAAAGCTGAGTGTCTACTATGTTGTAGCAAAAGTGGTAATTTACCTTGTGGAATTACATTCTCTTTCTCTGTACAGCGGTGACAACTTCTAAGTGGGAGCTATTTGACCAGCATGAAGAATCAGAAGAAGAAGAAAACCAAAAGTAAGAATCTTAAGTTTCAAACATACCCGGTTCCCTGCACACGTACACTCCATCTTTTACTAACAGATCTGGTTGGAATAATGGTCCTTGTGAGAGAATCATCCTTAGTCTCCATCGGTTTTTCCCACTGAATAAAGAGCAAATGGGTGTGTGGATTGCAAGGATGCTTGCTCAATCAGCAGTTTGTAGCAACAGTCTGATGACCTGAGGAAACTGGCAGTGTCTGTCTTCATTGGTGTGGCTGGATGGACCAAATTGGTAATGCTGAGATACTTAGAAAGTGGAAGTGTGGCTTACCAGTGGAGATAGCTCTCTGAAACTGCAGAGTACTAGAGTTGAATGGTGCAATTTAGTTTGCTTTGAAATTGATTTTGTTGACTTTATTTAATGTCCATCATTAACAGCATCTCAAAATGTTAGCATTAAAATACATACTTTACCGATCAAATAATACTTTAATTTACAGTGAAAGGTAGAAGGTCCATCAAAGAATTCCAGATACATTGTATGCTCATTTTATTTCTGAAAACATCAAGGTTTTTGGTATAAAATTGATTTATGTGTTACTATATTACTGTGTTTTAGTATAGATGTTGAAGTAATCATTGGTAGAAACATGGGGCAGTAGAAGTGGAATTCATGTTTTTAATTTTTAAAAAAAATTTCAAGTAAATTATGTAAGCATAGGTTTATGAAACTACATGTAGTTCAAGAACACAGATTAGCATATAGCTTTCTGGTCTGTCAGAATTTCTTACAGCTCACTACTGCTCTCTAGTGGGTGAACCAGAACTGCCTTTTATGGCTGCTTCATAAAACTCTTGCATTTGCCCAACGCATGACATTTAAAACTAGTACTTGCAATACTTGCAGAGAAATGTTAAAAATAGTAGCATTTGTAATGAATTTGGTGCAGATTTATAATTTAGAATTTCCATTTTTCACAAAGTATAGCAGGAAGCAATAACTCAAAGGTCAGGAGCACTTGGTGCTATTGAGGAGGACTGGGCTTCATTGCTAGTACCCATATTGAGGTTCACACCCATCCTTAGCTCAGGGGTTCCCACACCCTCTTCTGATGTCCATGGGCAACATGCACATGATACACATATATGCATGCAGGTAAAATATTCACACCCATAAATTAAAATAAAAAATACAGACTTTATAAATATGAAAACAA
The DNA here is from genome assembly GCF_964271855.1 of Acomys minous. Taxonomy (NCBI): domain Eukaryota; kingdom Metazoa; phylum Chordata; class Mammalia; order Rodentia; family Muridae; genus Acomys; species Acomys minous. The sequence continues at coordinate 27,365,078 of NC_140495.1, forward strand.
GCTGAAGGAAGAGCTAGCTTTCAGGGTCAGCTGCAGCATAATAGTTGAAGTTTCCCAGTACTCAAACATCATGTATAGTTTCTATTCTAGTAATGTGCTGATCAGGTGAGGGCCTGCTGTGTTGGGTGGATTGTTTTATGGGGAGTGTGGCTAACTCATCTTATGTTCTAGATTACAGCTTCTGAGGAAGGGGGGCTAAACATTGTATTGTATTGTATGTATGTATGTATGTATGTATGTATGTATGTATGTATGTATTTATTTATTAATTATCATGTATATAGTGCTCTCCCTGCACCTGTAGGCCAGGAGAGGGCATCAGATCTCATTATAGATGGTTGTGAGCCACAATGTGGTTGCTGGGAATTGAATTCAGGATCATTGGAAGAGTAATCAGTGTTCTTAACCTCTAAGCCATTTCTCCAGCCCCAACATTTGGCTTTTTAAACACAAACTTTCATGAATTGACTGAACTGAAGTTGCAGCACTCATTGGTTATTCGTTTTATTTCATCACATGCCCACAGTGTTGCAGAATGAAAAGTACACGATAGCATTAGCATGCAGAATTTATTAAAAGTGTGATTATATTGAAGCTCAACTTTTTCTGTAGAGGAAATGTTTTTCAGAACTGTCTAAAAAAAATACCTGACCAGATATATGCAGAAAATGTTTTAGAAATGCTTTATATGTTCTGCAATATCATTTAAGTTCTAAGACAATGAAAAACAATACCCAAATGAAAAGTATAGCATTTTGTTTTCTCTGCTTGACATTCAGTGTATCCTCTGTTTCTAAAGTCAGGAAGAAGAAAGTGAAGATGAAGAAGACACTCAGAGTTCCAAATCAGAAGAACATCATTTGTATTCTAACCCAGTGAGAGAAGAGATGACTGAGTCCAAGTTCTCTAAGTACTCTGAAATGAGTGAAGAAAAGCGAGCTAAGCTTCGTGAAATTGAGGTTTGTGTTGTATTGAAGTTAAAGCTGCCTTTCTGGCCTTTAATGATTAATGCCAAATTAACTCCCTCTTGACGTGGTTGTTATACATCCCATTCTCTCTGCTTCAAAACCTCCATATGAGTTAACTCTGTCTTTTAGTTCAAGTGTCACCTTTTTTCAGTGCTAGCCTTGTCTTTCTCTAGACTTACTTCCTGGTGTGCTTATCTCTGTGTGGTTTACTTCTTGTGTGTGTGTTTTGTTTGTCTTGCTTGCTTCCTTTGTTTGTTGAACATCTATTTCCCACTAGGCTGCTGTTTCTGTGAGGGATGAAGAACGCGTGTGTTCTCTGTTTGAGTGCATGGCATACAGGAGCGCCTCTGAGGAAGAGGATGCTAAGGAATAGTCTTGACCATGTAGGAAACCCATTCAACTTTGAATGCATACCATATAACTAAGAAAGTAAAGTGTTTTCTGGCACATTCAAGTTAGGTTTACATTTTATTAATTACAGTGATTTATTTGAAAGGTTTCGTGATAGGGTATAGGATATGTTGCTTGAATCTTAACATTAAGCAGAAGAAGGGAGAAAAAAAATAGGTGAGCAAGCCTGAACTATCTAGGGCAAACTTTCCCCTTCTCAGTCCGTCTGCTCGTTCGTTCGTTCTTTCTTTCTTTCTTTTTTTTACAGTGCTTTTTGTTTTATATCCCAGGCTACTTGGACATGTTGGAACTTGAAAATAGTTTTTATTAGCATATATTAATTATATATAATGAGTTTCATGACATTTTCATTTATAAGGTTTTTTATCACACTCAACCCCCATTACCTTCGTCTGTCCCCTTTAGCTCCCATACTCCCAGTGAGCCTCTTCCTGTTTCCAACCAGCCCGGTACTTTATTGACTAGCAGTTGCGTGCATGCCTGCTTTTGTGTGCATCTACCAATGAGTTTTCATTATAGCGTTCATTTGGGATCTTGAGTGGTAACAACATATTTAAAGGAATGATTCTCCTTCCCATGGTGACCATCAACTGTTATAGATCCTCGGGAAGGACGGGACCCTGCGAGGAGAGAAGTATTATTGAGTGCTCAGGGCGGCAAACTTTCCCAGCAAATGTCAGCAAAATCGCCAGCCAGTCTAGAGCTTGAAAAGAATGTGAGAGTTCTCAGTCTGTAGTACTCATTCAGTAGTGACGTTGAATGGCAGCACCTTTCTTCTTACACACTATATTAATGATCTTATTTCTCCTTCTTCTTAATCATTGGTAGGAATATTCGTTTTTTGTTTTTTTTTTTAAGATTTATTTATTATGTATACAATGTTGTGTCTGCAATTACAAATGCACGCCAGAAGAGGGCACCAGTGCTCATTATAGATGGCTGTGAGCCACCATGTGGGTGCTGGGAATTGAACTCAGGACCTCTTGAAGAGTAGCCAGTGCTCTTAACCTCTGAGCCATCTTTCCAGCCTGTATATTCTTTTTCAATACCTTTCCCCTGGTATCACCAAATCAAAGAAAGTGTTTTGTTTTAACCCTATGCAGAGTCTGCATGATGCCAGTTTATAAGTGGAGACAAGAAGCTTTCAGTTAGTAATTTACTTCCTTTCCTTGTAGTGCTCTATGTTCCCTAGCTGGCTAGGGGAATAGGGTGTTGGTTGTGTAACAGTAAGCACACTCACTTGGACCTTTTCATCCTGGGTATGTCTTTTTGTAACTCAGTAATACCTCTGTCTTCCTAATGTAATGAAACTACTAAGAGTAGAAATAAGTTATACATAGTGACATGTGCTTGTAACCTCACATCCTTGGGGCAGGGAAGGAAGATTATAAGTTCAAGATTTACCTCAGTTATCTAGAGAGTTCAAGAATAGTCTTAGCCAGATTGTGTCAGAAAGAGGGTAAAAGTGTGTGTGTGTGTGTGTGTGTGTGTGTGTGTGTGTGTGTGTGTGTGAGAGAGAGAGAGAGAGAGAGAGAGAGAGAGAGAGAGAGAGAGAGAGAGAGAGAGAGAGAGAGTCCCCCTGGGGATGTGGTTCTCTGCTAGAGTAGTTGTTTTAGCATGTAAAAGACTCATGCTTCAATCTTCAGGGCTAGGGAGTAGGGAATAGAAACAAAGACTGTAAAAATATATTTTCTTGATAATTGGAGTTATAATGTCCGCACAGGGGGCTGGGGAGATGGCTCAGTCAGGAAAGGTACTTCCCACCAAGCCTGATGACCTGGGTTCGATTGCCATGACACACATAGTGGAGGAGCAGAACCTGATTTGACCTCCACATGAATGGCTGTGATACAACTTTTTGCGTGTGTGTGTGTGTGTGTGTGTGTGTGTGTGTATGTGTGCGCACACACACACACACAAATGTTACAAAAAAGTCTATATAGACTGCCTAATTCTTTTAAAATGTTTTGTTTCCTTATTAATATAAAGAGAAGAAAACCATATAATGTAGCATTTGGTTGTTATCTGAACTTTATGAGCATTATCATTTCCAAATTCTCTGTGTATATGTGTGATATTGTACATGTGCACGCATACCTTGTGTGTACACTGTATATGATCTTTTGTATGTTATAGTCTGCTCCCTAAGTATCTCTCTAGCTCTCATAGTACCTATCTCATAAATTGGAAGATAAACCAACATCTAGGTTTAAGTGTAGATCTTAGCTTCATCTTGGCTTTACCTAAATTCTTCTCCATTGTTACTCTGGGACATTTAAGTCAGGGAACAAAGTTTCACAGCGGGTAGCAGATTTGAATTAGAACTTAAGGCTCACAGACTTTTTTTCACCCTTTCTTACCTTGCTTCCCTGCCACTTGATACTTGGTTTTAAAACCCAGGGGCTTTATTAGAGAACCTTTAAGTAAAGAATACAGTTCTAAATTAGTTTCTCTAGGTAGTTTTAGTATATAGTATATTTTATACAATAGTTTTTCTTCTTGAAAGCTGTTCCTTTCCCTAAATGCGTCCTAATAAAAATGTCCAACAGCTTAACATTCTTTAAACCTGCAATTAATAAAAACTAATGCATTTGTGTTTCATAATACTAATATTCTCTACAAAAATGCTTAAAAACCTATAGCCATGTATTGGGCTAAATAGATGTTACTTAAGAGTGACAACTAGGCTAGTGCTGTCTTTTCCTGTGCTGCTTTTCCTGTGTCTGCCAACAAAGGATGGGGGAGCAGAAGGCTAGGAGCCAAGTGGAGGGTGCAGCTCGGGTGGTGGCGGGCCTCTCCTGCCTGCCCTGACGAGAGAAGGACAGTTCAAGGGAGGATGAGATGCCTGCTTGTTGTCTCAGGGGAGCAGGGGTGACTGTTAAGCCTTTGCCTGGACTATTTCTTTTTGTGTTGAACAGCGTGGTCACTCTTTTTTATATGGGTATCCCAGTTTGTGTTTGGGTCTCAGACTTTATTATCAGAAACTTTTAAGGTGGCATTTTATAATGGTTTAAAAAATAATTTTAGCCATATGTAGTGGCACATGCCTGTAATCCTTGTACTTGAGAGATAGACACTAGGAATTAAAGTTTGATTCTAGCTTGGCTACACAGGGAAACTCTATCAAAAACATAAAAAGGACCAGGAGATAGTACAGTCTGTAAAATGCTGCCATGAAAATGTGAAGGCCTGAGATAGAGTCCTACAACTCATGTAAACATCTGGGCTTGGTACTGTGCACCTCATGTGGCAGTACTGGAGAGCATGAAGCAGAAGTTGCCAAGTCCCCTGGCCAGCCATGCTGTCCTAATTGCTGAGCCCCAGGTTCCAGTGAGAGACCATCTCAAAAAACTCAGGTTGCTAGCCTCACACTGAGGCTGCCCTCAGCCTACACATACACAAAATTATAAAAAGATTGTGTCCTCCAAAGTCAGATTGCTGTTTAGCTCAGAGATACTTGATTTTTAAACCAGTTTATCAATGTTATATTCCAAACAACAGAATTTGGTTGCAGGAGGTTTCATATGGTGGTGAAGTCAGCTATTTGCGTAGTCCTGTTTTTCTCCTTAACTTCAGCATTTACATTTAAGTTTTTCATTAAAACGTGAAAAGTGCAAAGACTAATTTTAAGGCTTTTGAGGGAAAAGATGGAGAGAACCTTCAGTCTCTAGTTTATCAAATACTGCTGTGGAAGAGGACAAGAAATCAAAGAACCTATAAAATAGTCATGAATTCAAACACTGAAAATATTTCTTTGATTTGTGGGGCAGGGGAGGATTATAGCCTTCCTCTAATGTTCGGGCTTCCTTTCCTACATGCTTTAGGAGCAGGTAGTCTATTTAAGTGGCTTATCAATATAAATAAAGTGGAATGTTACCTCTGGAGATATTCTTGCCATCTCTTCTGTGAAACAAGGCCGAGCCAACTTGGGATGTCCATGTGCTTGCTTCTCTCCACATCACTGTCCTTCCCCTTGGTTGAACAGAAGAGTATGATTGCCTTTAAAATTTTATGGACATTTTAAACTCCAGGCAGTTTTTATTTTACTAATGTAGAAGTCAGAGGACAACTCTCAGAAGCCATTTATCTCATGCCTTGTTGAGGCAGGGTCTTCTTAGCGCTGCCATGGACCAGCAAACTTCCCAGAGCGTCTCCTGGCTGCCTCATGTAGTGCTAGGAGTGCTAGCCCTACAGATAACTGTCAGCAGGTCACCATGTTCAGTGTTTAAAGCATAGGCCCTGGGGTTAAAGTTACATTTACTATTGTTGACCTTGTGCATATCACAGCAGTCGAATGGAAGTCAAAACAACTTGTGGTTCTCTCCTGCCATGTGGGTTCCTGGGATCAAACAGAGATCATCAGGCTTGGCAGGCACCTTTCCCCACTGAGCCATCTCACTGGCCCACATTTATCTTTTTAGTGGTTTTTATTGTATAAAAGAGTTTTAGTCTGGCATGGTAATGTGTACCTGTAAATCACAGCACCCAGGAGGCCAAGGCAGGAGGATCACAAGTTTGAGTCCAGTCTCCAATACATTTCAAGGCCTTGTTTTCAGGAGTAGGGAGTGATCAAAATATTTAACTCTCCAGAATGTGACATTTTACCTTTTCTTGTATTTCCTTTCTCTGTTACTGATGTTAGCAAGGTTAGATTATTACTGTTTTTTAGAGGGACGAGTGGGGGTTAGTACAGGCTTTTAGATTGTTAATCCATTGCAAGTGTGTGTATAATTAGCCAGAAATCTTAAGATGAATATATAAGCACTCTTACTAACATGCTATAGCAAACAGTGGTCACATAAATAGCTTAGGTCACTCTAAGTGATACGTTTTAAGAACTGCAATAAGAAACTCTGGTCTTTTTAAAGTCAGTATTTACTCTTATTTTCTTAAGGTACATGCTGAACATGGTTTAACTCTGTCTTGATGGTTAGTGTTTACACTGCGCTGCAATAGAGTGGAACCCTTGTACCATGCATCTGTGTGTTTTGTTGTAAGGAGCTGTTTTTAGTGTTGCTTTTAACATGTTATCTTTTTATCTTCTGCTGACTTTAATCTTGCTCCAAGTATGCTTGCCTGTACTCACCTTTCCTTCTAATTTGGGGAACTAGATTCCAAATTCATTGTTACTGTTAGTGAAGAAATATGTTCCTAAGGCTGTGACGCAGTCTGTGGTTTTTATACTCTCCTGGCTGTCTGAGAACATGTGTGCTGTGTTTGATGGCCTGAATTTTGTGTGGTGGGTTGTCCGACAGACTTTATATTGAGATTATATTTTGACCCAGTCCTAATAAGTCAATGCTTTGCTATAGGAGAAAAGCAATGCTTGAGAATTGTGATAGAAAATTCTTATTTAAAATGTCTTATTTTACAGCTAAAAGTTATGAAGTTTCAAGATGAATTGGAATCTGGGAAGAGACCTAAAAAACCAGGCCAAAGCTTCCAGGAACAAGTAGAACACTACAGAGATAAACTGCTGCAGCGAGTAAGGAGTACACTTATTCAGTAACATGCATTTCCAAAGTTACTTATTTAGCTTTGTAGACTGTTAATATAATACACTAAAGGGAAGTGTATTGCAGTGACAGCCTTTGATGTATAAACGTTAAATGATGGTTAGAAACATTTTATTCTGGATACTACCCATGGACTAGACAATCTTGTTAACATACTTTCAAGAACTGGAAAACCCTTTGGGAAGTCACTACATTGACCATAGTAAGAAACCGTTAATCCTAGGAAATGACACAGATGAGTTTTGGGAGGTACTGTTGTTGGGAAGTTCCTTTCTAAGAAGTTGGAGTAAGAGGTGGGGTACCTACCTCACCAGGGAGTGCTGGGCTGCACACAGGCACTTAGGAATATGCAGAATACCAGGATGAGACCCCACACGGTGACTGCTGAATGCCCAGGACCTCTGTGGAACTGCTGCTTTAGTCCGTACCTTGGCCTTTATTACGGTGATAATAGCGATATCAAACAAGAAAAAGGCATACCTGGGAGCAAACAGGTACAAGATTGGTGGCAAGGAGCTGCCTCGTAATAGGACTGTGTAACTGTGCAGACTTGTGGACGCAAGAGTTTTCTCTCGTGTTAGATCATAGCTAGTATTGTTATTTTTGCTCTTTGATGTTAGTCAGAATGTTTAAGACAGTTTAATTGTAGTATAGGTTCTATAAAATGTGCAATCAAGAAAAAGATATCATTTAGGAAAATGTATACTACATGTCATTAAGGGAAGTTAGACTCCTTTGTGGCTCTTTAAATGTGGCTGTAGTTGGATAAAAGATGAATGAGATTATTTTGTAAAATGGTGCTCGTTGTCCAGCCCTTGAGTCCCTTTAGCGATGGTATCTGGTGATTAGTCTGCATGCGAGAATGCATGTTGATGTTCCCTGTATCTCAATGGCCACAAACTAAAAATGGATAACAACATGTCCATTACTAGTTTAGTCTCCTATATGCTGTGACTGTTTACTGGAGACAAGCGTGTGTGTTTAGAAGACATGTGCTGAAGGTCTTTGTAAATAAGCTAGAACACAGCCAGGCCTCTTGACCTAGGCATTGTCTCTGGTGTTGTTGTTGCCGTGGGACAGCTAAGCAGTTGTTAAAAGGATGTATATATGACCTATAAGACAATAGTTGTTATTTTGGGCTGGCTTTGTAAAAAGCTTGCCAGTATCTAGTCATAAATTTTTCAGTTTTTAAAAATGAGAAGCAATTAAATTAACATTTTTGATGCATGCCAATCATAAATAAATTTCATTTCTGTTATTAAAGAACTTGAGTTGGTTTAGTGTCTTTAGCTACTACTTTAATTATTCTGTCATTAACATAAGTTAGAATTTTATTGGGAAGTGGCAAACAGTTACTTTTCTGGTTTATAATTATGTCATGTAGTTAGTTTATAAGATAGGATTAAATTTCCTTTCATAGCTACTTACACTGTCTTTGGTAAGAACTTTCTCCTATGTGAGCCTGCTGTATGCAGGCAGATTGCTCTCTTCAGTGTGATGGGGAGGTCAGTCAGCATGTTGCTTGCTAGCTTTTCCCGACTCCTTCTTTCTCTCCCCTCCCCATTTCCTTCATTCCCTCCCTCCCTCCTTCTCCCCATTGTGATGTGGTAGAGGGAAGGGACAAGAGCTCTCAGACTGATGACCTGCTGTGGCTGTGCTTACTGTGCTTCATCTTTCTGAGTCTAGTTTTCTGTATCTAGACTGAGAGTGATGACTTGGCGTATGCAAATAGTTACCATAATGTGTGGGCTATGATAAGCACTCAGTAAATATTTAGCTCCCATGCAGGGATGATGGTGGTGGTGATTTAGTTTATAAGAAATGACTAAAGGGTAGATATTTTTTGAAACTGCAATCATACCTTAATTAGTTTTTTAAAAATTCCTAAAAGAGAAAGTATGGGTAAATACATGGGATAACCCAGATTGACTTTTTAAAAAGCAACTAAAGGTTTTTTTTTTTCAAACACAAAACAGGAGAAGGAGAAAGAATTAGAAAGAGAACGCGAAAGAGACAAAAAAGATAAAGAAAAATTGGAATCGCGGTCGAAGGACAAGAAGGAAAAAGATGAATGTACTCCAACAAGAAAAGAAAGGTATGGCATGTCGTAGTTAATTTGCTTTCTCTCAAGATTTGGAGTGCTGTTTGGTTTTAAAGTATTTCCATCTTCAGTAGCATCAAACCAGAAGTAGTTTTTACAATAACCATGTTTGGCTTCTGCCTGTAGGAGGCAGAGCTAACAGAGAGGGGCAGTTAGTTGTCACTGCCTTAACTAATTAGGGCATCTTTTTACTTGGTTCATATGGTATTCTTAGCCTTAATTCTCTGCAGGAATTCAGTTACACTATTGGGTATCTATGCCACTGCTTAAATAACAGCTTGTTATAGCTGCCTGTTGCCACTACTGCAAGCACCACCCACCCCCCACCCCCCACCCCCCGAGAGTAGACTGTATAGAAGAGGCAGTGACTTGCACATCATGTTAAGTTTTTTGTTTAGCTTTTCTCTTTGAGTTTTTATCATTTTTTAACTTTCAATTTGTTGGGGGGGGGGCAGGGGGGGTCCTGTGGAGCTCAGAGGACAACTTGTGGGAATTGGTTCTCTTCTCCTGCCATGTAGGTCCCAAGGATCAAACACAGATTAAGTGCTCTCACTTGCTGAGCCATCTCACTGGGCTGTGCTTCTTCTGTAGTTTTTAAATGCCTAGTGTAGTGAAGCAGTTGCTTCAGTTAACAGAATCAAGCTTTCCACATTCAAAAAAGAAGTGGTTGCAAATGAGAAACCTTGCTCAGTCACTTGTAGATACTTATAAATAATAAAATTACACAGATTGGCTAACAACCAGGTGCCATTTTTGTGTGTTTTATATTTTGATATAATTTCAGTTTCATAGAAAAGTTATAAGAATAGTACAGGTACGGCCTGTGCACCTTTTACCCGCATGCTCCACCTACTAAAATGCCTCTCCTCTTAGTCCTTCCTGTTCTACGTCACCTCCACACAGTGCACTATAGTTGGCCAGTGCAGTGCCCTGTGCTTTGAGTTGTATTCATTTTACTTCAGTAAAAGAACCACATTAAGAAGTCAGCATTGGAAAAAAAAAATCTTAGCTGGGCATGGTGGTTGCATGCCTTTAATCCCAGTACTCAGAGAGGCAGGGGGATCTCTAAGTCCAAGACAGCAAAGGCTACAGAGAAACCTTGTTTCAAAAAAACCAAAACAAAAGGAAAAGATAAAAAATTAATCTTCAGTGTTATCCCATCCAGAAACAGCAGGCTTTCTTCATCTTCCTAGTACTGTCTTAGAGCAAAAGAACATTGCATTAAGTTGAATTTACTTGTTTTGGTGCAAGTTGTCTAAAACTTACTGTTCATGAAGTGCAGGACATTGACTTGTTAGAAAATAGTACCAGTATGGCTATTGAGAGTTAAGTTAGTGTGCACTGGGAGGGATTAATAGCTAAGTTAGTAAAACTTGAAAATGAATCCTAAGTCTTTGTCACTTAGAGAGTGTTTCCATGCTTTGTTCTATAGGAAGAGACGGCACAGCACCTCCCCCAGCCCATCTCGAAGTAGCAGCGGTAGAAGAGTGAAATCCCCATCACCAAAATCAGAGCGGTCGGAACGGTCTGAAAGGTCTCATAAGGAAAGCTCGCGGTCTAGATCCTCTCACAAGGACTCTCCTAGAGATGCTAGTAAAAAAGCCAAAAGGTAAGTGCACGCCATTTTTACTTCCACTTCAGTTACCAGCCAGCTAACTGGCTCTGTAAGCTTCAAAAGGAACATGGCCAGAAGTTTTCTTTTCTTTTCTTTTTGGTTTTTCAAGACAAGGTCTCTCTGTATAGCCCTGGCTGTCCTGGACTCACTCTGTAGACCAGGCTGGCCTCAAACTCAGAAATCCACCTGCCTCTGCCTCCTGAGTACTGGGATTAAAAGCGTTGTGCCACTACCTTCTAGCCTTTAAAAAAAAATTTTTTTTTTAAGATTTCAGAAAAACAGAAATACTATTCTTATTTTGGGTGATAGCTCTCTTGTTCTTACTTACCCCAGTTTCTCTACTGATCACTCATGTGTGTGTGCATACTCTTTTTTTGGTTTTGTTTGCTTTTTCGAGACAGGGTTTTTCTGTGTAGCTGTGGCTGTCCTAGACTCGCTTTGTAGACCAGGTTAGCCTTGAACTCAGAAATCCATCTGCCTCTGCCTCCCAAGTGCTGGGATTAAAGATGTGCGCCACCATGCCTGGCTTTCTTTCTTTTCTTTTTTCTTTCCTGCATGTGTGCATGCGTGCGTGCATGCGTATGTACATGCTCTATGGCTCATTTTAAGCCATATAAGATCGTAAGCAGCTTTGGTATCTGGTTGTTTAAACATTCATTCTTATTTGTTTGTCTCTTCAGGTCACCATCTGGTTCAAGGACACCTAAAAGGTCTAGACGGTCCCGGTCTAGGTCCCCTAAAAAATCAGGGAAGAAATCCAGGTCCCAGTCTCGGTCTCCACACAGGTCTCATAAAAAGTCAAAGAAAAACAAACACTGACACATATTTATAAGATGCTGTCACTTATTGGAAATGCAAGTTTGTTTTGTGCCTGAATGGTCTGTTTTTGTTTTTTTTTTTTTTAATAAAAAAGAAAAAACCACACACACAAACAAAAAAAAAAATTCTAATGAAAGAGCATTCCTGGGTTTTGTTTGTTTGTTTGTTTGTTTGTGAATGCATGTGTAAACTCATGAGTAACTGCATCTGTAGACCTGTCATTGTTTTATATTGTATAAATTACTTTTGTTCTGGCTGTTTCTCAAGATGAAATTTTTATTGTGCTAATGAATTTCATCAGAAATGTGTACAGTGGATCTGCTGGCAGTAGTAGTATTTTGTTTTAGGGTGTTGTGACTTAGACATATAATACAGCTGTCTTCCCTCCTTTTGTAGCTTTGACAATTTGAATTAGATTTCAAATAAAATCTGAACAGAAAACTTTAATGTTGTTTTTTTGCCCAATTGCTGACACCAAGTCCCTTAAAGACCTACTAAGTGAATTTGGCACCATTGCTGTCTGTTATACTTAGTATACTTCATAAGCTCCAATGTAGATTCATTTCTGTAAGGGGGTTTTCATACCCAGAGATCAGAGGACTTAAGTGAGTGGGTCTGATGTGGTGTTTGTTACTGTAATACCCAGTTAAAACAGTTTTTTCAAGGATGCAACATTGATTTCAAAACACTCAACCCATCTTTGAGCAATTACCTATTTTATAGGGTAAACTTAATTTTTATCTTCTATCATGAAACAAGTTTATTTATAAAATATTTTATAAAAAATATTTGCCATAGAATTCTTTTGTATAATAGTTGCCTTTTTATAATTGCCTGTAGGTTATCTTTAAAACACTGGTATCATGATATTATACAAACTTGTTAGAAACAACTTTTTTTGTTTTGAAAGATCTGGTTTGAAGTACAGCTTTAAATAAAAATTGAAAAATGGTTTTTGGGCAGTTTTAACACCTAGGAGTGGCTTATAAATTCAAAGTGCAGAAAGTTGGCTTACGGAGTTGCATTCTGTCATACACAGGAAAGACCTTGGTAGTGTTCTAAGGAAGAAATAGGAAAACTTGTGAACGTTGGTCAACATGCCAGGAAGTATAACGCAGCAAAGGGTCGCATAGACTTGAACTGACACTGCCATTTGCCCGTCTTGCTTTCAGTTTTTCACTTAGGTACTTCATGTAGTGTTTATATTTTTTCTCTAAAAAAATGAATTGTTTGGATTTAACTTATTTTAAAAATCTTACTACCTGTTTACTTACTAAGGCAGCCTGTACCTGTGACTTGGGGAGTAGTCACATCAGTTGTATAGCACAGCGCGTCTTTTCCTTACCCCACACATCCACAGCAGCTTTAGAAAGGAGCCAGTCGTACTGCCTGACATGGAAAGTATTGTTCAGTCCTTCATTTACCCACTGTCTTAGGAAATGTTAATTCCTTAAAGTTGCTCAGAATAATTAATGTGAACATTTGGTGGTGATACTTAAAGTTCTATATGAATACAGCCATTCTAAAAGGAACACATTTTTCTCCCATGTTCATTGTCAGGGAGAATGACATTTTATATCATCTTTCTTTTCAGAAAAATAGTGTTGAATTGCTGGTTAGTTGTGGTATTTCTTGTTCCTGGGTCTTTGGATAAGCAAGGAAATAATTGACCAGAAAGTAATTTTCTTTTTTCAGGCAGGTTATGAAGCATAGTTAGTTTTGTCTCTTGAGTGCAAAACCTTAGCTTGGTTTTGGGTATTTGTTTGAAGAGTTTTCTACAGCAATGGATCCATATTGTAATTAATACAGTTGGGTAAAACTGGCTTCCTTTTGGGAAAGGTGGGAAATTACTTAGACCTGATAGAATATTTTCTCAGGTTCTTTTTCCTTTTCTTTCTTTCTTTCTTTCTTTCTTTCTTTCTTTCTTTCTTTCTTTCTTTCTTTCTTTTTTCTTCAAGACAGGGTTGCTCTGTGTAGCCTTGGCTGTCCTGGACTCTCTTTGTAGACCAGTCTGGCCTCGCATTCACAGAGATCCACCTGCTTCTGCCTCCTGAGTGCTGGGATTAAAGGTGTGCACCACCACACCCAGCTGGAGTTCTTTAATGTATATATTAGGTTGTGTTGAATTTTGTTTTAATTGTAAATAGTATTAACTAGGTCATTTCCTATTTTTCTTTATGAGGAAACATCTAGAATGAACTGTTAAAATTCACAATGGCTTCAAGTGGCACACATCTGTTATCCCAGCATTGAGGCTAGGTGACTGTAGCTGAGGAGTTGAGACCAGCTTGGGCAATAGAGTGAGATCCTGTCACGAGAAGGACGCTGATCTGTATATTTTTTTAAGGTAATAGCTTAGTTTTCATATCTAAAGAATACATGGCATAATTTCTGTGAGTTGACTTATAAGTATTTATAAATAATCTGGGAGTTATAGGAAAGATGTTTCCAGCTGTGTATTGCACAGCTGTTCTCTACTGGTTGTATGTGCAAGGAGATCCTCTGTTGCCCATCCTACAAAGTTCCTAACAGGAATTCCTTACCAAGGCAATGCCATTTGACTTCTCTCTGCATACACATAGAAAGTAACGTGTTGGTTGATTTCTTATAAAGAAAGACCTGTGGCTAAAAAGGATCGTGATGTAGTTTGCTTTGGCATTGTATTTCTGTATTGCTGTGAGTCAGCATGTGGGGGTTTCTGACTGTAGCCAGTTAGAGACTAGGGAGACAGAAAACCCTGGTCCCAAAGGATCCTTTTTATTTGGTTCACAATGTTTTTTGGCTCTTTTGCTAAATTTTGCAAAAGACCTAATTTTCTTTATTGCAGACCATTCCTATGGGCTTAACCTGAGAATTGTATTCCAACTCTGTGTTGGAAGGAATACTTCCTTCTGACCCATGTATTTTCTCCATTCTTTAATATTCTTGAGTACTTGAAAAAATAAGGAAATTTTGTTCATGATCAAATTTCAGTTTTTCAGAAATATCCTATACATTTTTGCGTTAGTGGTGGTATAAGTTCTGAAAAGTTGCATGACCATAGTTTATTATGGTTAAAAATAAGAGCAGGGAGAAACCTGTTGCCAAAGTGACTTAACCTAGCCTGATAACTACAACAGTGTAATTTCTTTAGCAGAGAAAGTTGTTTTTAAAAAATAAACTACCACTTTTGTAAAACAGTGTGTGTTTTAAAGCTTTTCATTTGCTGTTTCCCTCTTCTCACTTTAGTGGACAAGCCTAACTGCAAAAAAAGAAAAATTCAGTGTAGGTGTTTGTGAAGACAGTATAAGTTTAAAGGGTCTCGTGATTAAAAGTTCACACTAACAAAATGTTTGCTGTTGTCACATTTCACATGCAAGTTTTGGAATAGATTTTGGGGAGAGTTTATTACCATTTTGGGCTTTTCTTGTTTTTACTGCCAACTTCCTAAGATTTAGTTAATACACGAATACAATTCCCAGGGAGTGTGATGACAGACCGAGAAGTGGGAATGTGCTGCTGCTCAAAATGAGCCTCGCTCCATTGCTCAACTCTCAACGCCTCTGTTTACTCAGCACCACTTCACGGAGCTCTAATGTAAATGGATTATATGTATAACTGGTATTCGTATAGTTTTGTAGATAAAATGTCCTCATTCATATGTAACTGTGGTTACAGTATCAGTGTTTGACCCTTTTAACTTCAGCAGGCTCTTGTATGTTGTGTCCCTGGTGATTTGAAATAGCAAAAGAGACTGATTTTTAGAAATGGAATAACAGTTCTGTCTGCTGAGCTGAAGTGCTCTGCAGTGGGACAGGTGCCACAGAAGGCTAGTGGAGCTGCTTTACAGACGAGACTCGCACCTTACAGTTTTCTACGTAAAAGATTAGTCGCAAACAAAGCTTGTGGGACTCACTTTTGTTGGTTTTTATACTTTTAATTACTTAAATAAAATAATTGTTTCCATAGTAAATTTAGACTGCTTATGTAATTTTCTGCATATGACTTTCTAATGGGGAACCCTACAGGATAATTTAGCTTTCTGCAATTTTCTCCCATGCAGAATAGTGCTGTGAGGCGCTGCTGCAACTGTCTGTTGTAGCATCAGAGCCACTACATTTTATGTACTTAAACTCTCAACAGATTTTATGATAGGTGATTCCCTATTAATTAGGAAATTTTATACCCTTATTCTGTTCTGTTTCTGTCACTTGAGGAAAACTTGAGACCCCCAACACACAGCGGCTGTCTGGCCACCAACCTGTACATAGCAGCTTGTCAGTGTATCCGTTTTGGCTTTAAAGGATAACATAGCACCATCACACTAAAAACCCACTGGTTCCTTTTTAAGGTTTTGTTTATTTTTAGTTGTGACAAAATGCTCTTGACAAAATTTACCATCTTAAGCATTTTTAACTGTACAGTTTGCAGGTGTTAGGTATGCTCAAATTGTTGTGCAACTGCCCTATATAACTTTCATTGCAAAACTGAAACTCTGTACCTGCCCGGTTCCTCTTTCCCCTTTGCCCTGCCCCATGTAGCCACATTCTGCTTTGTTGCTGTTTGACTAATCTAGAAAGTGAAATATAAAACATCATTTAATTAAAATTCTTTACCATTTGTACAACTGGGTGTGCCCTGTGGTCTCTTTAATGGTTGTATGATGTAATTTCACACCAGCACATCATAGCCTGGCATAGTAAAATGCATGTAGGAAGCAAACTGATTTTGAAACTGCAGCAGGTTAATATTAATGACCATGCTCAGATGTTTTCCTGGCTATTTAGTGCCTTGTGGAAAGGAATGGGACTTTCTAATACTTGGTAGGCTTTGGTACTCATTTGACCACCGAAGAGGGAGGAAGGGATAAGTTGCTGATTTTGTTTTTTAATATTTTCCCCTACCTTAGAAAGCATATTGTTTTCAAGCCGTTTTAGAATGAAGAAGCTCCTTTTTTGTCTTTCGTATTTGTGTGGTGTGAGAGATAGTGGTAGAGGAAGAGCAGCAGCCTGGCTGTGGAGTGATGCTTGGGTGTGCGTGTTTTGTTTCTTTTCACCTAGGAACTGATGAGGATAACTTTAGTTACTGTAAGGGTACAACCAGGAAATAAGCATAGGGCTGAGTTAGTGATCCTTAAGTAAGCATTCAGTGTTCCTTGGAACTGATGGTGGAAGCATCCTGTAGTTCAATAAAAACACACATTCAAAAGCACTCAAGTATTTTAGAAGTAAAAATCATACATGTGGCTAACTTTTCTTAAACTCTGTGATCTGTGTTACACAGTACTTACTGGCCACTGGGAATCTGCTAGCCCAGGATAACAGTTGGTTCTCAGTTCCTTTTGAAGAAAACAGTTCTTGTTATTGCCTGGTAGTGGCGGCGCACACCTTTAATCCCAGCAATCGGGAGGTAGAGGCTGGTGGATCTCTGAATTAGAGGCAATCCTGGTCTACAGTGAGTTCCAGGTCAGCCAGTTTCCTAACTCAAAATAACAACAATATAAAGTAAAAATACCTTCTGCCAGTTGTTGTTTATTATTGTGGAATTCCACCAGTCAAGACTTCGGGAAGGAAATCTGTCCCTGAGCAGCTGCAATAGGGTGTGTGGGATGAACCTGGAGAAGAATAGTCTGAAATCTTGAAGCATGGGATTTGTTGTCCAAATTTAAAGTTAAAAAAAAAAATTAAAAAGGCTACACAAATTAACAGCTGAGCAACAATGTGCACTTTTCATAAAAGTGACAATAAGATAAAAAAAGCCGGGCGGTGGTGGCGCACGCCTTTAATCCCAGCACTTGGGAGGCAGAGGCAGGCGGATCGCTGTGAGTTCAAGGCCAGCCTGGTCTACAAAGTTAGTCCAGGACAGGCAAGGCTACACAGAGAAACCTTGTCTCGAAAAACAAAAACAAAAACAAAAACAAAAAAAAAAAAAAAAAAAAAAAAAGGCCAAGCGGGTGTGGTCACACTTGTAATATATATATAGTTTCAGATTATGCAAGAAGAAATGTGCCCTAAAACTACTCTTTTATAGATCTACAGAGTAGATCTGTAGTTATCTGGAATTTGAAAAGGAAATTGTGCTTTAAATTCTATTCAGAAATAACAGCTTTGTGGTAATGTCCTTAGCACTTTGGTAAAGCTCCTTTGGAGTTCTCAAAGCTATAACACCTGAATTTGGAAGAGGCTATAACTGGTTAAAAACATTGTGTGGTGGCTTCATGCAGGCGAAACGCCTCACCGAGTGAACACTTCACTGCAGATAGCAGCGGAACATTTCCACTATGAGAAGTGACATTGGTTGCTTGGTTGCTTGGTTTCAGTGTATTTTACGACTGTGTGCAGTAGCTACGAGGGATGCGCAGTCTAGCGAAGGAGGGCTCAGGAAACTGCCTTTCATCAGGTTTGTTGCTGTACCGTCCCAATAAAGGCTGGTGTAGTCCTCACAGGCCTCTCCCAGGGTGTAGTGAGGCATTAGATACCAGGAAGTGTTTTCTTAATAAGGCGCTATCTTCTAATTGTCATAGTATTTAGCTAACATGAGGATGAGCCCTGTAAGTTTCAAAATGACATGCCTGTGAAGCTTAGGCTTTACAGGATGCACAGGATGTATTCTAAGAATGTGTTTCCTCCAGAAAGATCTGCAGTATGCCTGCCCACCACTACCAGTTCTTTATGTGTATGTGTCAAAAGGCAGAGATAACCACTCATCAAATATTTCCCAAGAAGCATCTACATCCATGTCTAAAAATAGTGGTTTAATTCTGAATTGATTGCCCTGAAATCGGGCTTAATTTGACTTAAATAGCAGGTATGTTAAAGAAAGTCGTTAAGTGGCAATGATCATTTTACTTGTTTGTTCTCATGATTGACATAAGGACTCGTTAAAGCTTCCCAGAATATTTGCATATATTTTGGAATAAGATCTAGTGGAACCTTTATTTGGTGAATATTGAATGATAAAACCAGAATTAACAATGTGTAGAGAATGGGAGAGGGTTTGGTAAGAATTATCATGCCTCCTCCGTTCTTCACACCTATTCTTAAGTGTCAGAACTTGGCTGTCTGCAATCGCCATCTCTAAAATAAATAAAATATCCTTGGTTTGCTTTATAATCGTGGTACAGACACCAACAGTTCCTAAGCAGCAAAGAGTTCAGGTGACTTTTGGTACCAAGACTCCACAGTGGACACAGACTGCCAGTTTTCCAAGAACCTTCTACCTCCTTGAAGAACTCAGATGACAGGAAGAAAGCCTGTAATCTAATTTGGTGTCTGGTGCCACACTTGCTCCCTTTGTCAGTTTATACTGTGTCTTTGCCTAACACCCACTGGAGAATTGCGGGTCCTTGATAACCTTGCCAAAGCTCCTGTGACTTCATGCGTTATCTCCATTGAAATGAAAGATGTATCTACCGTACCTTTGGGGGCAGTGGAAAACATATCCTGCTCCCCTGTCCTCAGATTCCTACATGGTGCTTTTCTTTCTTTGCAGCATTTAGCTCTTTTCTTTGCAGAGTGTGTTGCAAACAAGCGGAAAATGACTCAACTACCTGGTCTTGGCTAGAAGGATTGTCTCTTACCTGCTGAGTGTATACAGATCCTTTGACCGTTGCAAGCAGACTGGAGTAAGGCATGGAAGGGCTAGTTAGCGCTTCTCATGATTTCATGCATGGATGAACCCAAATGTCAGGCTTGAGAACTCTGGAGTTCTTTGGGTAGCTCATATGTAAAGTGATTTTGGTTGCTATACTTAAGATTTCTATTGCCTTAGTATAGATGGGCTCCCACAGAGAAGTCTACTGTGGAGGAACTCAGTAATGGCAGGGACCAGGCCCACAATTGCACAGGATGGCTTTGGATGGCATAATGTTCGGAAAATGGAAAGCAGCAAGGTAAGGAAAAAAATAGGTGGTCAAAGGGTAATGTGAGCCAAGGCTTCAGTCCTGGGCTGGGCTGGCGGTGGGAACAGAGAATTCCAGGCTAAGTTAGCATGTGTTAATGGGGCACTGGCACACAGGATGCACCAAGGCCTGAGTACAGGAGGAATGGATGAGGCCGGGTATAGCCTGCCTGCAAGGGAACTGAGACGCAAATTGAAAAGGTCTCTCTGACCACTGTGCAGGCAGCCTGGGAAAGAGACACGAGCAGCCGGGAAACCAGAGAGGAGCTTGTGGCTATGCAGGTTAAATGTGATCGTGTGAGTCAGGTATCTAGCCCCGCCCCAATGTGCAGCAGCTCTCAGCTAAATAATTTAAGCCCTCTCCTCATTTCCTTGGATCCTGTGGTTCCTGCCCACAACAGAGGCTAAGTATTCACCCAGATTGACTTCATTTGCTGCCTTATGAAGAGATCTGCCAGCAGATGAGCAGGGTTTGTTGCTCTTGCTGGCTCGTGAGGAAACGATGAAACTGCTGTACACTGCACAATGATTCTGACTTCGGTTCCCTGCCTTCTGCGGCCACCACCTCCTGCCGCATTGCAGAGGGTTAGAGAGCATTTGGAAAGCTGAGTTGTGGGATTTATCTGTCGGGCCAAGCAGGCTTCTTTACAGAAGGCCTTCTTAAGACCATGCATGTGTGCAAGTGTGTCCTCACGCACACGATGGCATTCCGACCCTGGTTTCGGGAGGCTAAAGCACCACTAGACACACTTAGGAAAACTCTGGAACTGTGTGGTTGGACAAGTATCAGAGTGTCTTTTGATTAAAAACAGACTGTCTCTATCTATATTAAAAATGGATTCTCTGGCCGGGCGGTGGTGGCGCACGCCTTTAATCCCAGCACTAGGGAGACAGAGGCAGGTGGATTCCTGTGAGTTCGAGGACAGCCTGGTCTACAATGCGAGTCTAGGACAGCCAAGGCTACACAGAGAAACCCTGTCTCAATAAACAAACAAACAAACAAAAAAAGATTCTCTGGGAAGACTTGTTTGAGGGCAGAGGATTGACAGTGCAGCTGGAAAATCAGATGTGAGACACTGCAGGACAGGAGAGAGCAGCAGGCTTAAGAACCAGTCACAGTGACAAGCCGGAAGGTCCCCACTAAGAAGGGTTCAGGCTCCATTCTTTAGTCTCTGTCTTGGCTAGATGTTCAGATGTCAGGAAGGGACTGCACTCCCTGCCCCACCCCCACCCCCCTGCCATCAATGTTGAGAACTTACTTATGATGAGATCATTTATTGTAGTTTATTTTGCCAATACCCTGCTAGCAACTTGGGTTGTTTCTACTTTCTTTCCATTCTCTATAATGCCAAGACGACGGTCACTATGTCTGATATCTTTGTTAGCACACATAAAAAGTTTGGAGCTATTTTTAGATATGGAACTACTGGGTCAAATAATATAAACATTTTAAAGTTCAGTGATGCATGTTGTCAGATTTTCTCTCCCTTCCTTCCTTCCTTCCTTCCTTCCTTCCTTCCTTCCTTCCTTTCCTTCCTTTTTCTTTCTTAATTTCTTTCTAAGTACCATTGTTTTAGACCTGTAGTGCTGAGAAATGAGTATTTACCACACCTCTGCCAGTCCTGGGAACTTGTGACGCACTGCTTTAAAAAGGAACTCAGATTGGATGAGGTTACTTGTTCTCCTCGGGAGGTGGGGGGTGGGGTGGGGGGGCGGGGCGATTTCTGCACTCTATGAAGCTGGGGGAGGCTTGGGCAGTCTCTAGATGAGTGAGGCAACTGGTTTCGTCATCTGGAGAGATCTGTGGGTAGAAAGTAATCCCACTTGCATAAGCTGTGTCCTGAGATGCTCACTGATTTCCTCTGACAGCTGGGGCACAAAGCCGAAGACACCCAGTGTGAGTCTTCGGCAGCCCATTTCCCCTCTTTTTAACCACTGTACTATTTATAGAACAGAGAGAAAATATACAATGACTTCAGTGCAAGGCTTTGAGTGACTTTACCTGTTTCCAATTTTCACGTGTAATTTTGCCGGGTTAATCTTGTGTATGTGAAAATATATATAACTCTATGTATGTGTGTGCTGCCAGGTAGGGCTAAAGGAAGACGTTTCTTAAGTTTAAAAAATAAGACGAAGCTGAGCAGCAGTATCTGTCCTCTTCCAAAGAGAGCCCTCAGCTGAGTCTCCAGCTTTGTACTGTGTACCTGTGGATGCTTGGTTTGAGCATCTAAGTGAAGATCGAGGTGGGATGCTCCAAGGCCTCTCTCCACTAAGAGCTCATCAGAAACTACACCATACATTCTTACCTCCAAGTTCTACTTTGTGTTTACTATCTACAGAGTACCAGGAACGAGCATCAAATGAGGCCACGTGGAGGAGGAAGGCATCCCTCCCTTCATCATGAGCGAGCCGACCCCAAGCTTGACAGAGCTTTTGGTGTGGGTTCCCTCTTTCCAAATAGTGGTCAGGTAATCAGAGAAATAGTGGCATCCCCATTGTCAAAAGTCAAGAAGGGACCCTCACATTAAACAGCGGTCATGAGAAAACCAGACATTCAAACCTCCTTTTCCTGTCACGGCTTTTCACAGCCTGGTCTATCACTGTGTCCCTATACTCTTCCTATTAGGTCCGGGCCACTGTCAAATCAAGCCACAGCCCTTGCCACTCACAGGCCCTGCTGTGAAGGTCAGAGGACACAGCTCTCAAGGTGTGGTTTAGTAGCACGAGCTCAGCCTTTCCCTTGTATAGCTACAAGATAAATGTTTGGTTCTACCAATACCTGGCTCCTGGGCATATAGGCTATGCTACACTAAGTCATGCAATGGAAAATTCCCCATCATCCCTTGAAAATATGTGAGAGTCAGGAAAGTCTCCTTGGGGAGTCCCCTGAAGGCTTTCCCTGCCTGCCCCCATGCTGTGCAGGAGGGCTCCCTCTCCTGCTCTTTTAAGCTATTACTTCTCTAATTTTTTTATTAATTTATTCAGATTACATCTCAATTGTTATTATCTCATCACCCTATTCCCCTCCCCTAGGTTTATGACCGAGGGGGACCTCCTCCCCCACTATATGGTCATAGGCTATCAAGTCTTATCTTGCTAGCCTGTTTATTCTTTCTCTGAGTGCCACCAGGCCTCCCTACCAAGGGGAAGTGGTCAAATATGTCAGAGTCAGTCCCTGCTCTCCACATAACTGTGGAGAATGTCCTGTCCATTGGCTAGATCACAGTAGGGGTTCGATGTTTACTGCTTGTATTGTCCTTGGTTGGTGCAGTAGTGTAAGCAGACCTCCCTGGGCCCAGATCCACCTGTCATGATGTTCATCTTGTAGGTTTCTAGGACCCTCTGGATCCTTCTATCTCCCCATTCTCCTATATTTCTCTTACCTCGAGTCCCAGTAGGATGTGGCATTCTCCAAATCAAGCCCTGATCGTGGTCCCATGGTTGTGAGTCTTGCTCTCATAATGAAGCTCATTCTTAGGATTAATTGGGCTCAGCTTTCTTCTCCATGAACCAACTGAACCTGTTTATTACACTGCTGTGGTGGTGGTCTGACTGAGAATGGCACTCAAAGGCTTGTGTATTTGAGTGTTTGGCCCCCACTAGTGAAACTGTTTAGAAACGTTAAGGAGGTGTGGCCTTGTTGGAGAAGGCGTGTTGCTGGGGGTGGGGCTTTGACGTTTCCACAACACCATGCTTGCCTGCCAACCCACCATTCTCCCTGCCATAATGATAATCATGGACTAACCCTCTGAAACTATAAGCGAGCTTTCTCTTATAAGAATTATCTTGGTCATAGTGTCTCTTCATAGTGACAGGACAGTAACTAAGACAATCACTAAGACTGAATCAATTTTTGTCACCTCATCTCCAGTGTCCCAATTACCAATGGGACTCCCTATATTGTCCATGATTCCAAATCCAGCATTGTTGGCAAAACCCTCTGCTTCCTTAACCTCAAAAAGGTTTATCTGAAGAAAATCCCATAAAAGATGAGGATACGGAAAAAGTATCACTAAAGTTACACACTGGCGCTGGAGGATGGCTAGCAAGGCTGTGACCTCCCTATGTAATCCTGTTTGGAACTAGCATCATCTGCCTGTGAGTCACCCTGTACACATGGCAGACACCGTGGTCCCCACAGATCAAGCAACTACATGAGGATGATTTCAGGGGTGATAGAAGATGCCAGACAACTCCGGGGAGACCTGGATGCGTGCATTTAAGCTGGGTCAAAGCATCGTGTTTCTTAGGAATGGAAAGTTCCTGGGTACCTGCGGCTATGTCACTAAGGACTCTGGGTCAGAGTGAGGTGGCCTAGGTTCTCCCACGAACTGAGCATGGGCAATTCAATTTCCCAGACACTAGCCCACAGCCAAACTCCATAAGAATCACACAGCTCTCAGAAACTCAGATCCCTGGTCCAGCAAATCTGGAGGGGGACCTGCGCGCGCGCGCGCGCGCACACACACACACACACACACACACACACACACACACACACACACCACAAAAACAAACTCCTCAGGTGATTCTGACAGGACATCCAGTTTAAGGACTGTGGGTTGGATCTGACTTCCTACTCCAGCCTATTCCAAAATAATAATTGACTGCATTGGACATAATGCAATCGACTTTCCTGCTAATTGGCTACAAAAAATGTAGTTTAAATTATTTTTTTAAATTTATATAAGCCAAAACTTATATGTGACTTGTATATTCTTTTCCTTTGCTTATTGCCTTGTAAACTGATATAATCTTAAAAAAAATAAAAAGAAGTATGGGTATAGGTTCCACATCCTAATTATTTTCTGATCTAGAAATCCCATTTTTAAAAGGTAGGCCTCAGAAAGGAGTAGGAAAAAAAATACAGAAAAACATGAATTCATCAGAGTTTCACTTTGAATCTGCAAAACAAAAACAAAACAAACCCCATAAAAACATGTAGTTCAAACAGCCAAAAAGCACAGAAGTGGTTTGGTGGAATGCTGAGAGGTTGCTGGAAAGAATATTATGAGACCAGTAAGTAATGCATAGGAGGACTGTGCTGCCCGATATTTATGATGTTATGTCACAATATACATATGAAAAACTTTAACTGGAGTATATCAAAGTGATAGCCATAGGGTAACATATATATATATATATATATATATATATATATATATATATATATATATATGATTTCTCTCCTTCCTCCCTAACTTCCTTTTTCCTTCTTGCCAACTGACTGAAATATGGATTTTAAAATTCTGTTAAGTCCACTTTATTTATTTACTGCCTATGTAATTTGGAAAGAACAGGTGTCTGGGATGGCGCATACAGCACACGGAGCATCGCTGGGTGGGTAACTGAGTGGGAGAGGTTAACAGCCCTGAGCAGAGAAGGACCAGGGTGCAGGTGAGGGCACAGCTGTGCCGCTAGCCCGCCTGCCCTGTGCTCACACACACCTGTGCTACAAGTGTGACTTTAGCTCTTTCTGTCTCTTCCTGTCCCCACTGGGTATCACAGGCACATCATCCCTGTGGAGTTTTGAGGAATGGGTCTTGCTCCAAGCGTGTCTGCCCTGGGGCTTGGCAGTGGGGTGATTGTACAGCCTGGCATAGAAAAGCGCTGGGTAGTGAATGGATGGTAGTGATGGATTAAATGCTGTGGCTTGCCCTTTAATGATTAGATATCGAACACAGTCTCCAGCGCTGTGTTGCTTCGCATTGCCCTCCTAAGAGCCGGAGCCCCTGCCTTCCCCTTTCTCCATTTAGACTGAGGTGACACCTGTGGCAAAGCTCAGGGGAGGAAGGGGAGAAGCCCACATACAGCCTCCAGCTTACTCCTGTCTACTTGATCCAACTCCATGGCAATTTCTTAAGGGCACATAGCTCTCTGTTGTTGTTGTTGTTTTTTTTTTTTTTTTGCTTGCTTGTTTTGTTTTGTTTTCTTGGCGAGAAGGGTGCTCGTGGCGGTGAGGATGGGAAGGCAGCAGGGAAGCTGGGTACAGAGCATCGGGAACGGCAGGCTGAGCCTCTCCAATGCCCTTCTATAGGCACCACGTGGGTTTTGAACAAGGGAAGTGATATAAACTGACCTGTAATTTAGGTGAGAAAGAACCCCAAACGCCTCAGCCCCCGAGTCCAAACGTGAGAAGACGACTCCACCTGGTAACTTAGAGTGAAAAAGTAAACAAAGCAAAAGATACTGGGCAGGTGACTGAGTGGGAGAGGTTAACAGCTCTGAGCAGAGAAGGACCAGGGTGCTGGTGAGGGCACAGCTGTTCTCATTTACGTATTTTTATGAGGGTTCCATAGGAGCCCCACTTTTTTGGAAGACCTGATATATGCAGAGGGAGCCTCCCGGGGGAGGCTTCATGGCAACAGGATGAGGATTATAGACTTGTCACAGCGTGAAGGGGGGTGGTCCTGCCTGGTAGTCCGGGTCTCTGGTTGGAAACAGTTTATTTTTTAAGTTTAACTTCTTTCTTTAAAAAAAAAATTGTCTTTGCCAGGCGGTGGTGGCGCACGCCTTTAATCCCAACACTCGAGAGGCGGAGGCAGGTGGATCTCTGTGAGTTCAAGGCCAGCCTGGTCTACAATGGGAGTCCAGGACAGCCAAGGCTAACACAGAGAAACCCTGTCTTGAAAAACCAAAATAAAATAAAATAAAAATAAATAAATTGTCTTTTATGCGCATGGATGTTCTGCCTGCGTGTATGTCTCTGTGATAGGGTTGGGTCCCCTGGAACTGGAGTTACAGACAGTTGTGAGCCGCCATGTGGTTGCTGGGAATTAAACTGGGTCCTCTGGAAGAGCAGCCGGTGTTCTTAACTTCTGAGCCATCTCTCCAGCCCCTAAGTTTAACTTCTTAAAATTTTAAGCAAATGTGTGTGTGTGTGTGTGTGTGTGTGTGTGTGTGTGTGTGTGTGTGTGATGGCTATACCTGCTAGACAGTGAACTCATACCCAGTTTTTAGAAAAGATTTATCTATTTGTTTTATATGTATGAGCCTTTTATATGCATATACCGGTGTCCCATGCATGTGCCCGATTCCCTAGAAGGCCAGAAGAGGGTGTTGGATCCCCTGGAATTGTGAGCTGCCATGTGGGTTCTGGGAATTGAATCCAGGTCCTCTGGAAGAGCAGCCAGTGCTCTGAATTTCTGAACCTTCTCTCTGGATCCTCTGCCCGGCTTTGGTGTGGGCTCTGGGCTCAGATCCCATGCATCCGCTTTAATCACTGAGCCTCCCGCCCCCCTCAGCTCCTTCCTCGGGTCCCCTCCCCCTACACACTTAACTTGCTTTTTATCCTTACAATGCCTGGGATCTATGTTCTTGGCATTGCCTATAAATCTGCCTTGTTCTTTACTGACAGACATTTAAGTTGTTTCCATTTTGTTTTTATAACACGTGTGGTCCAATGAACAGGCTTTGAGCATCGTAAGAGCACTGCAAGGAATGGATCCGTGGGAAGAAAATTCCTCCAGGTGGAACTGCTGTATTCAACAGTAGGGACATTCTGCAGTTTTGACAGGCTTGTAAATTTCCCTCTTCCAATATGCCAATACTCTTTTTTTTTTAAATGAGGGGTAGGGGTAAGAGAGAGGGAGGAGGGAATTGATGCGTGAGGCTACGAGGCAGGGCGATGGAGCTGAGAAAGAACCAAGCCTGAAGGGGAAGGACACATCTTTGATTAATATTCAACTATCACTTTATTGAAATTGTTAATTTTGTGAATAGTTGGCTCTGGAGTCTTTTCTTTCTTTCTTTCTTTCTTCTTCATTTTGCACTGATATTCTCAAATTATGTAGCTCATCCTGTCACAGGCTAAAACAACCAGAAGAAGGGTTGAGGGTGGAGGTAATGAGCATTTGGTATACTTGGCCTGAATCACAGCGAATGGTCCTGGGCCCCTCCTGGGAAGGCTGACTTCCTAAGGAGAGGGATGCTCTCAGCATGCGCTCTTGGCACCGAGGGCCAGGGAGCAGCTTGACTGGCTTGTTGGCAAGAGCATTTATTGACTTCCCCAAACTTCCATTTTGGAACCCCGCTAGTTCTGGAGTGTGGTCCCCAGACTAGGAGCAGCACCAGCCGTGGGAAACAATTATTCCCTCACAGAGCCAACAACTCAAGAGGGACCAGCAACCCAGTCCTCTAGGTGTCTCCAAGAAGTGCTCCAGTTTGAGAACTAACCGTCTGCACCAGAGTCCAGGGCGAGGGTGAGGGGGTGGGGGTGGGGGCGAGGGGAAGACACAGCAGAGTTGATTTCCAGAGAAGTGTCTGTATTCTGCCCTCTCTGGGGGCAGAAGTGACTTGGGAACAGCACATATCTCTTCCCCAGCCTGGGCTTCCCACTCCTGTTCCAGTGGGAAAGGGCGCTGTGGGTGTGCCAAGGTCTTCTGGGAGGTCAGTTTGCTTTTCCTCTTCTCCGTCAGGAAGGTAATCTATTGGGCTAATAAAATGCCACGCAGGCCTCATTCTGTAGGTCCCCTGGTGGATTCAAGATAGAGGCTTTAATAAGCACTTCCCACATACGGGGATACGGGAGAGCCATGCAAAGAAGAATCGCCTAGCGGTCTTAGAAATGGTTTGAGCTCTGCTTCGGAGGAGATAAAACCCACCGGGTTCGCTAATAGCTTTACCATCGTATTTTAGAGTCCAGGAAGTTACACATATCAAAGGTAAATATCTTTGTCAGGAAAGGGGCCTCATGGGATGCGGGGAATATGAGAATATTAGAACTGAAAAGGGCAGCTTGAGATGGTAATAAAGTCTTGTCTCATCTAGGAATAATATTGAAAAATGCTAACACAAATGATTGAGACTCTCCAAGGAGTTAGCCCGCTGTGCTGTGGCCTAGCAGAATGGGCCGTGGAGGCATTGTGCACAATGGAATTCCTGAGGCTTGCGGGGCATGGTGGATGAGCCAGGTCGGCAGGTTTTCCACCCAGTAGACAGGGCAGATGCTGCTGGGACCTGCAGCTGGAACTCGGGGGCCACCTGCCTAGAGAAACTGGCCGTCTAGTCTAAGTGGGCAGAGGCCTTTCACTGCCCTCCGAGACGGTGGCACAAGCAGAGGTTAAATGTGGCGTGGCCAGCCTCTCCTACCACAAGAGTGAGGGCAACCCCAGACCCCTGCGTAGGCCTGAGGCTAATGGCAGGGCCAGCACTTCTGCCTGTATATTTCCTTGCTGTGTGGAGGGCTGTGTGTGAGGGGATGTGAGACCTCCCCCCACCCCCCTCCCCTCCCGCCCCCGTGCCTTAACTCTGCTGGTACACATGAGCTGTGCTGGACCTTTCTCCCTGAGGCAGGATGCTGAACAGACAGCATACAGAGCTAGAGAACAGGCATCCTCTACTTCTGCGGGGATCACGAAGACGGCCCCTCTGCCCGGGCTCCATCTCTGCATCCTATTTTGCGGTTTTCTTGGTAGCACTTTCCCATAAAATAAATCTCTGAATTTCCTTGAGGCCAGAAGGCCAGAGCTACATCTGTGCCCACTGGAGATACGTTGAAGGCAAGGGTGCATGGCAAGGGTGCCTGGGTGAAAGGCTGATTGACAGAATTTTCTCTAAGCTGCAGGTGAGGACGGGGGGGGGGGGGGGAGCGGGGGAGGGGAAGATGAGTTCAAAGTGCTGTAGTAGATGGCAAAGGCTGGGCAGAGCAGAATTGGTTTTCCAAGTCCCTGGCATCAGGCGGGCGACAGAACACTACTTCGGTCTGAGCAGCAAGTTCTGGTCTTGTAACTGGAGCTGCTGTGAGCTCCCTGCTTGTGGACGCCAGCCAGCCCAGAGACCTTTCTTGTTCATCTTCTGTGCATGTGCAGGGAGACGGGACATGATGCTGTTTGCAGCGAAAGGTGTGTGATAGTCTCTAATGTTTGTGGGAATATTCTTGAGATACACTCCTTCACACACGGCCCCCCCCAGCCACACCCTCCCCCCGCGCCCGAGCCCCTCATGGAGTGACCTTTTCTTCCAGGAACAGGCTTCTTGCGTTAGCAGCTTTTCCTCCTTTTGGACTCATTCTTTTCCTTTCTCTCTTTTTTATTTTTTATTTTTGGACGCGATTAACAGGTCCCCAGCCTCTGCCTCTGACGCTATCACTGGAGGCTGCAGTTGGTGAGCAGAAAACGACTTGCCAGATGAAATCCTAACTGGGGTCCTGTAGCGGACCCCAGCAAGGAAGAGATTCGAGGCGGAGAAAACAGGTGCCCTGTGATACATACAGGTAGACGCAGCTGAAACAAGCGAGCTTTGCAGAGCTGTAGCTCAGGGAGCATGCCCTTCTCTTCTCCTAGTTAGTGCCTATAAATCCTGAAGGGCAAGCGGGCCGCTGCACGCTGCGTTCCCACTTACTGCCAGAAAGAACTGCCGCGTGGAGAGGGCTGTGTAGCAGAGTCTTCCCTCCTCTGCCTCTTACATTTGTGTTCTCTTCCGTAAAATAAGCTGGGCCAAAACCACATGCACAGACTTGCTTCATCCGAGTCACCTAACGATGCCACGGTTCTTTTTTTTTTTTTTCCAGAATTGATTTTTTTTTTTTTTAAAGAGAATTCAGTGAAGTAAGTTAGTGTTAGCAGGTGCACATGTTAGGTGGAAAAGCAAGGCGCAGTGACCCCAGTGGGTGAACACGGTTTGAAACTGTACGAATTAGGGTTCTTCACTGCGTGCAACAGTCACTATCGTGTGCTTCCTGTTAACATCTGCTCAGTGCGCCCTCCAATCCCTAGGAAAGGGGCAAGCCTGGCTGAGAGAATGGCAGAGTTCCAGATACTATCCCCACAGACTCTCAAGGTCTCTGCTTGTTCCGTACTCTGCTACTCGGGTCTCTGCACCGGGGACCAGACAGGCTGAGGTCAAAGGCCGGGAGCCTCTCAGCCCCTTTTGGTCTTATTGAGTGGGGAGATGGGGGAGGGGCGGGTTGGTGGCGGATGGATTCTGCTCTAGCGTGTTGATGACATTTCCCCACAAGACAGGTGCTGGTTTCTAATGAAGTGTCTTTTCAAATCTTTTCCCCCTTACTTTCTTGAGTTGATAACTCATTGCATTTCTTATTCTTTCTGGGAAGTTTTTTTCCCCCTTTCATCTGCATTGGAGGAATTTCTGGAAAAAACAATGAATAGCTTAAGAGACGAGATCCAGTTAATTACCAAACCATACAGCTGATATTAAGCATATTTATTTCTCAGATTAAAATGTTCGTTGGGAGTGCTGCTGTGTTTTGTAGGGTTATCTGGAAATGCCTGGTGCGGGTACAGCCATGAATGCCTTCATCTTCGTTTTTACTGAGTAATTGGAAATAAAAGAATCTTACTTGGTGCGTTTTGATTTTTCAAAGAATGACAGTATTCTAAAGCCACAGCCCCAAAGAACTAAGGAGCGGCCTCTCAATTGGAGCTCGTTATTTGAATCTGCACTTTTAATAGAAACATTTAACCCGGAATTCATTGATCTAGAATTTCAGCCTGCTTGCTTTAAACTGCACAATTGGTTTTTCCTACCACATCTGTTGAAATGTATTGAACGTTCACTACAACCTGTCATTAGGGAGATGTAGACAGAGCCAGCCTTGAAGCATTTGCTTCTAAGTGGGTTGGCCTGTTACAGGGTCTGTGCTCAGCTGCTGAACTCCAGGGAGGAGCAGGGCTGCCTACCCTGAGCCTGCAGAGCCAGGGGACCACCTTGCTGTTGTGTTTCTGGTTTGCTACACTGGTCAAGCTGCTTCAAGGGCTTTTTCCTCATGCGCGGGTCTTAGGAGTTCCTGGCGTCTGCTCCCAGAAGCCACGGTTCCTTTCCATTCCGTGCGTAGACTCAGCGTTAGTCATCTTCATGGTCGTTACCATCTTTGACATCATCTACACTTCACAGTTTGTCATGTGTCATACTTAAACTTGCACTCAAGCTTTCAGAAGCAAAGAATACTGCCTAAAAGCAAGTCCAGGAAAAAAAGAGAGACATGTGGACTTAGAAATGGAATCATGTGAAAACCCACAAGGCTGCTGTCCGCAGAGCGACTCTTGGCTCAGAGCACCGTGTTTGGACCCAGAAGGCCACCCACTCAGCATTTTAGAACACACTCATTTTATGAATGTACTTGCCCCAACAAGCTAAGGTGGGGTGGCAGGGCACTTGAATATGTTGATAGGCTTTTCCTCTGTGGAAGATGAATCAGACAGTGACATAAGGCAGACAACACTCAGCTGTCATTCTCGCCATTGGCTGTATCTGCATTGGCCTGGGGCAGCCTGTTGGACCCTCTACCTGGAGTAAACTTCCTGACTCTGTCCTCCATGAGCTTGGCTCTGCTGTGCTCTTTTCTGCCTGGTGATGTGACCCCCTCCCCATAGCACCTCAACAGAATCTATTTCCATCTGCCAATCAAATGCACTTTCTGTTCTCACTGATAGACTCTTGACAGGGGTTGGGGGAAGATGTGAACCATGGTCTCTCATTGGTAGACAATAAACACATTTGCAATTATATAATTATCACAAGACACACTAAAAAAATAAGACCCTATAACCAGCACATGAAGTCCACAATATCATGGGTATTATTGCTTAGAATGACTTTTTAAAAATCATGTATTGAGGTTTTAAGATGTTGTTTTGGAGGAAATCACGAAGTGTGCCGGGGCAGGTAGGGGGAATGCAAATCTGATGGATGAAGATCTTGGGGTACCGCCACAACTACATCAGAAAGAGAACTCTAGATTTAGCTTAGGGATGTTCTCTGGGCCACTGTCAGGGTCAGGGATGTTAGAGGAGAGAGAGAGAGAGAGAGAGAGAGAGAGAGAGAGAGAGAGAGAGAGAGAGAGACTGGAGGCAGCCAAAACTGGGGGGCGCTTCTCTCATGGCTTGGGGAGAGTCCAAGGTTCAGAGCTGAGCTGGTTTGAACTTCTATGAGACCCCCCCGGATGACTCTTCGTACATCCCTTTGTATGGTGCTGAGAATCTGCCTCAGGACCTAATGTATGGTGAATCTCTGCTGTCATCTCCACTGTTAACTGGAATCACCTAGGAGACTTGCCTATGGGCGTACACCTGGAGGGATTTTTTTTTTAATTAGGTTAATTGAAGTGAGAAGACTCAGTGTGGGTGGTACCTTCTGGTGGCAACTTAGACCAAAGGAGGTCCGAGGGAAAATCTTTTAGCTTCTGCCTGGTTGCCTTCCCATCTCTCATTTACCCTTCTTGTGACTTCATCAACTCAGTTGCTGTTGCTGCCACTACCTCTGAATCCTTCCGCTGGTAATGATTCAGCTTTTCTGGGCTCCCAACCTGAACTCCAGGAATCCTCCATTATCTCTCCCACACCAGATCAGGAGTGCTGAGGCCTCCAGCCTTGTGGACGCAGCACGTACCAGCGTCTCAGCCTCTACGGTAATAAAGAGCCATCCTGGACTACCCAGAATGCACCAGCCAAGCCGATTTAACAGATGCTAGTCATTCTGTTGGTTCTTTTCCTCTAGAGAATTAATATAAGAATAACAACCATGATTAATATGCTGGGCTAGATGCAACTACACCTTTATTGCTACTGTCTTGCTCCTTGACCTGAAGGGCATAGCACAACCAAGGGGACAGGGCAGAGAGCGGTGCTCTGAGAACCCTCCGTGGGCACCTTACGTTCCTCTCCTCCCTCCTTCCTCACCCTCTTCTCTTCCTTTGTCATAATGTGTTTCCCCGACCACTCCCATCCCCAGCTCAGGCCTTTGTGGCTTTGCTGGCCGAACAGCTAAGAGTGGTAATTGTGACGAGGTGGGGGTGGGGGAGCTTAGAGATGCCCTTGCTTCCAACAA
This sequence comes from Acomys minous, assembly GCF_964271855.1. Lineage (NCBI taxonomy): Eukaryota > Metazoa > Chordata > Mammalia > Rodentia > Muridae > Acomys > Acomys minous. The sequence goes on from NC_140495.1 coordinate 27,398,171, forward strand.
AGTGATGGGTGTGGAGTGTTACCCCTGTGGTGGCTTGAAGGAGAAACGTCCCATTCGGTCAGATATTTGAGCACTTGGTCCTCAGTTGGCCATGCTGTTTGGGGGGGGGGGGCGGGTCTTGTAGAACCTTTAGTAGGTGGAGCGTTGCTGGCGGAGGTAGTTACTGGGGCTGGGGGGGTGGGTGCTTGAGAACTCACGGTCTGGCCCCACTTCTGGTCAGTTCTGTTTGTTTTTGTTTGAGGTTGAAAATGCGACCTGTCAGTTTCCTGCTATGCACGCCTGCGGTCACGCCTCCCTGCCAAGATGGAATCTCCCTCTGGAAACTTCAGACGGAATAAACTCTTCCTCCTATGAATTTCCTTGATGATGATGATGTGCTATTTGGGACAGAAGTAACAACTTTGGAGATTCTTATACTGTATATTAAAAGTATATAGTATTGTGTCCATTTCTTTGAGTTCGTTCTTACACAAACAACTCTTTTTTTTTTCTTTTAAGAGAAAAGCCTGTGAGATTTTATTTTGCTCTTTTACATCAAGCTAATTATAGGTTTTAAAAGATGAGTGGGGTTTACAATCTGGTAAGAGCCGTGCAGCATTTTGTTCAATATGCTCCTATTCGCTGCCTTGAAAAAGTAGCCCCAAAGACTACAATGCCATGAAGGTGAGCATTTGCCTTCGAACTAAAAGAATTCCACAAGAAAGATACAACTATGGTAAAATAATATATTTTAGACATATATAAGAGTGAAAGATGGAAAGTGGAGAATTCCTTCAGCCGCCAGAGTTTATCCCCAGAGCAAACACTAAGTAGTTTCTGTCCTAAATTCTTCCAGTATTTACTGTCATGAGTTGCTGTGATATGTTTGTGCCTCTATTTCTTGATTTATGAGCCTTAAACGGAGACTTTTAATGTCCCTTTACCAAGAAGGAAGGCTCAGAGGACAATGGGAGCAAACAGGAAGAAAGTACAGGGATGTGTGTGTGTATGAGAAGGTCAAGGCAGAGCCTATTAAATTTGTTCTTTAGCTTAAATGAGAAATAAAAAGAGCTGGGTGGTGGTGACGCACACCTTTAGTCCTAGCACTTGGGAGGCAGAGGCAGGTGGAACTCTGTGAGTTCGAGGCCAGCCTGGTCTACAAAGCGAGTCCAGGACAGCCAAGGCTATGCAGAGAAACCCTGTCTTGAAAAACCGAAGAAGAAGAAGAAGAAGAAGAAGAAGAAGAAGAAGAAGAAGAAGAAGAAGGAGAAGGAGAAGGAGAAGGAGAAGAAGAAATAAAAAGAAAGTACACTCTAGATCATGAGTACCACAGCTTGTTACTCTGCCTGATTCTTCTAGAGACTGACTTTGTCATCTGAGATGACTCCCACAGTGTTTCCTCCCTCCCTCCCTCCCTCCCTCCCTCCCCTCTTCGCTCCCTCTCTGAGTTTCAGTACATGCCTGTCATCTTCATAGCACCATGTTTCACTAAAGGCTGTGTTCCACTCGTGGTTCAAACACAGATCTCCATCCTGTCCTCACTTTGAATGTGAAAACCTGCCAACGGCCTTTGTAAAAACAAAAACAAAAGCAAAAAAAACAACGCTGTTATGTAAGTACCAGCCACTGTAACCAGCTATGACTTGAAGCACATAGTGGAAAGCAATCATTTAAAAAACAAAGATGGCTCAGTGGTTAAGAGCACCGCCCGCTCTTCTAAAGGTCCTGAGTTCAATTCCCAGCAACCACATGGTGGCTCACAACCATCAATAATGTAACCTGGTGCCCTCTTCTGGCCTGCAGGTAAACAAGCAGACAACACTGTAGTACATAATAATAAAATAAATCTTAAAAACAAACAACAAAACAACAACAGCAACAATCTGGAACGACCTTTCAGGGCTGGGTGTGGCTCAGAGTTAGAACATGTGCCTGTGTGCATGAAGCCCCAAGTTAAATTCCTATCACCGCAAAACACCCAGGCAAAAGAAACAAGAAAAGAAAAACTCCATCAAGGATAAAAACAAATCAGAACAGCAACCCTCTCTGCAGCGGAAGGAGACTTTCCCCCAATCCTCAACCCAGTGAATTTTCCCTTAAACTTCCCTTTGCTCCCACAAGCGTGTGCTCAACTGCACCGTATATGCGTTGCTTTAGTTCACTGAGTTTTGCTTACTTAGTTCTTTCAACTAAGATATGGAAGCAGCCTTTTGGTTTTTAACTTGGACTATGTTTTACTCTAATACTTGACTCACTATTTAGAAAGGTACAACATTCTTGGTAGAAAATTAGCTTCCATTAGATTATTGAGTCAGCCCCTCCTCTGTTTGGGTAGAACTGCATAGTTTTACTAGAATTACTATCTGATAGCTGTCTGACTTCCTGAATATATTTTTAATGTCTGGACTTTTCTTGCTGTGTTTTAATTCTTTTTTTCTTTTCCTCACTTCCTCTCTGCTCCCTCCCTTCTTTTTTCCTAAGATCCACCTATCTATCTATTTATCTATCTATCCCTTTTTATGTTTTTGACAAGGTCCAACTATATACCCCTGGGCTGTCCTGGAGCTCTACCCTGCCTGCCTCTACATCCCAAGTGCTACGATGAAAGGCAAGAGCCACCACCGCCGTTTTGGTCATACACTTAACTGTCAATGTCTCTCTCTCTCTCTCTCTCTTTTTCAGACTGACCATTTCTCGCAGCACCCAGTAGCTGGCACGTGTTTATTCTTTAGACGTCTGAGCTTCCTTGAAGTGGGAGCCTGTGCGATGTAATAGGGACATTGACAAGAGAAGTCTGGTAGGTGTGGAGCGCCACAGATAGCAGCGCCCCCTGCTGCTTCCCTGGCGCAGTGCGCCCCTTATGCGCATGTGCAGTGCGCCTTTGAGCAAGCCCCTTATGCGCATGCCTGAAGGCATAGCGTGAGGTGGCGTGATTCGAACAAGGCATAGCGTGAGGTGGCGTGATCCGAACGCACCAACCAAGAGCAACAACGTGGCAGTCTCTGATAGGACCAGGCACACTATAAAGGTTCTGTGGGCGCTTTTCCCGGGGTCACTCCGGTAGTCCAGGATCCTGAATAAACTGCGGCAAGAGCGGCATCGACAGGTAGGGCTCCTGGGAGGCCCCATTTGCCAGCATCAGGAGGTCTTCAGTCAGTGTCACCCATGTGCCTCCTCTGCAGTCAAGGCAGCGCACTGCTGAGCTGACTGTCCCTGCTGTCACTTGCTGCAGAACAGCTCTTTGTGGCAGAACTCTCTCACATACAACCTGCCCTAACTATCTTGCCCCGCCATTTCTTCCCTCTTTTCTCCTCAGCCAAGTTCTCTGGCAAGAATTTCCTCCAGTTTCTGGCCTGCGATTGAGGGCAGCACCTTTCCTGGTGGTAAGGGAAGGGCGTTGCACATTGTGGGTGTACTAACGCGGAGACCCATCTTAAGGAGCCCCGGGCTGGGAGTTCTTCCTCTAGGGTTAGTTCCGGTTAGTTCCACCATTAAACACCCTGGGAAACGCCTCCCCCCAGAGGGCGTCAGGGATACCTACAGACTGAGTTTTAAGGTAGCTGGTACGTGTTGGTGTCTAGATGCCTAATTAGCAGGAGGAAGATGCTACTGCTGCACATTATTTAGCTAATTAGATCTGCTATGAAATCATTCACTTGATGACCACTCTAATGAAGCCAATAAAGACCTCTCCGGAAGCAGTCTATTCTCCGTACCTTAAGCGCCGCACCTCGCTCAGCAACGCGCTCTCCAGCGCTAACAGACTCATTATCTTCCAAATTCTGATGTCTGTGTTCATGCTCTGTTGGTTTCATTGGATACAAAATAAAATCGCTACCTATTAAAATTGCATTAAAGCACTAACTTAAACCGACAAAAGCTGAGGAACTCGGAGCCTGAGCTGGGATTGGGCCTCCTGTGTGTGGGAACTGCCTGCGGGTTGCACACTCCACGGATTGGGGCCCAGCTGGACCTTAACTGCCTGAACTTGATTCCTTTCCCTCAGCTGAAGAACGGAAGCGGTGAGAAGAGAGAGTTTTAGCTATTGTTTCACCGGATACTGATTTCCAGAATGCAAACGTGGGAAGAGAGGTCATTTTTTTTTTTATAAGTCTAATGCCGCATTTCCCCAAAAGACCACCGACAGACAGTTTAAGGCTGCTTATAAAAGGGCAGTTGAGGTGCCGACCTTCTAGTAGCCCGCTGAATCCTGTCACCAGGATGTAAAAAGCACAAAACAAACAAGTATGCAAGACCATGTTGGTGCTTATATTTTTAAAAGGGGGCAGCAATTTAAATGCTCAAAAGCAGTGTGCGAGCGTTTCTACCTCAGGAAAGTGAGGCAAGGTGAGCGTTTCGGGGAGGATGGTTAGGAAGGACTCAGCTGGCAGCTACAGAGGGAGAAAGATGCTGACTGAGAGCTGAACGCCGCCCCAAGGCCCCAGCTAGATTAATCTGTGATCTTGGGTCAGTCACTGTGGGTATTAATTAATTTTGTCTGTGAGTCTACCTGTGGCACCATATTACAATATGCTCCTCTCACAGACTGACTTACGTGTGTGTGTGTCTATACAAACTGTTTAGGTTTTTAAAAAAAAAAAAAATGCCTCTCAGCCAGGCGCAAATGGTGAACTCTTGTACTCCTAGCACTTGGGAGGTGACGGCACAAGGTTAGGAGCTCAAGGCTATGTTCCGGCTACCTATTAAGTTCAAAGCCAGCCTGTGATACCTGAGACTTTGCTTTAAAAAAAAAAAAAATCAAAACAAAAACCAACCAAGAAACTGTCCTCCAAAACACCTGACTTCCATCCCCCCAATAAACACCACCACTCAGCTCTAGCAGTGTGTTTTATAATAACAAGAACAATAATAATAATAATAATAATGCTCAAGGGGGCCAGGGAGATGGTTCAGTTGGTTCAGTAGGCCTCCTAACCTGAGTTCAGATCTCAAGCGTTAACATAAAGAAATCACGCGAGTGACACGCGCCTGTAGTCTCAGCACTAGGGAGGCAAAGTCAAGAGGGTCTTGGAGTTTGCTGATCTCAGTCTAACCTAATCAGCAAGTTTCAGGCTCACTGAGAGAACTTGTCTCAAAATCAGGGAAAAAGTCAAAAGCAATAGAGACAGACAGTGTTGACCTCTGCTTCCCCCCCCCCACAAACATATGCACGTGTGCATGCACCCCTCACCCATGAACACATATGCACACACACTTAACCCTCAGATACATAACGTATAAAATGAATAAAAAGTTTCATGTTGGTATCTCCTCAGATCGTCAAGCTAGAAACCGGACTTTTTAATGTGGAATGTCCCGATTTGAACTGTAGATGGTCGTCGTAAGCGAAGCTGCAGTGACATACGTGCATTGGCACGTAAGAGGACGGAAATTTAAGTTGGTGGGGCAGTTGTGCTGCGTGTGGACACTCGGTGGCCAAGGCTGTTCCCAGAGGGCGCTACTACTGTCTTCTACTGACTGGACGGGCTTAAGTAAACTTGAAGGAGCCCGAGGGCTGAAGGGGCAATCTGAAGCTGGGACTGCAGCCCGGCCTGGCGCAGCATCTGGGAAGTGTGTCTCTGTGGCCACCACACTAGTGAATCCCTTTGCTGGTTGTTGCCCAGACCTTGGGCTGATGATGCCTAGACCTTCTTTGCTTTCTTGGTCTTGAATTTGGGGGTCACTCCGCTTACCAGCTGTTAGAGAATCTTGTAACGTTTTTGCTCAGACTTTCAGACACAGCCTTTCTTTACTGTGTAAGTGTCTGGAGTAGGGTGCTCATCAGAGGCCTTAGTCTTTCTATTTCTCGTTTCTTTTATTGCCTCTTCCCTCTCCGTAACCCCTTTTCCCTCTGTCATATCCTCCCTTCCGCCCCTCCTCCTTCCTCCTCCCTTTATTCCTTTTTATCTTGTAAACCATGCTACATACGGGAGAACTACACAGAAAACACACCCAGTAATCGGCCCCGATTAACAGTCACATACAGCCACCTACTAAGTCTGCAAAGGAAGCCACTATCCAAACTTTAAAAAATTATTTGTTTTTATGTTTGAGATTTTTAATATAATTACATCACTTCCCCTTCTCTTTCCTGCCTCCAAGCTCTTCTGTAGCACCCCCTCCTACGATCTGATTTTTGTGGCAAGCACATTCTGCATTTCAGAAAGGAATTTATGTTTGTATATGAGTGTTTGGCCTGTGTGTGTGTATGCGCAACATGTGCATGCCTGGTGCCCACCGGGATCAGAAGGGGGGATCAGATGTCCCCGAAACTGGAGTTATAGGTTGTTGTACACCAGCACATGGGTGCTGGGACCCCAATCTGGGTTCTCCGTAAGAACAGCTTTTAACTGCTCAGCTGTCTCTCCGGTCCCCAACACATAACTAGTTATGTTCTTTGACATGTACACATAAGTGGGAAATTATGTTTTAAAAGCAAGATGTTCTCTTAGCTCTTCTTGGCCTTTGTATAATACAACACGTTGTGTGTTAATCTGAACAAATGCTTCTGATGTTAGCAAAAGTGAAAACTACAGCTGTAGGATATAAAAATGCTTAAAAATGAGCCAAATGTTTGCAAGGATTTTGACATGTCACAGCAAATGAGCCTCTGGGAAGGTGACCGTCGTTCACGCCAGGAGCTGACTATAGCAGGATTAAGGGAAAGAAATGACTGTATATGGACTGTATGTAGTTTGCTCTCATAATAATTTCTCAAAAATATGATATGTTACATGTATATATGATACATATAATATCATTATCTATCTATCTATCTATCTATCTATCTATCTATCTATCTATCTATCTATCTCACTGGGCAGTGATGGCACACGCCTTTAATCCCAGCACTAGGAGGCAGAGGCACAGAGAAGGCGGTCACCTGCAAGCCAGTTGGAAGCTTCATCAGTGAGCTTGTTCTTGGACTGCCGGCCTTCAGGACTATGGGAAGCAGCAACCTGTGGTTTAAGTCCCGCAGTATCTGGGCTTTTGTATAGCAGCTCATAAAAGACTAACATTTATGTGGCTCCAATAAGAAAACAACTGACTATAAAGTATTCTGCAGAGAAGGTCTAGACACACTGAGAAGCAAAGCAAAGTGCACGTGTTGAAAAGTTCTTTTTTACTGGGTGGTGGTGACACACGCCTTTAATCCCAGCACTCCGGGAGGCAGAGACAGGCAGATCTTTGAGTTCAAGGCCAGCCTGGTCTACAAAGTGAGTTCCAGGACAACCAGGGCTACAAATCAGTCTTGAAAAACAGACGGACGACAGACAAATAAACAAAACAACAAAAAGTTCTTTTGTAACTATTAATGTCACAACCAAAAAAGACTGTGAGTAAGTGGTTTACTCAAGCATTTCAAAATGAGGACCAGGTTTTGTGTTTATTACACAAACATTTCAAAATAGTGTTCTTGAAGCTTGCTAGCACCTTTTACAACGTTCATGAGCCAGGAATGAAGCTATTTACAATTAAATTAATACAATAAGAAAATGGTATTGGGTGTCATGGCTCGTGTCTGTAATGCCAGCCCTCGAGAGCTGAGGCAGAGGGATTGCTGTGAGTTCAAGGCTAGGCTGGCTTACATAGCAAGTTCCAGGCTAGCTTGGACCACAAGAGTGAGATGTGGCCTAAAAAACAAATAAGCACCCCCCCCCCAAAAAAAAACCAAAGCAAACAGTGGAGAGATTGTTTTGAGTAAGCTGGAGTCCCGGCTCCAGATGCAATGAAATCATGTTAAGTTTCCTCTCTGTAAACACCAACCCTCAGGTCTAATGAAACAAGCAATGCAGGACTGGTATCAGACACAACTGAAAGTCAGGGCCTAAGCCAAAAACCCAAACTTCAAACCCAGGTGGTGGATATTGGGGCCGTGTGGACTCAGTGTAAGAAAAAACAAGAGTAGAGACACTCCAAACAGAAAATGCGATCTACAAACAACAAAACCACTAGGGCCTCCGTGAATGACCAAGTGGGCTGCAACCTCACCACACGCAAATCAGCTGCTGCCTGCTGCTTCCGGGAACCGGGACACTCGAAGCAGCAACTGTGAGGGTAGACTTTGTGTTGTGTTAAGGAAACACTGAAACTATTAACTGCTAGTGGTTGAGGGAGCAGTTAAACTGAGAAAAGGTACAAAATCAATTTTACAGCCTGCGTGTTTGTTTCCTCAACAAATGTCTGGCCACCGCACTCCGCATGCAAAGCGCTCACGCTGGCTCCTGAGACAGCCTTAGGAACGCGCACATCGGGATCCAGTGCTGCCACTGAGTCCTTCTGTGGCAACCTGGCTGGCTACTTCTCCATCCTTGCGTCTCCCCCGAACACTTAACCCTTGTCTTTGATGAAACTTTAAACTTGCGGAGCATGATTCTCAAAGAACAGTTCCCTAATCTTCTACTCAAGGCCCGGGAGACTGTTTTCAGTTGCCTGAGCGTGCTTCACGGTTCAGTCAGCGACTGTGTGTTCTTGTCACTGTCCAATAGCTAACGTCCTCTCTACCTTTAAACGCAAAACAGCGCAGGGAACGCCCGTGAAGTCAACCCACAATTTAATGCCTTCCCTTTGTTTTCGCTATTTCTGTGTTTCACAGTTACCTTTATTTCTGTAACATAGTAATGCTTTCCCGTTTATAGCTTTTACTTAAAGTCAATTTAGGTTAAGGCTCAGCCGGTGAGTCAGATGAAAGCAAATAGCAAACACACAGTAAGGTGAGTAGTGGCTATCCATGGGAGCCAAGGATGACTGCGGAAGGAGGACGGATGAAGATTCGGGTGGGGGAGGGGAGCACTCCAGCCTCGCTCTGAGCCCGTCCTGGAACCTCTAGAGAGAAAGAACTTGCACATCTCAAAGATCAGTTCAGAGCCCCACAGGGCTGGCTGAAGGCACTGAAGGCCCCTCTGCAAGTGGTCTTCTACTTGCGAGACAGCTGGGTGACTTCCTGTCTCCTCTGCCTTTGGCTGCGAGCAGTGGTGGGCTGTTTCGGGAAGTTTCTGTCTCCTTATCCTGCCCAGGAGACTCACCTGCCTATTTGCTACGATTAGCCGGCATTTCCGCGGGAGCCGTTGGGAGCAGAATGTGTGGAGGCAGGAGGCTAGTATTTCTGTGTTCCGCACACGAGCCTCGCACATGGCTAGGCATTCACTGCTCCCTGGAGGACACTGTGAAATGAAGATGCTAAAATTCTGCTGGACCTGGCTATATATGGGCAGCATTAGTAGCACATTTCCTAGCTTCTTGAAACTTCCATCCTTCTCTAGTGGGAAATTGGAAGGCCTAACATCTGTAAATTGCTTTGAGAGTAAACCATGGCTGTGCAAGTAGGTGTCATTGTCTGCCTGGCACTGGCAGAACGATCCAGTGCTGGGGGTGGGGGTGGGTGGGCAGGGCTTCTGGGTAAATAAAGACTTTTCAAATTAGGAGGGAGCATGGGATTAAACCAAATGTGAGCCCCAAATACAGAGTGCACAGTCAGCACTTTGCTTTAAACCACCAGATGGAGAATGCTGCTTGGGGATGCCAGCGTGGGCTGGTTTTGAGGATATAGGATTGCTGACCCAGGCTGGGACAGTGGACAAACTGTGGGCACATTTGCAACTACTGAGCACACATTTCTAAAGGTTTCCAGAAGAACATAAGTAAGCGATCGACTGCCTGAGTGCTGTGGGATTCTCACAAGTGCTGTAAACCACCAAACTCTTGGCTAACATGGCTGGCAAGGCCAGCTGCTTGCTGAAATCGTCATTTAGCCAAAGCGTCCCAAATGGCACCATGTCTCCTAGGTTTCTCTGTAACAGGGCACTCCAAGCCGAAAGGCCACATTTGAGAGATGGGTCCCCAGTATCTCTGACCTGCAAATATGTAAAGACATGACGTCAGCATTGTTGTAGACAGAACTGAACAGCCCAGGGGGTCGGGGGGGGGTCGGGTCAGAGCTTCTAGAAGAGTGTTGGCCATGTGGACCAGGAGATGTCGTTCTCATCAGCAGACAGAGGGCAGATCTTCCCTCTGTCTCTGTGTTGTGACTGTCAGCTGTTAGGCACAATGCTAAGTGTTATATATTAAGTCTGCCTTCTGTAGGCAGGATCCAGGTGTTGCCAGGAAAGGAATATTTTACTGTTCTCCATAATGACTATGAAGCAATGGTCCAAAACAAGCCTAAGGACCACTGGTCAGAGAAGATGGAGTCCGGGGTGGGTGGGAGCAAAACAGCCATTGTTAAAACAATAGCAGGAAAGCGAATCCAGATGAGGCCAGATGCTTGTCATACAAATCAGAACATAACGAAGTGTCACAAAACTCCCCGTTTCTTACGTTGCACGGACATTTCACCATGTCAGCTCGATTCTGAAATAAGTTACACACTGGACATTGGCTGGAGATGAAGAAAAACAAAATATTTTCCCAGGGGAGCCTAGGGGCTTAGGTGTTTGTTGACCTAGCATTTGACCCCTGGCTTTAAAAAAAAAATGCAGATGGTTTCCCAAAAACTCTTAAGTGGGGCATGGGTTTGCAGTAGAAAATAGGTGGCAGAAGAAGCTGGGTCCTAACAATGAAACGCGGCACAAAAATAGTAACAAGGCAGAGAGAGAGAGAGAGGACAGAGGGGGGTGTAGGGCGGGGGAGAGAGAGAGAGAGAGAGAGAGAGAGAGAGAGGCAGGAGCCACACGTGGGCTGAAAGGTTGCCCTTTGGAGGGAAGTGGGACCACATGTACTGTCGCGATGGAGAAGAAAGGTCTGCTGTTTGAGGGCGCATCAGCCCCAAATGGAATCTATGTTTTGAACTGAAAATGCACCCAGCTTTTTTTTGGCATGTAACTAAGGCAAGATCTGAGTGGAAGAGTTGACATAGAACTCTGGGAAATGAGAAGCCAGAGACTGAGGCAGAAGATGAAAGGGACAAGAGAGCCACGAAGACAGGCTAAGACCCTGTGGGTTGAGCACTTGCTTTATTTTTTTAATTATGTCTACGTGTGTGTGGGTGGTTTGAATGCGAAGGGACCTCAGAGGCTCATATATTTAAATATTTGGTCCCCTCTTGGTGGAACTGTTTGGGAAGGATTAGGAGGCGTGGCTTGTTGAAGGAGCTGAGTCACTGAGGGCAGGTGTTGAGGTTTCAAAAGCCCAGGTCTTTTCCAGTTAGCTCCCTCTCCTTGTCCCTGTGCCTTGTGTGTACTTGTGAACCAGATGTAACCTCTCAGCAGCTGCTCCAGTGCTACATTGGCCTGCCTGGTGCCATGTTCTCTGCTATGACGGCCATGGTCTCTAACCTGGAGCTATCAGCCCCAAATTAAATGCTTTCTTTTATAAGTTGTTTTGGTCATGGTGTTTTGTTATGGAAATAAAAATGTAACTACTCTCTTCTCTCTCTCTCTCTCTCTCTCTCTCTCTCTCTCTCTCTCTCTGTGTGTGTGTTTGAGTGTGTGTGTGTGTGTGTGTGTGTGTGTGTGCACATGAGGTTAGATCACCCCAGAGCTGGAGTTACAGGCAATTTCGAGCCTCTGTACATGGGTGTTGAGAACTGAACTACAGTCCTCTGCAAGAGCAGCAGGCGCTCTTAACCACTGAGCCATCTCTCCAACCTCTGAGCATTTACTTTCTTCCATCCTTTTTTTCTCTCTTATAATATCAAAACAGAGTATGCATGTTTCATAGGAATTGGACACATAAGCATGGGGTGTCTTATAGAGGTCTGTCCCTGCAAAGCAAGTGATTTATCTGTATGTAAGTTTCCAGAACTAAAGGAACACTGCTTGGAATGGAGTTTGCCTTTGTGTGTGGCCATGTGTACTCTGTGGTTAAGGGCATGCAGGAACATCTTTCTTCGCAGGAAAGTGGTATAGCCATGCCTCGTGACCACAGATAAATGCCGCTATAACTTCCCCTTCTTTCTATGTAATGCGGGCAAAGCAATCGCCTCTATTGCTTTTGATACACGTGGGAAGTTGAGACTGACAGAACTGCTCTGAGAATTTGCAAGCTTTGTTTTGCACGCCTTTCAATCAAGGGCCTCATACTGTTGTACAGGTTGGGTCTTGTACCCCCAACACTAGGGTAGGAAGCAAGTGGCTCTGAAAGCCAATTGCTTCTCGCTGTCTTCTCACAGTAGTGTGGAGCTTTAAGAAATCTGTGTGTGTGTGTGTGTGTGTGTGTGTGTGTGTGTGTGAGAGAGAGAGAGAGAGAGAGAGAGAGAGAGAGAGAGAGAGAGAGAGAGAGGGACAGATCCCTTTCAACTCTACGAGGCCATGCAAGAGCTAGTAGTTAGCTGCTCAGAAACTGTCCCAAACCATTACTGTTGTCCCTGTAAGAAACAGCAAAGAAGTTGCTGGAACACCCCACTGCCTGAGAGACCCTGTGCCTTCTTTCCCTTGCTTTCCCTCTTCCCTGGACAGCACGGGGCTTCCCTGTTCTTTTCCGGATAGGAGAAGAAGTGCTGTTGACTAACTAACCCCGAGGCCATCTGTTCTCACCCAGCTCTTCCCAGCCATCCTGTGTGAGGCCTTTTCTTATTATTCATTACAGACAGAAACTCGGGCTCAGTGTCAGATCAGGTTTTGGCCTAGAACATAGATCTAGAAGGTTAACTCATAGGGAGTTAGCGCTGCCTTTGATTCCCAATCCTGCCAGCGAGCATCTACAGCTTGCTTCTAAAATGTAAGGACATTAATGTCTTCCGTCAATAGAGAGAAGCTTCCTATTGACAACTTGTTGAAGGTTCTGTAGGACACTGAAGGCTGGGGGTGCCATGGGAAATGTCTGGCTTAAACAGACATCTCTTTTTGTGAGCCAATGGTCATGGAACATGTCATGGAGTTCCCACTGGGGCGACATTTTCTCTACTTCCTTGGGACAATTAGTGCATTACTTGCTTTCAAAGCATTAAAAAAAAGATTAATTAATTAATTTATTTATTATGTATACAGTGCTCTACCCGAATGTACACACGCAGGCCAGAAGAGGACGTCAGATCACGTTATAGATGGTTGCGAGCCACCCTGTGGTTGCTGGGAATTGAACTCAGGACCTCAGGAGAGCAGTCAGTGCTCTCAACCTCTGAGCCATCTCTCCAGCTGTTCAAAACCTTAGTTAATTAATTTATTTTTATCATAAACTGAAGTCTCACTCTCAAAGTTCTCACAGGTACTCAAATGTTGGGCTCCAAATACCGAGTTGTATCTTCTAAGTGACAGGATCAAGGTGGGGAGCATGATCCAATATGTTCACAGTGCCAGGGGACCACCACCTCTGTGCAGGGCATTGGAAGCCAGGCTTCTAAGCACCCCTAGCCAGGGACAGGTGCACAGGAGACAGAAGCCCGCCTCTAGGAGGGAATCCTACAGACCAAAGCTCTGTGGGGAGGCACACTACATACATAGTCTGTCGACAGCCCTCCCCCACACAGCAGGCTCACAACTCATGGAGGAGGTTCTGGAGGAGAGTCCAGGGGGAAATGAAATGGTTTTTCAAAATGCCTCAAGACTACTTGTAGCTGAGGTTGGCAGCGCACAGCTACTCTGACGTGGGAAGAAGCGACAGAGGCAGAACCCCTGCGTCCAGGCAGAAGTGTCTCCAGGAAGTCTTTCCCACCCACTCTACCAGAATCAACTGAGATAAGAGTTTGCACGCCATCAGGGCAGTGACGCATTCATTTGCCTTCTAAGACCCAGAACCTCCTTCTCCATCCCAGGACTGACTTGATTGTGCACACATATTTAAGGACACAGTCTGCTTTCTATCCTACGTAAGTCATTTAGAGGGACACCCAATAAACCGGGCAGTAAGCACTTGTCACACATCTATTTGCTAGACATTGTGTCTCCCTTTGCTGGAAATAAAGCAGTGAGCAAAGGAACCGCATGAATGAGCCTTGGGAAGGATTTTTTCCCCTCTCTTGCATCTGTATGCTGTCAACCCTGTAAGATCCTTTGCCTTTTCACTGCACTTCCCAGGAAGCTCAGAGCCAAGGTTTTTGTTTGTTTGTTTGTTTGTTTGTTTGTTTTTGGTTTTTTTTTTTTTTTGGTTTTTTTTATACCTCACTTCTAGCAATTGCTCAGGCTTTCATGGGCTGAACTCGCATAGGCCATGCCTTTGCTGTCATGACGTTTTCCTGGGTTTGTCTTTGTGGGCTACCTTACATCCCTTCCTATCTTTTTTTTTTTTTTTAAGTTTTTTTAAACAGGAGTTTTTAGTTAAGTAATAAGAGATCTCAACAGTCTTGTGGGACAGAGAGCAGAGACTTGTGGTGAGATGTTTTACGGTCACACCCTCCCCCTACACCTGGGAAGTAAACACTGCTGGGAAAATATGCTGTTAGGTGAGGTAAGTCTGGACGCCCAGGGCCTTAGGGAGCAGCGGGCCAGGGCTGCTGAGAAACAGGGTGGAAGGGAAGTTGCCAGAGGTGATGCTACTGATAGTGATGTGGGGCTGGAGCAGAGAGCACCAGAACTTAAGGAGGTGGGGGGGGGGCGCTGGGGGCTCAGGGAGAAGGCACAACTGTAAGGACAGTTGGGAAAAGGGACAGAAACAATAGCACGGCAGAAACGAAGTCTTTAATTAGGCAGCAAACAGCAGGCCACTTAGGAAGTTCTGACAGTAACAGGCATGGGCCTTTGGAGTGTAGTGGAAGGGAGGGGGCACAGGAAGGGAACTCAAGGGAGCAGGCAGAGCCTAAAGGACAAACAGTGAACAGGCTTAAAAGAGACTCAGTCCTTTCTGAGAATACATCGTTGTCGGAACACCATCTCAGGGTTCCCTTGCTTAAATGAGAAAGAAGTAACCATTTCCCATGTTTTGGTCTCATCGCTGAAGAGTCACCCTGCTTGACATGCGACCGAAGCCCCCTACATATAGGATGAAAGAATGAATGAGTAAAGAGATGGATGAATGAAAGGTCTGCGGAGAGAACGTCTAACTGACTTGAGCAGTCTTTACACACCTGTCTACCTAGTCTAAAGACTTCACCAAAGCAAGAGGGCGGAGAAGGGTGTTCCACCCACTGCAGGAAGGGAGAACAGTGGCTGGGCTTGGAGCACTCCGCAGTGGGATATTCACCTCAGCGCAGGGCATGGCTGCCAGACTGATGAGCACAAGGGCTCTGATGCTGGCAGTGGAACATTCCTGGTTCTGGTGAGTTAGCTTCTGCCTCCCCTCCCCCATGCTCAGCTTCTTAAACTGTGGGTTGCAAAACTCTCTCTCTCTCTCTCTCTCTCTCTCTCTCTCTCTCTCTGTATAGGGGTGGTAGTCACAAAACTTTTGGCAACAAGAAAATTTATCACAAAGTACAGTGACCGAAAAAGAATTCAGAGCCAACGGCTTCTGAATCCGAGGTGTTCCTAGAAGCACCTGTCTGTGTCGCTCTGTGTGACTTCACTGCAGGCTTGGCTCTGAACTCACAACCTGAGCACTTTCCAGGTACCTCATGCAATGCCAGCCAGTGCTGGCTCAAATAAGCTTCCTCAGCCTTCAGACCGTCCCATGTTAAGAATGGCAGTATTTCTACGGCATAGCAAAAATTTTCTGCTCCTACACAAGAATATTGTCATTATGGAAAAACAAAGACAGAATTTCCCTACCATCATTCCTCAGCATATATTAAATCAGTCTCTCTTTGTATTATATTACAGTGTTTGATATTAAAACTTGCTGTTTGAATTGCTGACCATAAAATATTGTTCAGTCATTTTGCCTTGGGATTAGGACAGGGTTTCTAGTAGTTTCTAAAATGGTCCTAGGCAGGTTTCTGCCATTTGTATTATGTATTTGAGAGAGGCAGCTGCTTCTTAGCATGGATGATCATAAGATACAAATATTGATCAGCTCAGAAGATTGTTGACGATGCAGTCTATCTTGCAGTATAGAGTAGGCCAAAACTTAATGCTCTCTATAAAAACAAATGGTCACAGATGGCTAGTGTGTGATGGTTGACCTTCCTTGTCGACTTGATGAGCCTTAGAGTCACCATGGAAATCATCATCTGAGCATGCCTGTGGGGGATTTTCCACAGGTAGGAAAATCCATCCTAAATGGGGTAGCATCACTCAACGGGATGGGATATTGGACCTAATAAAAACAAGAAAAGGCACTGAATGGTAGTGTTTAACTCTCTCTGCTTCCTGACTGAGGAATCCACGTGACCAGCCACTTCCAGGTCCTGCCCATGTGCCTTCTCTGCCATTACTGTACCTGAGAACTGTGAACAGAAATCAATCCTTTTTTCCTTCAGTTGTTTTTGTCAGGGTTGTCCAAGCAAGACTCGTAACAAATACAGCATGCAAATTTACTTTTATGTGTATCAGAGAATTGTTTTAAAATAAATTTCTTTGTTATTTGCTACCAGTAAATGTTTGACTTGCATACTATTTTATATGCCTGTGTTTCTGGGGTTATATGAGATTTTTCTCAGGCAAAAAGGGGTCATGAGAAAAAGTGTTTAAAAGCTACTTTTCGACCTTTCTCATGCTGTGATCCTTTAATACAGTTTTTCACATTGTAGTGACTCCCAACCATAAAACTATTTTTGTTGCTACTTCATGACCATAATTTTTTTGCTGCCGTTATGAATAATGTAAATGTCTGTGTTCTCTGATGATCTCAGGCGTAAACCCCGTGGAAGGCTCATTCATGACCCACCGGTTGAGAACCATTGGTCTAGAAGGGACAGAACAGAAACAAGACAGAACGACACTCCAAGGCTTCGCTGCTAACCCCTCAGTGCTAAGTGAGGCCCAGGAGGTAGACAGCTGGCCACAACGGGAAAAGTTCAGTTCGGTTGAGCATGTCCAGGAGGCATGAGAAGGAGTGCACTCAAATAAGGACAGCACCAGGAGAGACTGGCTACATGTTTTTAGAAAAGTAAATCAGAGCTCATTTCTCCAACATCCATTTAAGGCTTCTTATTAGGCTGCATTTTAAAGTTTAAGGTTGAAAAGAATATTCTGTATCACAAACCAGGCAAACCCCAATGAGGGGGGGCTCTATGACCCCTTCACTGGATTCTGGACCAACTAGAATGCTTGTTGCTTGCTTTATTATTTATTTATTTATTACATAGTTATTTTTATTTTATGTGTATTGGTGCTTTACCTGGATGTATGTGTACCATGAATGTGTAGTATTCACAGACGCCAGAAGAGGGCGCCAGATACCACGGAACTGGAGTTACAGGTGGTTGTGCGCTGCCAACGTAGGTTCTGACACTTGAACCCAGGTCCTCTTGAAAAAGCAGCCAGTGCTCTTAACCCCGGAACCCTATCTCCAGCCTCACTCCTGTTGCTTTTCAATGATATTGGCCTTACTCCCATTCATGGTTTTGTACTAGCTGGGTCACCCCCCTCAGCTCTTCTCAGCCTCCTCAGTTTCCCATCCTGGCTCCTCGCAAGGATCCCTTCTCCTTTGCAGAGGTCATCTCCTCCGTGTGTAAAGTAGCTGCTTGCGGTTACTATCACAGCACTCTCTCTGAGAACAATATTACTTCTTTAAGTGCCTGTGCCCTGGTGTCCTCTATGGTCCACGAGGGTGGAGACCAGGCTTGTCTGCGCCACACTTGGATCCTGCGGAAGTTGGCCAGCGCCTGACATTCATCAAGTGGACATTATACTTCTGGGATAAGTTCAACCTGGCTACAGAGCACCGGCCTCCTCCCCAGTTAGACTAGACTTACTTCTCATACGATAATACAAATCATGTATGTATTTATCCCCACTCATATGCTCCCTCTTCCCTCCCCTGTCTCCTTCTGGAAAATATCCTCTCAGGGTGAGCTGGCGGGCGGGGCAGATAGCTCCTGCGTGGATCAGTTTGTTTAAGACAGAGGCCCCTAGGCTCTGAAAGAGTCGAGAGACTTTCATTAAATCCCCCTGGACCCATTGTTTTTCTCGTGGGAACATTTTAAGTGACTGCCCCAGTTCCTTAGTAATCTCAAGATTATTCATGCTATTTCCTTTTGAGATTGTAAAGGAAAACATTCTTTAAAGTTCTCCTTGGGATGTGACCATTTCACCTAAATTTCTCATCTACACTTAGTAGGAGGGGCTACCTTTGGGCCTTCTTGGTCTATGTAACGGATATGTAGCTCTATTATTCTCAAACATATAAAATGAGAGAGTCACTTGGACAAATGAGGACAATGTATGCCTTAAACCAAAGGTTTAAAAAAAAACAATTGTGTATACTCAAGTTCTTCTGGAAACTTGTAAATTGTTGACAATACAAAGGATGGAAATAATTTTAGTGCCCAGGAAGAGCCTTTCCCAAAGGGAGATCTTCTGCCCCCCTGTGTTCACACACACACCTAGCTGGGTACCAGCACCTGAGTGCAGCCTCACATCTCCCTCCCATCCCCCAGTTCAGATTCTGATAGAAAACCCTTGATTTCTGTCACATCCCCCAGGCTGGCTTCTGCCTCCCACACTACAGAGTATTAGAATGTTTCCAGGAGCAGTCTCTTTCCCATGCAAGGAGCAGCAGACAGGGCAGCTCAAAGGCCATCTTGGAAGAGATCAAATTATAACGCACTGAAAAGTTATGTTGAAACTTACGACAGCCCTGTGGCATGACGGGCTCCTCTGCAAGTGAGATGGCTACATGATTTATCACATATAAATCTGGTCATTATTAGACCAAAAGGAGAGAAATTCCTGGGTAGATGCAGGTGGAAAGGCATCATTTAGTTTTTGGATATCATTAGCTGTCACAAAGTTTGGAATTAATCAAGACACTGTGCAAATGGTAAAATATTTGCAAGCAGGGAGATGTGGCGAAGCCAGAATCTATAAATTTAGGCCAGCCGAGCATCACAGCGGAGCATCACTGTGGAGGCGGCTGACAAATGGAGTCACTATTTTGCCAACTTCAGGAAAGTGTTACACAATTGCATCAAAACCGTTTCTATGCAAACAATTGTTTTTTTTTTTTTTCTCAAAGGGTCCTTACCTCAAATAGCTGCAATCGAGTGCTTTCTCGGTAAGCACAAACCCAGATATTAACCTCAGACTCTTAGAGGGTATTTCTCTTGGGATGATGATGGAGACCGTAGGTGTGTTATTCGCTTTTCACTATTCCTATTTTCTCCATCAGATTTTTTTGCCATTCAAACATAGAGCTTTAGGTTTTGTGGGGGAAAGAGGGGAAGGAAGGGGGGGGAAGTATTTGAAGCAACACTGCAAGGAGGTGGAGGAGGGTAAAAAGGGAAGATGGAAGGCAACACATTTAGCATCTGTTGGCAACATTTACAGGTTTCACTTGTACCCAGAGGGATGTGACGAGGCATCTACTTAAGACCAGTACATGTGAAATTTGAGGGGCTTGAGAGAGGGCTCAGCTTGAAAGGGTCCTTGCCACTGCGCCAAACAACGAGCGTTACATTCCCAGAACCTACACAGCGAAGAGCTGGCTTCCGCCTGTTGTTCTCTGATCTCCACTGGCACTGTGTGTACCTCCCTGCACCTAAGAATCTTTTAAAAAGTTGAGCTCCACTCAGGGAGTCTTGTGGAAGAGCGGAAAGAAGGATTGAGGGAGCAGGAGGGGTCAAGGACACCTCAAGAAGAGCTACAAAGTCAACTAACCTGGGCCCACAGGGGCCTCACAGAGACTGAACCACCAACCAAAGAGCATGCATGGGCTGGACCTAGACGCTCTCTCTCTCTCTCTCTCTCTCTCTCTCTCTCTCTCTCTCTACACACACACACACACACACACACACACACAGCAGATGTGCAGTTTGTTCTTCATGTGGGGCCTCTAAGAATTGGAGCCAAGGCCCTCCCTTACTCTGTTGCCTGTCTTTGGACACCTTTCCCATAGCTGGGCTGCCTCGTCTGGCCTCAGTGAGAGAGGATGTGCTTAGTGCTGTGACTTGCTGTGCCAGGTTGGGATGGTACCCATTGGTGGGTGGGTGGGGTCTCCTCTTCTCCTCAGAGAACGAGGAGGGGATGGGGAAGAAGTATGAGAGTGGGGCTGGGAAAAGAGGAGGGCAGGGGCTGTGATCAGGCTGTAAAGTGATTAAATAAGCAAATTATGAAAAAAAATTAAGCTCCATTCTTCCATCTCAATATGTGTAAAATCTGCTCTAGGAAAGTCTTATCCACATTATTAGAACCTTACTCATGACATTTTGGATTTTTTTTGAAAATAGGACCAAGTCAGACCATGAACATTTTTTGCATTACTTATTTGTCTCTATGTGTAGGAATGGAGGCCTAATGTGACAGGGAGCACATAAGGATTTCAAAGGACAACGCGTAGGAATCGATCCCATCCTCCCATCATGTGGATTCCAGGGTTCAAATCCGAGCTCAGGCTTCAGTACAAGAGCCTTTACCCAGGGAACCATTTCATTGGTCCTACATCTTACTATTTTTAACTTTAAAACCCTGAAACTAAACCCATACAAAAGAAAACAAAAAACTCCAAACCAAACCATAACAAAACAAAACTAGCTAAAGGCAGAGGGCAATTGAATTAAGTCATTTTCCAAGAATCTCTGTACCCAGAAGATTCTGTACAACAACACCACAAAAACAAAAACAAAAACAAACAAACAAAAAAAAGGGAAAAGTCATCAATGGCAACACTTTAAATTTAGAGGGAGGCTACTCCAGATTATGATAATTTTGCAGTTTTTAAAAAAATTGTTCACTTTACATCCTGATTGTAGCCCCCTCCCTCATAGCATCCTGGTCCCACCTTCCTCCCTCATTTCCTCTCCCTCCCTTCCTCCTTCCCTCCCTCCTTCCCCTGGTCCTCAGGAAGGGGAGCCCTCCTCCCCTAACATCTGACCTCAGCCTATCAAGTCTCATCTGGACTGTCTGTATCCTCTTCCTCTGTGGCCTGGAAAGAACGCCGGCCAAGGGCAAGTGATCAACGTGTATGGGCCAGAGTCCATGTCAGAGGTAGTCCTTTCTCTCCATATTATGGGACCCACAAGGAGACTGTGCTGCCTATCTACTACATCTGAGCAGAGAGGGTCTAAGTCCTCACCATGCACGGTCCTTGAAATAATAGTAATTGTATTATTCTACTTGTAAAAGCTTCAAAGGAACAGGAGGTCATCAGTCTCCCAGTGATGCCAGCTTACCACAGAGCTGAATCTTCGGGCCACAACGGCTCATCTTTCTGCTCTTCCAGGTGGAAACTGGCGTACAATCTTTCCTATGTGCCCTCTAACGTTCACCCATCCTGTCATCTCCCAGGGTTATTGTAGCTGTCCAATTTTTACAATCTATTCTTTCACCAGTTAAGGAAAAGTATATAAACCAACACAGATCAAACTAAAAAGTAACTTTCAACGACCAAGACGTTTTCTTTTTGCGATCAAGTTCTTCGGTCTCTTTATTTCTCTTTTAAGCCAAGGGACCCGACAAGTATTTTACCAGAAATTAAAACGAAGCGTCCACCTCTCCCCCAGCAGCTGGTCTCCGAGGATGTCAGGAGAGGTGGTAGCTCCGATAGGAGCGCAAGCCTAGAGCATTTGCTGGTGAGAGGTGGGGGTGGGGGTGGCGGTCATCGAAACCGAGTGGCCTTGTCCAAGTCCAGGGCACCTGGATAGGGTGCCGAGAGGCACACGCTGAAGCTTCTTCAGTCACCCTTGGGCCAGAAAGATTTATTACTTCCTCTTTGTGGGAGAAACCACAAACCAGCTGGAAAGGGCGAGCACCAGGGTCGAAGCCTCAGAACTGTGTTCCCGGTACACCCAGGGCTGCTCAGGGGCGCTGCTCCCGCCCTAAGAGGGGACAACAGTGCTGACCGCTGGGGACGAACGAAGCGTTTGCTGGGGGATTTCTGCCCAAACTTTTATCACCTACTCTACTCAAAAGCAAATCCTGGAGCCCGGTCATGCAGCTGTGCAGGAGAGCTGCGAATCAGGCTCTGGCCACGCGCACCTAGAGCTCTGTTCTGTGACTAGGAGATGGCCGCCCCAGCGGCGCCGCCTTGAACCCGGTCGCATCTCTAGCCCCTTAGAAGGTACTGGCGGGAGTCAGGAGCTGCCAGGAGGGCGGGTGTGGGACAAGCAGAGGAGGAGGGTAGCGCGGCGAAGGGGAGGAGCCGGGGCGACAGACGGCGGCGCGCACCAACCCCGAGCGGGCTGGCAGGAGCCGCGCAGAGGCCGGCCCGAGAGTGCGTTGCAGCCGCCCGGCGTAAGGGGAGTCGGGTAGCAGCATCCTCCCGGGCGCCGCTTTAGTGCGGCCGCGGCAGGGGCTTCCTCTGCCTCGGGACCTCGTTGGGCAGAAGCGGCCGGTGCCAGAGGTCCCCCCCTTTTTTTCTTTTGGCCTCCATCTACGTGTACAGAGTCCTTCTGGGCTAGTCCGCGGCCACGGAGCGCCAGGGCTCGCCTGCGCCGACCGCCCGGACATCCTCCGGGTGATGGAAGAAGCAGCCACCGCTGCGGGGCCGCGCTGCACCCCGTCCGCCGCCGCCGAAGGGATGGGAAGGTTCGCTATGTGGAGGCCGAGAGCGAGCGATGGAGCGCAGATTAGTCTGGAGCTGGGACGTATATAAGCCACCCCCCTGCCCCCACCGTCGCCTCCAGCCTGCATCGTGCCCCAGAACCGGGAGGAAAGCTGCGGTCCCGAGAGACTGGAGGAGACGTCGCTGGAGCCGGGACGCGCCGCGCTAGATAGAGCGCAGAGCAGAGCTCCGGGCCCGGTGAAAGTTTCCCCTCCGGAGCTGCAGGGCGCCCGCTGCTGGGAAACTCTACCTAGGGCTAGGGCAGCGGAGTCCCGCGGCTCCCTCGAAGGCTTGGAGACCTCAGGCAGAAGAGAACCGGAGAGAAACCGAGGAGAGTGCTAGCCGGACAGTCCACCGGTCTGTGATCCGGCGACGCTCTGGGGCACACCAGCCGCTCCAGGTGAGTAGGGGAAACCCATAGACTAGACCAGAGGGTGGGCGTTACTTAGGCGGAGGAGGCAACTGGGCGGAAGACTGGGTTCACCCATTCACTCCTCTTCTCCTCTCAGGTCCTTCTCGGAGCCGCTGCCATGGGAGAGCCAGCCCTAGGCGCCGGGGACCAGCCGCCTCTGCCGCCGCGCCCGCCTCGGATCCGCGGCCCCAGTCCCGGCGCCCGCAGCCGGCCTGCAGCGTCCCCTTCCTGGGCTGCAGGGCCGCCTCCGCCGCGCCGCCGGCCCCGGCTGTGCCTGTGATGAGCCGCAGCTCGCCGCGAGCTCTGCCCCCGGGCGCGCTTCCCCGGCCCCTGCCGGCCGCGCCTGCTGCCGTGCAGCGGGCCCTGCTCCCGCCGTGGCCCCGGCGCGCAGGACGCCGCTGGCCTGTGTCCCCGCTCGGGATGAAGGTGTTTCGCAGGAAGGCGCTGGTGTTGTGCGCGGGCTATGCACTGCTGCTGGTGCTCACGATGCTCAACCTCCTGGACTACAAGTGGCATAAAGAGCCGCTGCAGCAGTGCAACCCCGACGGGCCTCTGGGTGCCTTGGCAGGGCCGGCCGGGGGCGGCTGGGGCCGACCAGGGTCGCCTCCTGCTGCACAACCCCGCGCTCACCCTCGCATGGACCCCCGCACCCCGTACCGACCTTCTGCCGCCGGCTTGGGGGCAGTTCCCGCAGCCGCGGCTGGGGGTGTGGGAGCTCCGGCCTCCCCGGGCAATGGCACCCGAGGCACCAGGGGTGGAGGGGACAAGCGGCAGTTGGTGTATGTGTTCACCACGTGGCGCTCGGGCTCGTCCTTCTTCGGCGAGCTCTTCAACCAGAACCCTGAGGTGTTCTTTCTCTACGAGCCTGTGTGGCACGTGTGGCAAAAACTGTACCCCGGGGACGCGGTTTCCCTGCAGGGGGCAGCGCGGGACATGCTGAGCGCACTCTACCGCTGCGATCTTTCGGTTTTCCAGCTGTATAGCCCCGCCGGCAGTGGGGGGCGCAACCTCACCACTCTGGGCATCTTTGGGGCAGCCACCAACAAGGTGGTATGCTCTTCGCCACTCTGTCCCGCCTACCGCAAGGAGGTCGTCGGGCTTGTGGATGACCGCGTGTGCAAGAAGTGCCCACCTCAACGCCTGGCACGCTTCGAGGAGGAGTGCCGCAAGTACCGCACGCTGGTTATCAAGGGCGTGCGTGTCTTCGATGTGGCTGTGTTAGCGCCACTGCTTCGAGATCCAGCCTTGGACCTCAAGGTCATCCACCTAGTGCGTGATCCTCGTGCTGTTGCCAGCTCCCGCATCCGCTCGCGCCATGGCCTCATCCGGGAAAGCCTACAGGTGGTGCGAAGCCGGGATCCAAGAGCCCATCGCATGCCCTTCTTGGAGGCTGCTGGCCATAAGCTGAGTGCCAAGAAGGAGGGTATGGGTGGACCAGCAGACTACCATGCTCTGGGTGCAATGGAGGTCATCTGCAACAGTATGGCCAAAACGCTGCAGACAGCCTTGCAGCCCCCTGACTGGCTGCAGGGACACTACTTAGTGGTGAGGTACGAGGATCTGGTGGGAGACCCGGTGAAGACCCTACGGAGGGTGTACGACTTTGTGGGGTTGACGGTGAGTCCCGAAATGGAGCAGTTTGCCCTGAATATGACCAGTGGTTCGGGCTCCTCCTCCAAGCCTTTCGTGGTGTCAGCCCGCAATGCCACTCAGGCCGCCAATGCCTGGCGAACCGCGCTCACCTTCCAGCAGATCAAACAGGTGGAGGAGTTTTGCTACCAGCCCATGGCTGTGTTGGGCTATGAGCGGGTCAACAGCCCTGAGGAGGTCAAAGACCTCAGCAAGACCCTGCTTCGGAAACCCCGGCTTTGAGAAGGGTTCCCAAGAGATCTGACGCCCTCTGGAGACACCCACAAAGAGGATTTTGTTGTGTTCAAACAAACACAGCCCAGGCCCAAGCTGAGGAAGCCTACATATTCTATTATAGATATATAATATAAATAACCACACAGGCACTTGCTGTCAACATTTTGAGGTAGTGAATTTCAAGGAACAGCCTCAACTCAACTCAACGCGCGCGCACGCGCGCGCGCGCGCACACACACACACACCTCCGAAAAGGCAAGACTTGAACATTCTGACAAATTGCCTTGTGCCCTTGCCTCTTCTCCCCCTCCCCCCTCTCTCATCCTTTCCGCCCCCCATATTGAAGTGGAATGTTGATAAATCAAGTTCCAGTAACCCAAATCTTGTTTACAAAATTTTCGTGGTATCTGTGAATGTGTGGGGTGGGGTGGGGTGGGGTGGGTGGAGAAGGGGAGTGATCCCCAGAGCAGAAAGCCCCCACTGGGCTGGTAAACCGAGGAGGCATTATTCAAAGGTAGACTTTTGTGTAAACAGCAAAGGTTACATGTGAGCATTAATAAAGAAGATAATAAATAATATTCTTCTTTTTTTTTTTTTTAATATTTGCCTCCATTACTCTGGATTTACCAGCGCTACTTGTTTTTGTAGCTTCGGGTGGAGTCTGCTCCCCTCCTCTCCCTGCATTCCGAGCCGTCTACTTGGGGGACAGCTAAGCTGGGAGGAACCTCTGTCTTCAGGATAATTGAAGAGTTGTTTTCTCACGTGTAAACCATTGCTTGTCAGGTGCCCAAGGATGGAACAAATGGTCTACAGGCAAAACCCAAACAGGGCAGAGAAGAAAGAGCATACACACACAACTCTCCTGTTGAGCATTGAGTACAGAAAGGAAGAAACATGCCCTTGAGAGTTGAAGGCATTCGGTTTTGATTACTACTGTATTGAGTTGAGACAGGGTACCTCAAAAGCAGAGACTGGTGTTTTTGTTCTGAAGTTGGTTCTGGGGGTGGGGGCAGGGAGAGAAAGGAAAATCTGAAAGCATACAATTTCTCAAAAAAAAAAAAAGTTTTGATGACTACAGTACAAGTTTCAAAAGGGAGTTAACAGTCTTGGTGGTGGTAGCAGCAACTTGTGTAATTAGTGGAGTAACAGGAATGTCTGTCTGGAGTGTTTTTGTCTTTGACACACTGATCTGAGGCATATAAAAGCAAAGAAGTTTTAACTGAGGCCTGGAAGGGCACTCACAGCTTTCTCTCTCTCTCTCTCTCTCTCTCTCTCTCTCTCTCTCTCTCTCTCTCTCTCTTTCTTTCTTTCTTTCTTTTCTCTTCATGTCCCATCCAAGTTAATAATACTAAAGGACAGGAATTTGAAATAGTTTGCTTGAAACTTGGGTTGTCTTGGGGAATATGACATTCTCTTTATTTCCTAGAGACAAATTTGCAAAACAAAGTTCATGTTGTAGACAGTGTAGGGCTTTAGCTAAGAACTTCTAGATACTAAAATGTATGAGGAAGAGGAAATGAAAGTGCATTAGCGTGTATGATTTTGAAATTTGGTATTTTTCCGTGAGAAAAACCATTGAATTTCCTGGCAATGGTTATGATTCTCCTCTGTCCTGAACTCTTATTGTGCTGAAGTATTCTGTATGGTGTCATGTTACGATAAGAAATTATTAAGCTCAAATAGGGCAAACAAGACAGTATAGTTGTATATTGTATATTATATTAAATACGGTACAAGTCCAGTATCGTTGCTGCTTTATTTTAATGTAATTTATCATGAGATCCCGGAAAGACAACAAATGTGAGTTAAATGCTGAGGAGTTTCTTAAAAAACAAACAAACAAACAAACAAACTATATACATAGGAAATGTTTTAACATGAGATCATTCTTGAGTTTAGTTTTCATTACAATGTGAAAATCAAGGAGAAGAAGCACATTTTATAAAAGGTGTATTGGAATGGCTATTTCTAATCTACTGAAATTGTTTCCCATGTGCTGTTATTGAGCTAGACTGCATGATGGCAGTGATCAAGATTTCCATGATATTTTTATGGTAGTGCCTTCAGCAGCAGGGGAGTCCTTGTAAGTGCTCTAATTTAAGAATACCTTAAAATTAAATGAACAAAATAAATATTAATGTTGGGTGCCTATAGATGAAAAAAGGCTTAGCAGCAAATTAAGGTAGGGCCATTAAAAAACAATGACTCTGGATAAAATAACCATTTAAAAACAAATTTTATATGGCATCAGGATCAGCTCTTGTCAGCCACTGTGAAATTCATTTCTGGTTGAGCAAAAGATTTTTACGGAGTTGACTTCATTCTTCTCTGGTATATATTCACACACTTGGATTGCACTAGAGTAGAATTATGTATCTGGATCTTGTATTTAAAACTTATTGGATGCTTGACAGAGCCCTGAAGCTTACAGGACATTCCTGGCCTCTGCTAAGAGCAAAGTCTTAGCTAACACCAACAACCCCCCTCCCCTCCTCAGTTTTGCACGTTTTCTGTCTGTATTTTCCTTGTTTTGCAGCTGCTGCATTCTCTCCACTCTGCCACTCCTGGGCTCTGCAATTTGAAAAGGTGAATTGTTGCTCCTGGAGATTTGTACCTAGCTGCATTCTAGGAAAGTGAGATGGATGTTGTTTCCACTAGAGGCTGAGATAGCCGTATCAGTGACATTTAGCTGCCGGAGCTTGGGATGAGGGGGAAAGCGGTTTTTGTCTTTTTTTTTTTTTTTTTTTTGCGTTAACAAGCTCTTGTCAGCCCCTGGTGCAAGCAGACCCATGCCACGACAAACTGCAACAGAGCTCTGACCATTTCTGAGGCAATGTGTATGAAAGCAAGCCTTTCACATTTCCCAACCTGGCAGGATGGCCAGCAGTGGGAGGGAACATTCCTCCGAGCAGTTCATCTATCTGAGAGATGCTGTTTGTTAAGTTCTGCCTCACTGGTAGCACCTGGCTTAACCCGTAGAGCTTGGAACGTACTTTTTTTTTTTTTTTAATTAGAAAGCCTCATGTAGAGAATGAAATCCGGGCAGTGCATTGAGTCAACAAATAGGAGTTTGGACCAAGACAGAGCCACAGGCTGGGTGCTTGAGTCTCAAGAGTCTGAGCACCAATCAAGGACTCCATTCACACTGAAGGGGAAACTGGTGAGTGTTTGGTCAATACTTGTTAAATAAGTGAACAACATGTGTAACAAATACTGGAAATGTTTAGTTGGAGGGAAAGAGAGGAAGACTGTGCTAGCCTGTACAGAGGAAGTGCCCGGCTTCTGGGTGAGGCTGTGGCCCTTAGGCCCTGAGTAGATACACGGAGCAATCGATGGTGCGTCCGTAGCGTTTCCAAGGTGATACAGATCTTTAATTCCCACCAAGGAATTAGAGCTGCAGAATTTCTTAATGTGGGGAGACAAAAAAAAATTTCAAAGTAAGGAATTCAACCTTCAGCATTAGTTTTGTAAACAATACAAACACAGAAGGGCAGTGATCACACATGACCGTAGATCAGACTTGCCTGGGTGCCTGGGAGTGGTCTGTGAAGTTCATTTTTTTTTAAAAAGGAACTGTGCGATGTTTACTGTTCTGAGTGCTGTAGATGCGTAGACTGAAGAGTCACCGTGTAGACTGTGGCCCGGCAGAGAGCAACGGCCGCTGTTGGAAGGTCCATCCCACCGTGGATGCTGAGTGAGGCAAATTCTGTCCAAGGTTTTTTGTCACACACTGTATAGTTGAGGCTGGATTATGCTATTGGCTTGAAATGAATGTGAATTTGGGTGAAACTATTAAGTTAATATCCCCTGGGAACTGATTAAATAAAGATCACCTTTGAAACACAGTCTCTAGACATGAGTTCAGGAGGAGCAGCAGAGAAGAGAGATGTGTGCCGCTTCTGTTAGTCACAGTAAATCAGGACGATGTGTCTCTTGTCATCCTTTGCCAGCATACAGGCCCATGCTATGCTCAATACTTGACTTCCTGAGCTGCCTTTGAGCGCTCCTAATGAAGAGATCTTCTTCCTTCCTTCCTCCCTTCCTTCCTTCCTTTTTCTTTTTTCTTTTTCTTTCTTTCTTTCTTTTTTTCTTGTTGGTGCTGAGGATTGAACCCAGCAGGACCAGGGCAAACCCTCTACTGTGAACCCATATTTCCAAGCTGAATGTGTGTGTGTGTATGTGTGTGTGTGTATACATACACATACATACACACACACACACACACACACACACACACACACACACACACACATATATATATATATTTTTTTTCCTTTTTGGAGAAAAGTTTTCATAGGACCCAGACTGGTTTAAACTCATTATTAAGGGTCTGACCTCCTGTCTCCACCTCCCAAATGCTGGGATTATAGTTGTATATCACTGCATCTGGTTTGCGTAATCAAACCCCGGGCTTTGTGCATGTTAGGTAAGTACCGCCTGAGCTGCATCCCTGGCCCTCAAGAGGATGCTTTAATACCAGCTAACAATATGCGATGAGCTCACTTTTGATCTCAGGCCTCTGGAGAGGCAGTGAGCGGTCATTATATCAGAACTGGTGACAGCTCTATGTCAAGATCCAACGCGGATAGGTAGGAAAATGACAATGGCAGCTGAAGAAATGGCTTGAGGTGTGACGGGATGTCCTGAGATAAATGCAGTTTACAGACCTCCTTTGTCACTCACCTTAAGGAAGGCTCTTTCGAATTGTCAAGGCTAAGGAAGTAACTTCCCTCCCTGGTGGGTGTTCAGCTGCTGCCTTTTCGACTGAAGAAGGAGCCACTGGCCAGCTCAGTTTCCAGGGCCTGGGAGGAGTCTGCCATAAGGCCTAACATTATCAGAACCCTGCACACCCTTAACCACATTGTGCTTTAAAAAAAAAAAAAGTGTTAAATTAGACCTAGCACACTGCGAGTACACCATGGGAAAATGTGAGCCAGTGTTTGGCCATGCAGGTGTTTACAAGGAACTCTGAAGAGAGAAAGGCCTGGCTGTGCCTAATGGGATGATAAAATGTAGTCAAGGGCAAAGCCTCACATGGCAAACATCAGTTACTGTAACAAAATGTCACAAGTATTTCAGGGGGGCTGCTTGAACTCCCAGGCTTGTGACAATCACTCTGCTTTGAAGCGAATGATGGCTGGGATTATCACTGTAACACAAGTGGGCTCAGAACCACCTTGTGATGGCTCTCAGGCCAGGCGGATGGACAGGCTTCATAGGAATTCACCCCGAAGTGGGCTGTTTTTTGGACAGAAGCAGATGCTTAATTTGCAGTGTTCAGTGTAAAAAGAAAATGCAGTTCTCCTTGCTAACAATATTAGTAGGCCTTTCAAGATGACAACTGCAGGAGATTAAGCCAACCGCGAAGCCTTTCTGAGCGCGTGGCACCATGCAGTTAGTTGTACAGGTCGTATGCCCCTGCAGCTCCTGTTTCTAGAAGTAGAGAATGACATGTCTAGCTACAAGAGAGATGAATTATCAAGGCAAAGGGAACCGCAGAAATGCGAGTCCCTACGTGTGACAGTACGTGTCAGCACACCCTGCTGATGAACTTCTAAGCAGCTGTTGAATGTACACGTGACAAATCTCCCTTGGTGACTATGGCAAGTTACAGGCAAAGCCCTTTCAGTCATTGGTGGGGCTTAAGGGCACTCAAGATTTTCCATTTGGAGACTGACAGAACAAGTCACGTTCTGTGTTCATTTTTTACAAGGACAACCCAGAATTCTCACCCAGACGAAGAACAAGGATGCTGGCAAGTTTTGCTAATAATATTTCCTTCCTTCTAGAACATGTATAGGGCTCTCTCTCTCCCTGTATGCTTACCGTGCATAGACAGAATGGCCAAGCATGGAAAAGCAAAGCACAAGTTACAATGTACCCAAAAGGCAAAGGTATGACGTGTACTGAGGCAACTGGTATGCCTCTTTACTGTGTTCTGGACAGTTGACTGAGATTATTTCTATTATAGGTTTGAGACATTCATTTATCTATTTATGTATATACACATATATATCTTACATTTTCTCTTGAGTACCATTTTTTTTTCCTAGTCTTTACTACTCTTTGTGCTTCTTTCTCCCCCTGCCCTCTCGTACAAAGACTGAGCTATGTAACTCAGGCTGGTCTGGAATTCCTCTTGCCTCAGTCTCTTTATTTGTGAATCCCTGCTTATTATGGAAGGTCCTGAGTCTTTGGAAGCTTTTATATGTATATATCAACACGGCTCCAAGATGTAGAAATGTCTTCCTGTTCCCTAGTCTCACATGGTGCACAGATCTGCCGGTGTGTTTTGTAGCAAGTTGGGCTTGCTGGGAGGCCTCCTTTCCTCCCCTAGGCCAGCTCCATCAGAAGGGAAGAGACTGGATCTTAGTAGTATATGTGCGTGTTTCCTAGCAACTGGGAGTAACGTGCACATAGGTATTTCTTCTTCTTCTTCTTCTTCTTCTTCTTCTTCTTCTTCTTCTTCTTCTTCTTCTTCTTCTTCTTCTTCTTCTTCTTTTTTGGTTTTTTGAGACAGGGTTTCTCTGTGTAGCCTTGGCTGTCCTAGACTCACTTTGTAGACCAGGCTGGCCTTGAACTCATGGCGATCCACCTGACTCTGCCTCCCGAGAGTGCTGGGATTAAAGGCGTGTGCCACCACGCCCGGCCACATAGGTATTTCTTAAGGGAGTGCTAAATAAAAGATGCAGCCCAAGAAAACAGAACAGAAGAAAGATTTGGGGACAGGGAATTTGTCAAATGGCTTCAGACTTAGTCCAGCCTTATTCCTCCCTGTCTCAGCCGTCTGCTGCATAACTAACAGAAGCTGAGCGAGCAAGAAGAGCTAAGATGAATGAAAAGGAACAGCAAGTTAACTCCCAAGGAGGAACCAGGTAGTCGTCTTTTCTATATTGTTCTAAATAAACAAATTTGAATGCTCCCCCAAAGAAAAATAACAAGTGAATTACAAAAAAAAAAAAAAAAAAGATAACAACTTTTAAAGTCTGCAGCTGTAGTGTCACTGTAATGCTGGTTGCTATTGTGTGTTTGTGACCTGTAGAGGTTGAAGCCAATAGGATCATCTTTTAAGCATTTTAGGAACTGGAAAAATTTTCGAGAACTATTGAGGTTGAAATGTTACAGTGCCACTTTGAGATATCCCAATAGCTCTGAAAAATTCTCAGGATTGAACTACCTTCTAGGAGGAATTAAAACATTTCCTGTTCTTATATTTGTGTTTAGCACCTACATGAGTGTTGGGGATTACCTCTTAAAAGAAGAAGCAGAAATGAAAAAACATCTTCTCCATGAGGTGACAGTCACACCTTTGGCTTTTAGCCCTGTTATTTAAGCAGTCCTATTAGCTGGTGAGACCAGTATTCTCCCAAGGATGTGGACTGGGAATTCCCTTTGGCGCATGTAGTTTTCCATTATTACTTTCACATTTCTCAAATGACTCCTTCATGGACAATGCTCTTTATAACTTCCTACCAATGGTCCCATTTCACTTTCTGATGTCCTGTAGGTCAAGAGAAATGGTGTGCCAGGCACTGTGCAAAAATGTCCTGTAAATCGGGTCCATTGGCGTCTATAAGACAGGTGCCATGATGGCTCTCCGTTTAACAGAAGGAAATACAGGTGCAGGCTGGTCACTTCCAAGGTCACTAGCGAGGGGCAAGCTTTCTTCTTGTTTAGTACCTCTGAGGTCATACTGTTTGCAGTTTAAGTGTTACCATCAAAATGGGAACCCCTCTCTTCCCCTCTCAGTTCTAGCCAAGTGCTTTCTGAGGGATGAAGCCAGAGTGCCTGCTGCATTTGGACAAGGGCCAGTCTCTTTGGAGAAGCATTCACAGATAACAGAAGGAAATGGTCATTGCTGTTTGAGGCACTGGTGGAACTTTCTCTTACAATGGCTTTTATTTAACAGACACTGTAACAGGCCATTTGGGGAGTGGAAGGTAACACTACAGAAAACCTGGACAGGATGTTTTGGGGTTGGATAAAAGAAGGAAAAATAGGGACAAGATAGAATGTTGCAGCTCAACAGGGAGATGCCAAGAATGGGCGGGGTCTTGAAGGACAGGAGTTGTTTGCCTGGCTGAGGCACAATGTAGCCACTTAGGAAACCTCCATGATGGTGTCTGTGTGCTGGGCAGTTTCCACTGAGGCAGAACACAGAGAGGAATAGCATTATTGCTTGTCTGGAAACTGAAAGCCAGAATTGGAGTCTGTGTAAAGAGTATGGACCCGGGCTGGAGAGATGGCTCAGCCGTTAAAGGCTAGACTCACAACCAAACAAAAGAGTATGGGCTCACCCTGGGCCTATGGAGGACCAAGAAAGTCTCCCACTCTGAGAATAAGTGGGTAAATGGTGAGCCAATGGTGAAGTGGTCTTGGTGCAGTTCCAGGGGCAGGGCCTGACCAGGAGGTTAAGATAACGGCAGGCAGCGATGGAGCCAGAAGGAGGCATGTTGTCATGTTATACAAGCTAATGCGACGGTGACAGCTGCCATTCACAGGTGAGGAGGCTGAGGTATGAGTCATGTGTGCAGATTCGCATTCCAAAGCTTGAAGTCCTGGCCAGGAACTCTCTGATGGCCTGGACACTTTCTATTCTTAGGGTTCTAGCAGCCTTTTTTTTTTTTTTGACAGTGCCAGTATTTCCTGATGAATTTATGGAATACCTGGGGGTTAGAGGAATGCTCTCAGATTATTTTGGCTTTAGGGGGCAATGTGGTCTGCCTGGAAGCCTACACCTGTGACAGCTCTGAGAACATCTGTCTGAAGTCATTGGTCATCATAGTGACTCAAGTTGGTTGAGAAGAACAAGAAAACAATGGGGGAGCCCACCAGTGAGGAGAGACAAAGAACCAGGCTGATTTTTTTCCCTCAAGGCAGGGTTTCCCTGTGTAGCCTTGGCTGTCCCAGACTTGCTTTGTAGACCAGGCTGGCCTCGAACTCAGAGATCCACCTGCCTCTGCCTCCCTGAGTGCTGAGATTATAGGCGTGCGTCACCCCGCCCAGCCAGGCTGAATTTTTTTCTTTTTCTCTTCCTCCACCTCTCTTACCCTTCTTCCTCCCTTTATTTGTTCATTCATTTATTCTTTTATTTATTTTCTTTCTTTTTTACTTCTCATCTCTTCCCCTTTGCTTTCTTTTACCTTTTCCTCTTCCTTGCTTCGGACGTCCAGCCATTCTGGGGACAGACTTGGGTTGATTGGGGTTGGCTCAGGTGTTTGTTTTGGGCACCTGAGCAGGGCACCTGATAGTCCCATCAGTCTGTGTCTCATGCCTGGGAAGTGCTTTCTTGCAGGAAGATGGAGCTGTAATAATTAAACGTGTGAAATGGATGCCAGGTGGTCTTAAACCCACGAAGGCTTCATGTTCATTCACGCAGTTTTGTTACTATTCTCTGTGCCACGAATAACCAGGGCCTTATCTTCTTTGGAGTCTGATATGCACAAGCTGTGTTCTGCATTGTGGGCAGAGGTGTGTGCCCCGTTAGCTAATTGGGCTGCCAAGCTTATTGGATATAAGATCATCATTTGCTTAGTCCCCAAGTAAAGCAGATAAACGGCATGCCAGATGGAATTCACGTGATAAAATTCCTGATGGTGCTATATTTCATGATAGATTTTTCTTCAAGGTTTTACAATCACTCTACCTTATACTTCACAGTACTTTGTTGTTTATCAAGGATAGTGCCAGCTTCCCACCCACTATGCATTTTCTTTTCTTTTCTTTCTTACTCACAGAACCTTAATTTTGTTCAGGAACGCAATATGCTTATCTAAAAATATTTCCCAGTCTTCTTCGTAGTTCGAAATGATCACATGACAGAAAGGAGGCATAAGTGGAAGTCTGCTAGGGACATTTGCATTTTTCAAATATTGTATTTTGCCCTCTTTTCCTTCCTCCAGCCCCCTCTCCCATCCCTCTTGTTCCTCCTCACTCCCTCCTTCTTTTCTCTTTCTTCCTGTTTTTGGATGGCCTACAGATTTGAGTGTGGAAGCTTTAAAAAAGATGGGGGAGCCAGGGCTCTTGATGTCCTGAGGTCTCCACACCAGCCATGAACCACTAGTCTCCAGAATAATAGTGATGTAGGAAAAACACACACACCTAATTGCTTAAACTGTAGCTACCAGCTTTCTGTTACAGTCAAACGCAATCTTAAGGATCTCTCCTATTAGATTCACTGGTGATATCTTATTGGCTATTCGAGACTTGTAATGATGAGGTGGAAATGTTACTGTGAGTCTTCTTTTAGGGAGGACCAAGACTTGGGGAAGCTGAGGGGCTCTTCAAGTACAGAATGCAGAGTAGGCTCTGTTTGGATGTCCAAAGTGGCTCTTTCTACTGGCCAGAAGTCCTCATGTGGTTGTGGGACTGTGCCTGAAGTCAATATGGTTGAGGGAGCAGACTATTGAAGGAGGACTTCTGCCATTATTTCCTTATAATTATAGAATACTACTAGATCTTGGTTGGGGTAGGAAAGCAGGATTGAGTCTTTTTCCCTGTTCCCAACAGTCTTTTGTAATGAAAGCTTGGTCATTGCCAAAAGCACTTTTCCTGAGCAATACTGAGATAAATTAAGCCAAATAAGCCTGCACACTTATTGATTCAGTACCAGAAATAAGGAGACCTCATAGTCAGATCCAATTGGTACTAATAAATGGTATCACTACCATTTGGTACCAGTGATACCAAGTGTCGGTATCACTACCTGGACATTTGTGGCTACATCTAATTGTAAGGTTAGTCAATTATTCCCTAGTTATATTCTTCAGCTTTAGGCTGTGTGCAGAGGACACGCAGCTGATGGCGCACAGTGGAGAAGCAGGAGGGATACAGGCTTGGAAGCAGCATGAGACGACAGATTTGTCATCTTTGTTTTTGGCAGAAAAGAAAGTGGACGTGGTGGGCATCAGGAATTCCAGAAACCTCCACTTGTGACATGTGAAGGCATTTGTTAGTCAAGAGTTAAGTAGAGGGAATATGTTGGAAGGAAGATGGCCATCATAAACAGAAAGGTCAGGAGGCCAGATGACAAGATGCCCAAACTGGCTATGGTAGTTATGGATCATATTAGACGAGGCCATAGCAGAGGCACCAAAGGATTTCAGCTGGCCGCCATCTTTTCTTTGAGGATAACAATGTGCTGTCTTACAATTGGCTTAGTCTCTTCATGTCTCAATGCACCAGCCAGCTCATTACTGCATCTGCTAGGCCATGCCGGTGGAAGCTTCTATTCCAGGCCAATGTCCCATGGCTCTTTCCTCCGTGCACCTGGCTGCACAGTCATTTGTAACTGGCTTCAAATCATTTGATATGTGTTGATATGGTCTATACTCCGGTGTGACTGTAATCTCCTTGGGAGCAATTAGATTATGCTTTCCACTTCATATCATCTGCGCACAAAATAGCGAGTGAAATTTTTGTGGAGTGGATGATTTTCTTGAGGGAGCCCATGCCTTCTGCGGGCTTGGTGCTCACAGTTCTTCCGAACCCTAGGTTTGCTGCTGGAGGTTTGATTACCTAAGACCACAGTCATTGGCTAAGTGTTGAACACCTGAGCCAGTAGAGGCTTTGGTTAAAGATTCTGGGAGAAGCAAGCTTACTTTTTTTTGTTTTGTTTTTGTTTTTTTGAGACAGGGTTTCTCTATGTAGCCTTGGTGTCCTAGACTCACTTTGTAGACCAAGTTGGCCTCAAACTCATAGTGACCCACCTGCCTCTGCCTCCCGAGTACTGAGATTAAAGGCATGTGTCATGATGGGGTGGCTGCAAGCTTACTTATTATGGGGAAAGATGTGAGGGGCGGTATTCAGTGCAGAATGTATTTTGTGTGTGGTAAGCAGCCACATTCCTCTAAGGCAGGAGCCTTGTTATCTGTGAGCCTCCAGCAGAAGGCCCAGTGCCTGGTTACCTGGCCTGTGTCCAAACTATGTTTATTTCATTGTGAGTGGAGTGGTGTCATGTTTCAGCAGGGCAACTCAAACGAAGGTCTCAGAGCCCACGCATGAGACCTCCTCATCAGAATCTGTATTTTAACGATTTTCTGGGATTCCTGTGTTTTGGGGAAGGACTCCTCCAGAGACCTATAGTCTATTTAATTTTGCAAGCACCTGGCCTGGAGAGGCTGTGCTGGTGTATGCCAGTTCAGTAAAGGCTCTCTCAGATGCTATCTGCTCCTAGGGCTCTGTGAGTGCACATAGGAAGATGCTCTGCTAGGCGTGGCATCTGAGGTTGGTCTCTGCCCATGGGATGAGGGAGGCAAAGGAGCCCTTGGATGTCTGGTCCTTCTCTGGCTCTGTGTGCCGGAAGACAGGTGCCAGGATAGCATCTACTTATTCATGGGTATGTCAACAGCCTACCAGGTTCCTCTTGGTTTTGGGAGCCTGGAGAAGGCTAACTGAAACCAAAATTCAGTCAGTGGCTAGGGAATGCTACATGTTAAATAAATGCTGGGCTTCTAGCTTATTTATTTATTTATTTATTTATTTATTTATTTATTTATTGTGTATGAGTGCTCTATCTGCATGTACACCTGCATGACAGAAGAGAACATCAGATCCTATTAGAGACGGTTGCGAGCCACCATGTTGTTGCTGGCAATTGAAGTCATAACCTGTGGAAGAGCAGAAGGTGCTCTTAACCACTGAGCCATCTCTCCGGCCCTAGGCTTCTATCTTGAGCCATGTTTGCCATGTGGCTGAGTTTGAGGTTCAGACAAATTTCTGTGCATGTATTGTCAGTAGGGTTGAAGGCCAATGAGCAGTATATAAAGAACATAAAATAGTGGATATCTTTATTTTTATTTGTGTATGTATATGTGCATGCGTGTATAATATATGTGTGTGATCACACGTGGTGAGGTCATAAGACAACACTTTGCTTTTGCCTCCACCTTATACCTTGTTTTGAAGCAGACCCACCAGCTAGCTGGTCTTGAGCTTCTGGGGATTGCTTGTCCCTATCATATTGCCATCATAGCCCTGGGACTCCAGACACATGCTGCTGATCCTGGCTTTATGGGGATTCTGGGGATTTGAACTGAGGCCATCACACTTGCATGGTGGTCAGTGCACCCACTATAACATGCCCCCAGACCATAATATGTTTGTTTTAAAGCTTGTTTTCAGGTGATCAACGTTACATTTGTCACACTCTCCAAGACCAAAACTTGGCTCTAAATAACAAACAGAGCTCATTCTTGAAAATTCTCCCTGAGTTCTGTTCAGTCCACCCACTGAGAATATACTTCTGCTGTAAGGAGTTTTACACTCAAACCTAACACATGAGTCTTGGATGCAAAGACAGGGTCTCATTTAGGGCTCTCAAATGCACATTTATATGCATGTACACTTGACAGAAATGACTTGTACAGATCTAATGAATGTAGGGCAAATACCATGAGTCACTTCTTTTCCGTAGCTTAGAATGTGAGAGGTTAAGCCACAAGAGGCAGAAGAGGAACACTCTCGTGGCCCTGTGGCTGCCATCTGCTGAAGTGGGGCATGACTGACTCAGCATTGTCCCTGTGGCATTGCCAATGGCAGCTATTCTGCTGGGCCTTTCAGGACACCTGACATGACTCCAGACCTCTAGCCTTGGGCTCTTCCACACTCTTGGGTGTGAGTCAGTTCTCTTGGTGACAGAAATGTCGTTATGCCTCCCACTCCAATAACAGAGGGCTTCTGGGATGTCCCGGTGCACTAAGGTTCTCTCTCTTTGTCCCTTTGCTGAGGGGCAGGTGCCCTCATTTATACATATTTTTGACAGTCACATGGTTTACAACTCCAATAAATTGTAGAGTCAAACCATTGCATATTAGGCAGAAGACATTATGGGAGATAGTCAACATTGGGGAGCAAGAGTATTCTGTGCTGTGCTGTGTGTGTGAGTGTGTGTGTGTGTGTGTCTGTGTCTGTGTATGCATATGTGTGTGCATGTGTATGTCTGTGTGTGCTTCTAAGGATGCCTCCTCACAGAATATCAAGACCGAGCAAAAGTGTTTCAGTGCATCCAACGCGTGGGGTACAGTTAAATGCTTTTTTTTTCCCCTGAGAAAGGCACCAGCCCTTTTACATTGGCTAAGCTGGTGGTTCATTCATTGTTCAGGATCAACTTTATGTTTTACAATGGATGAATGGAAAGATCATGCATCCTCTGGTATCCAGAGGATGATAATTCGTAACTTTGGTCCTCTGCATGGGCCCAGCCACTGGCCATGAATTGTTTCATCCTTCCATTGAGAGACTGAATAATATAGATACGCAGCAGCCTTTGAGTTCAACACTGCTCATAACCTTGTCTACAGATAACAGTCAGAGATGTGAAGTATCATGCCAAGGTCACACAGCTAGTAGTTGGTAGAGACATGATGTCTCCCCTGAACTCTGTCTCCCAGATAAAGAGTGGATAGTTGTTTTCATTTAGATCAACGCGGCTACAGTAGCAGCTCCTGCCAAATAAAAGACCTGAACTTGGTGTGGTCATTTGACAAGAAGAGGAGAGCATGGTATACCTCCTTCCTTTCATCCGAGTAATTACTGAGTGATTCTTGGCTTTCTATTTTTACTTTTTTTTTTCAAAGAACACTTCAAGTGATCCAATCCAAACGCACAATTCGGATGTAATTTCTAATTTGAATCATCATTATGCATCATTATGTATAAATTGGGACCAAATTATCAACTTTAATGGAAATGTCCTTTTAAGGGGACTGGGGAAAGAGATCTTTTTTGTTTGGCATGACTTCTAATCAGCTGGTATCGACTGACTATAGGAGACGTAGTTGCCTGTTTTCTTAACTGGAAGTCCAGCTCTGACCTATAGTGGCCTGTCGCCAGCAGAGGCACACATTTGAAACTTAGTTATAGGTGGGTAGTGTGCTTTAGAGACTGGGTCTTCAAGGCATTTATGAAGACATCCTGTGGGTTCAGAGTAGCCTGGGACATAAGCACTCTAAGCCTGACATCTTCCACGATGGATGCTCTTAAAAGTAAGAATTAAAGGACCAGGGAGATGCTTGACAACGAAGGGCACTGGCTGCTCTTCCAGAGGACCAGGATTTGATTCCCTGGACCCACACAACAGCTGCTAGGT
This sequence comes from Acomys minous, assembly GCF_964271855.1. Lineage (NCBI taxonomy): Eukaryota > Metazoa > Chordata > Mammalia > Rodentia > Muridae > Acomys > Acomys minous. Next base: position 27,437,962 of record NC_140495.1, read on the forward strand.
CCGTAATTCCAGTTCTAGGGTCCCCCAATGCCTTATTCGGATCTCCCCAGGGACCAGGTGTGGAGACAAGCGGTGCACAGATGCACAACAGGCAAAACATACGTACACATAAAATAAAAAGTTAATAAGAAGGGTTAGGATGTTGCCTGTGGGTGCATATACGTATACACGAGTGTGTGACAACTCCCAGAGACTCGTGGCACAGCACAGTACTCACTGTCAGGGAGATAGCCGAGGAGCACACACCTGGTTCAGCATTGTGCCTACAGAACAACCAGCACACAACAGGAGGTCCAAGGATCCGTGATGGTGGCATTGGCAGATGATGACATCGTGGACTCACAGGCCAATGGTCCCAAACGATCTTCTGGTTTACGACTTCTTCATGAAAGAGTTCTTGGCTACCTGTTAACTTTTCCTGAGTTTCCAGAGGGAGAAAAAGAAAGTCTGGTTTCTCTTTCTAGGTGAGAAAATAGTCTTATTCATCAGCGAGGTGCCACTCTAACCTGCCCCGAAACAGAATTTCGGTAGGTATCAAATAGGACGGAACTCCTAAGATAGCGGAACACAGAATCCTCAGTGGCCTGATGCCGTAAGCATTCACTTCTGCAGAGAAGTGAGTGCAAACCTTCAACGCATTAACTGCTGCTTCTGAGGAAGGGATGCAGGCTATCCAGATGAGACATGAAAGGCTGTGGTCAGACGGTGGGGGAGGAGGACCCCACCTGTCAGGGGTCTAGGGGAGAGGAGTAGGGTGGGAACAGGAAGATAAGAGCAAGGCATTTACAATTGGGATGTGAATAAATTATAATAATACAAAGATTCAGCTTTGGAGATGAGAGGTGAGGCATTATGAATGCAAAGAGGGTAGAGAGCCCTGGGTGTGATGTAGTAGTCCAGTTAGGCTTCCTCTAATCCAGTAGACGCCCCTTTCTTTGTTTTTCTGTCACGGTTCTGTGGTTTACCCATTCTCTTCTTTGTATTTGAACCCTGGGCAAGAGAAGCATCCTAAAAAGCATCTTTCAGCCGCTTTCACTAAATAAATAAAACCCCAACCCACAAATGTGTATTTAAGGTTTTGATTTGGAACTGAAGGAAAGGGTAGGAAGCCAAGGAAATTAAGTGTTTTGGGTGAAATGCCTCATTTCGTTGGCTCATACGGTTTTGCCTACTGCTCACAAGATACCAAAGGAGAAATTAATGTGGGGGAAAAAAATCAGAGGCTTTTAAACATTAAACAGGCTTTTTCATGTTCATAAGCCATCGCTGCTGTGTCTTCAACCAATGCTGTCGCAAGCTCTTTTTGCTCAGGAGATTGGTGTGTGCCGTTCCAGGCTGGAGGTGGCTCCAGCTTTGGCTGAGTTCCTTGAAGGAAGCACCGGGGACGTGTTGTCCTTCAGCTCAGCAGGTGCAAACGTAAGCCAGGAGCAGGCCACGCGTCTCCAGGGCTCTGTGGGGCCACGCAACACCTGGAGTTTTCTTTCTTTCCCCCTAAGCCATGGGTTTGGCTCCACTAATACTCTCTCTACCACCTACCCAGATCTGGGGTGAGGCAGTTATATTTATGCCAAGAATATTCTTCCATTAAGCAGAGCAACATTAGCTTGGAAATTCAAATATGGACTTTTGGAAGTGTATACGTCATACTCAGCAGAAATATAAAGTGCTACAGTGTCCTAGGGACACTGTATAACTTATTCTTGGCCATCATGTAGTGGGAACACTAATAAATGGTTCAGGTACAGTGTGCTAAATGCCACTGCTGGACAAGTTATGGAGGGGGCAGGAGGAAGCTGATCCCTCCTGGGAGGTGGCCAGGTGCTTAGGAAGACTCAGCATAGAAAGGAACATCTATCTCTTCGGGTACCAAAAGGAAAAAAGAGGGAGTCTATAACATGCAAGGCTGAGGGCCAGGCTAGTGAATCAGGCAGGAGTGGTAAGTGCGTCATCTGGAGCAGTGGACAGGGCTGCTGGCAGCTTCCAAATAGTGGTCTCCATTCATCCACAGTGGAAGGACCAGCATGCTTTAGCAAATCCCTTGGCCTCCCAGAAGAAAGACTCCATCACACAACCTTCCTGGCAAGTGGGTGTGGCTCAGGCCTACACTCCTAAGGGGTATGCCCTCCCTCCTCATCCTTTTTTTTTTTTTCTTCATGGACCAATTAGACTAGGGATCACATCATGAGCCTTCTGGCAATAGCCCCAACCAAGACATATGAATAGCCATGGTCTGGACATGCTTAGGTGGGCACGTGACAAAAATAACCTGCCTTTGCGTAACTCACTGGTAATTTGCGTCTGTCATAGCAAGTAGGTCCGTGCTTTAAATAATTCAAGAGGTCAGCAGTAGCAGGATTCTTCTTCCACGGGTGACAAATCTGGACAGGGTCGCCACTCTCAAGGTGAGGCCGTCTGTATTGCTTTCTATGTAAAACGGCAACAATGCTGAAGATGCTAAGAGCAGCCAATGCTTATCATGAGCTCTCTGTGTCGGCAAGGGCTTGGCGTGTCATTTCTTCCCCCCTTCACCTGAGCCATGCGACTTGGCTGCTATTATTGGGCCATCTTATAAATGAATAATGAAGAACTTGTCTGAAAGCCTCACAGAGGAGTTTGTTCTCTATTTTGTATGACCTTTGATAACCTTTGAAAGTTACTGGCCAGTTGTTTTCATGCATAGTCCCTTAATCAGAGTTTGTCTAATGTTTCATGATGGGTAAATTCTGGCGGTTTGTTTTGGACGCAAATGTCCCAGAACTGATGTCATCCTTCAGATCAGGAAAGATCAGGAAGCACAGAAGTTTATTCACCAACTGATACACACCTTTTTTTTTTTTTTTTGAGACAGGGTTTCCCTGTGTAGCCTTGGCTATCTTGGACTCGATTTGTAGACCAGGCTGGCCTCGAACTCACAGAGATCAGCCTATTTCTGCCTCCCTGAGTGCTGGGATTATAGGTGTGCAGCACCATGCCCAGTTGTCCACTAACTGGTGATGTTAACTGATACTGGTGGTACCCAAAAGAGTTCTCCATTGAAAAGCTACTCTCTTCCCCCTTTGTAATTTGTAAGTGTTTCATGAGGAGATACTTTGAGACAATCTATCTGTACCCATTTAATTTTAGCACCCGCTGATAATTCTTGCTGGAATAATTTATTATTGTACTTGTCAAATGATTATTGCTCCTTCCATATTTATTAATTGAAATTCTACCATAAAGACAGATCCTTTTCTTCTCATATTTATTTGTCAGTTTAGTTTTTGTATCAGTATGGATGAGTGGATTTTATTGTATCCTATAGGGAATTATGTATTTGTCATTACTTGTTTTACTGAAGAAACTGTCCCAGATTTGGGCATTTGGTTCCTGTGTCATCTTAATATATCCTCATTAGTGTCTGTAGTTTTTTTTTTTAACCTCTTAGCTGAAAATAGTTGAGATTTATGTTTTACTGACTTGCACCCAGTCCTTTTTCCCAGGATCCCCCATTCCTTTGGTTGGTGAGTGGCATTTATAAATCAAGATCTGGGAGAGGGATCTTGTCATTCTGGCAGAACCATTTTACGTCTCAGTAGAGGCGGGCTCACCGGTGCTGTCGTTTTTCATTCTTTTCCTTTCAGTTCCTTCTGTCTTGTGAATTTATTTCTGCAGTCTGTGAGGTGTCTAGATAAATGCTGCCACTCTGACAGCTACAGCATAACAGGATACATATTTACTTTCATTTACCGTGTAGCAGCAAATTATGACTAAATATTTACTCTTCTGACAATTCCTGGACTAGTCAACCCAAACGTATTGTGGGCATAAATGAGATGACATTGGGTTCAAGAAAACCTACCTCTGATTCTACACTTTTGCATTTGGCGTGCAGAGACTGAACCCCGACTCAGTTCCTCAGTGCTATTAGTTTGGATCTAGAGTATGTCCAAGCCTTGGTTCCAAGCTTGATGCTACTGGGAAGGGGCGGAAACTTTAAGAGGTGGAACCTAATTGGAGCTACTTAGGTAACAGGACGTGTGATAGTTTGAATCTGGACTGTCCCTCATTGGCTCATGTTCTGAGTGTTTGCCCTCCCCTCTGGTGGTGTCGTTTTGTGAGGCATGGCTGAAAGAAACAGGTTGCCAGGAGTAGGCTTTGGAAGGTAATAATTTCGGCATCCTTTCTGCTTCTTGGAACCCCCATGGTAAGGGGAACCTCCCTCACAGGCTCCTGCCTCTGCGCACTCTGTTTTCTCGATAGATCGAGACTATGAGCCAAGTTATTTTTTTCCTGTCTCTTTTCTTTCATAAGTTGTTTCTGTCAGATATTGCATCACGGATATTTTGAGATTCAAAGCCCAGCAATGGTGGTACCCACCTTTAAACCCAGCATGTGGACGGCAGAGGCAGGTGGAACTCTATGAATTCGAAGCCAGTGTGTGTGGAGTGTGGAGAAAACCTGTCCTGAAAAACAGAGAGGGGGGAGGGGGAGAGAGGGGGAGGGAGGGGGGATGGAAGGAGGGAGGGAGGGAGGGAGGGAGGGAGGGAGGAAGGGAGGGAGAGAGAGGGGGAGGGAGGGGGGATGGAAGGAGGGAGGGAGGGAGGGAGGGAGGGAGGGAGGGAGGGAGAGAGAGAGAGAGAGAGAGAGAGAGAGAGAGAGAGAGAGAGAGAGAGAGATCCATCAGAAGTAATAGATCCAAGGTGCATGTTCTTGAGATTGTGGGATCTTGGTCTCTTCCTTTTTCATTCTGGCTGAGAAATGTGGTTTTTGTTTTGCCACAGGCCCAAAGGAAGGAGGCCAAATCACCCACAGACTAAAACCCCTAAAACTCTGAACCCAAATAAGCATAGTCTTTCTTTAGGTTGGTTATCTCAGCTGGAGATGTACTGAATGGCAGACCCTTTGTCTAACATGTACGCGGTCTGAGGTTCAATCCTGTAGACCACAGTGACCTGATTGGCTCCAGGCTTTGTTCTGGCGACGTCAAGCTGACAAATACGCCAGCCATTTACTCACAGCACTGCTCAGTCAGAGGCAACAGAAACCAGACTGATCAGTTGTTGGCATTGTCACAGCCTACAAAGCTTTTTATCCTTTAAAACAACAATGTTGCCACAAATGTAAGCTTTGGTCAAAGTTTCAATTTATGGCTTGGTAATACATCTGTCATGATCTCTCCCGGCAGGAATACTGCACTTATGTGCATAATTAGCAGGTAATTTATGAGCACCAAGACCCAATCCGCCAGGGCAAGAACTATTCTGTTTCAGGGCAGGATGTCTTCATTTCATTTTCTCTGGGTTCTTCATCAAAATCACTCACACAGTTTGGTAAGAAATTCTCAGAACACAATTCAACCATGTTGATTAGCCACAATTTCCTATGTGGGCAATGCAGTTAGAGCCATCATACAAGCCAGAACACCCAGTTCTTTTTTTAAATTTTAATTTATTATAGTTTATTCAGATTACATCCCAGTTGTTATCCCTTGGCTTGTATCTTCCCATTCCTACCCTCCCTTCCTCCCTCTTCCCCTCCCCTTGACCTCTGACAGAAGGGAACATCTTCTCCTACCATATGACCACAGCCTATCAGGTCTCATCTGGATAGCCTGCTTCCCCTTCCTCTGTGTGCCACTAGACCTCCCCACCAAGGGGACGTGATCAAATCGGAATGCACCAGAGTTCATGTCAGAGTCAGTCCCCTGCTCTCCCCACAACCATGGAGAATGAGCTGTCCACTGGCTAGATCTGAACAGGGGGTCTAGGTTTACTGTATGCATTGTTCTTGGCTGGTGCAACAGTTTGTGCAGGCCCCCTTGGGTCCAGATCTGCTGGCCTTGATAGTCTCCTTGTGGGACTCCTGAACTCAAAAGTTCTTCCATCCCCCAATTCTTCCATTCCACTCTCATCTGGAGTCCAGCAGTGAGTCTCAGCATCTGTCCCTAATCCCCTGCTGGGTGGAGTTTCTCAGAGGACATCTATGTTGGGCTAATATCCACTTATAAGTCAGTATATACCACGTGTGTCTTTCTGGGTCTGGGTTACCTCACTCAGGATGATCATTTCTAGTTCCATCCATTTGTCTGAAAATGTCAAGATTTCCTGGTTTTAAATGAATATTTAAATGAATATTAATCCTGGAATTAAATGAATAATATTCCATTGTGTAAATGTACCAAGTTTCTCTGTCCATTCTTCGGTTGAGGGACATCTACGATGTTTCCAGTTTCTGGCAATTACAAATAAGGCTGCTATGAACATAGTCGAGCAAATGTCTTTGCTGTGTGGTGGAGCATCTTTTGGGTATATGCCCAGGAGTGGTATGGCTGGGCCTTAAGGTAGCACTATTCCCAATTTTCTGAAACAGTGCCAGATTGCTTTCCAAAGTGGTTGTACAAATTTGCACTCCCACCAGCAATGGAGAAGTGTTCCCCTTTCTCCACATCCTCACCAGCATGTGCTATCACTTGAGTTTTTGATCTTAGCCATTCTGACAGAACACTCAGTTCTTATACAAGGAATTTTCTATGTTGTTCTTGATACACTTTGTTACCAGTGACAGTTGAAGAAGGAAAAGTTCAAGCTGGAGAGAGGGAGGGGGCAGGAAGGAGGAGCAGGAGGAAACCCATCTAGTCTCTTAGGATGCAGTTTGGGGGTTGCAGTTGCCTTGAGCCAGTTTTACAAAAGATGCCCAGTTCCTGAATGCTCCCACCTGGGATGCTATTATAGAAACAGCATAGAACTCACTCCTTTTGGGTCTCTTTACTGTTCAAAAGGGGCAACTAAGTAGGATGCTTGCGGAGACCTTGTGGAGACACTGTCTTCCTGAAGGGAAGCAGTGACACCCAGCATCTCACAGGCTTTCTGTATGCTCCAAGTGACTGTTTCACAGAAGCATGCTACCCTGTGAGAGGTTTGACTTAACACTGTGTTCTGCAAAGGCAAGATCTGGTCCAGTCTTCTGTGTTAAGCACCAAAGACCCAACATGATGCTACAAGAAGCCCCGACCCCCGCCCCAACCCTAAGCAGGAGCGTTTTCTCAGTGAGAGCCCGAGGTATAGAGGAAGTCAACTACTCTCTTCTGGCTCAAGGAGACTGGCCTTCCTGTTGATTCTTGCTGTTGAGGTGGATGGCTCTGTAAAGGGAGCTCTGGTGGCCATCAGGAGAAGTTTAGAAAACTTATGATTAACCCAGATCAGCTGCCTTGACAACCATAAGCACCTGTGCTTACTTACCGGGCCAAGATCATCTGATATGGCTTCAAGGAATTAAATCAGGCCAGCTCAGAGGGGCCGCAGTACAAGTGAGGCTGTGACAATTTTATTGATAGCCATCAGATTTTTATACTTTTATCCGAAACAGACTACACTGGCAATTTCCAGGATCAATACAGTTGTAGTTGCCAGGATACAATGAAGTTTGGAAGTTATATGGGGCATGCAAGATTAATGTCTAAGACCAACTGTCCTGTTAAGTTTCCATGCTTCCTTACCTATTAAGAGAACTTACAGAGAAACGTGAAGTGGCCTGACCATCTCACACTTGATGGAGCGCGTTGGTATTTCAGGAGCTGGAAGGCACATGGTGTCCCAGAAGCCATGCACTCTAACCTGACACACCCGCTGTGAACTCTAAAGGCAGCTTGGCCCAGCCAACTCCAGACAACAAGGTGTGCAATCCCTCAGAACACGTCAAAATCAAACATGCAGCCTGCTGTCTTCCGGACATCTCTGGCCTTTCCGCTTGTGCTTTGATTCACGTGGTGCTGCCGGTGGATGCCATGAAGAGCTCACTCTGTGCATTTGGGATACAGCACCGACACTTTCCTACCGTCCTGGGAATCGGCGTCTTTCCAATCTCCTTTCACTACATCTACACCAAGAAGCCGATAGGGCATGTGTGACGCACACTCCAGATTGCCCTGGAGACCTGGCTGTCAGGGACGTGGCATGGCTGTGGGTCTGAGTGGGCTATAGGGAGGGGTCAGGGCACTGACTCCCCTTGGAGCATCCTTGCCTGGGCTGCTTTTTTCACCATGTCAGGGCATTCCATTTGGCCATTCAGGTGTCCTATGGCCACCCATGCACTGAGTGTTTTCTCTGAGCGCACAGGCACCCGCTGTGAATTCCTTCCATTTTTTCTTTCTTTCCTTCCTTTTCCTTCTCTTTCCTCTCCTCCCCTCCTTTTCTTTTCCTTCTCCTCCTCTCCATTTTTAAGAAAGAGTCTTGTTATAGAGCTCACGTTTGCCTTGAGAATGTGGGCCGTTCCTTGAGCTTTAGCCTCCTGAATGCCAGGATTATAAATGCACAGCGTCACATCCATCTTCTATATTTTATTTTCCTTATGACTCACACTTTACCTGGTATTTTGCTGTCTCTCTCTCTCCCTTTCTCCCTTTTCTTCCTCTCTTTCCTTTCTGTTTTATTTTTGTTGTTGCTTTGTTTTGTGTATTTATCTATATGTGTTTGTGTACAGAAAGACAGACAGACAGACAGACAGACAGACAGAAATTCCTTTCTTTCAGAGTGGGAGGGCACACATACACCATAGCGCAGGTGTAGAAGTCAAATGTCAGTCCTCACGGTTTTTTTCCTTTAAGACAGGGTCTCTGATGCCTGTCTACTTCCCACTTCCATGTGGGAGTGCTGAAGTTACAGACACTTGACTAGGTGTCTAGCTTCTACTTCAGGTCTGGGGATTTGAACTCAGGTCCTCACACTTGCACGACTATCATTTTTCCCACTGAGTGGTCTAGTCTTCCTTCCTTCCTTCCTTCCTTCCTTCCTTCCTTCCTTCCTTCCTTCCTTCCTTCTTTCCTTCTTCCCCTTCCCTTCTCTCTGTTCAGACTCCCCTGGAATTCCCCGTGCCGTCTATATTGTCTTCACACTTGGGCTCCTCTTGTCCCGGTCTTCCCAGGGCTGGTCTGACAGCGTGGGTGTCGACTGGCTTACCAGGCACGAAGGAGCCGCATGAGAGGCCCCACAAAGAGTGCAGACCGCATCTATTTTGGTTACAAGCATGTCCTCAGGATTTGGAACAGCAATAGAGACTCTACCTTAGGAGAGTCATGCGGAGGCCTTAGGAGGACAACACTCATGCGGATTTGAACGTGGAACCATCCATTCTCCCTGGCAGCAGAGGTGATCTGGCTTCCTCGGCTGGTGTTCTGGAGTCTCCCAGTTGCCAACTCTCAGGCCTCTTACTTTTTTGATCATGTCTTTGTGGTGGCTGAGGAGAGTCTTGTTTTCAGATCATCCCTGCTAAGATCTCTCACATGCAGCAGAGGCAGAGCCAGGCACACCAGCCATGTGTGCATGGCATACTCAACCAATTCTATCATGCGTTGGGGTGTTGATAGGGTTGGCTTTCCTCTAAAATTTGGGGGCCGGCTGCTGCTTCTGAGGGGATTCTGTACACCTCAGCCACTGCGCCGTGGGAGCTGAGTGGAGGCCCTCCATCTGACATCTCTCCCTACCCCAATTAATATCACGAAAGGGCAATGCTTATGCAAAGCCACATGCCGAGAGGCCTTTTGCTCCTAATTTAAACTATTAAAATGCCATTAAGAATTGCAGTGCACATTTCAGCACCGTTTTCCTTCATTATTTCTCGTTGAAGAACAACCGTGTGGAAGGGAAGGCATTTTGTTTCCATGCAAGTGAGGCTCGCTTTTTTTTTTTCAGAACAGTTTATGGTGCCCTTTGGTGGAATTTATCATCCCCAAAGCCAATGCCCCCTCCACCGCCCCCAGGGATGGAGTTAGCAGATGCCGTTTCTGTCAGCAAAAAATAAGTGCGATCGATATGAACGTACCGAGGCATTTATTTCAAATATTGGCCAGATAAATTGTCATGGTCATCGTGCTGGGGACAGTGTTGATTTCAGCTATGGAGGGCCCCTGGTGATATTTCTATTCCACCCACTTGCTCCTTTTCAATGAGGTGTCAGCATTCACTGTTCCACAGCGGACACCCTATCTGAGGTGACATCTGGGGCTCAGGTGCAAGGCATGCTGTCCAAGAGGTAGTTTGCATGTCATGGGAAACATCATGAACATATAGTCTACCCACAAGGCATGTTATTTTTGAAGCTTTGGCCTAATTTACATCAAAAAATTTTTTTTGAGATTAAAACACACAGTTTGATCCCGGCTTTGACCTTTTAAATTGCTACAACTATATCTCTGGCTAAAAGCATGGAGAGTGGGGTAATTACATTTTGTGAAAGAGGCAAGTTCTGCGCGCAGAGGGTAGTAATGTGTCTCTCACAGGACGGTCCACACTAGATGGTCTAAACAGAGGAAAACAGTACTTTTGTGCATTTGTATTAAAAAGTGTACTTAGTCTCTGGATGTTGGTGCTTTGCAAGGAGCTGTTCCCAGGTCTTTTTCTTATCTTGATGTCCTGTCCCCTGCAGGGTAGGTGGCTTTCCCGAAAATGCTGCTCTGGGCTGCTGGAGCAGGCCTGAGGATGCAGGCATCAGGGGCTTCCTGCAAAAGTCAGAGTCCCTTTAGGCCAGGTCTCCCTGGTTTCTGGAGGAAGAACGATGTTGGCCTGCTTTGCCTTGCTAACTGCCTGCAGTTGGGTACAGGGCTCTCCTCTCCGGCCCTCCTGTTCTGCCTGGAAGATCAGGGGTGCTCACTAAGCCTGCTTGGTGGGTGGCACCTTGTGTCCTAGATACCATCTGCTTCCCCAGTCCTCTCAGTCACCCCTGAGGACTGTACAGTCACCCTGAGGACCGTCCAGTTGCTCCTACATAGTGGTGGGAAAACCGGATTTTCCACACAGTCTATTGCATTCCTGAGCCCACTGCAGGCTCTTGGCATTAGCTCAGGACCCGTTGTCCTGAGCTGTCTGTCATCTAAGGGACAGACTCGGGAGGAATTTTAGTCCAGCCATTTGCTTGACTATCCAAAGGAATATATTCTACCTAGAGAAAAATGATATTCTCTCTCATGGAATATGGACCACCATGATTGTCCACAGTGAAACCCTGTGACTTGGGGCCATGAAATGAACCAACTACTGCCATCTCTAACGTCAAGCCTGAGGCAGGACACTTTGCTCCAATAATGCTTCAATGCCATCACACATATTTTCCTGCTCTCTCCCTTGGCCTCTGTGTAGGGTGCTGGGCTACAGCTTCTCTTAAAGGGATAGGGCAAAGGTCATGGATGTGGTGTCCCACGGCTTCACACCTGGGCTCCACTGACCACAAAGGTGACTGCAGCCAACTTACCCAAGAATTATATAACCTTTGACCTATCCTTCCAGGGGATGGCCCAGTTCCTGCAGTGGCCCTTTGCAAAAAAGGAGTTTAGGGTTTTGTAGGGTCTGTCTGCAGGGTACTGGGCATGAAGGACGGGACTGCTAGGCACACTTTTTTTTTTCTTTGAGTTATTTGTGAATCGACTCAGTGACAATTGCGTAGTTGTTGAAGGAGGGTAACCGGCATCTCTTTCCAGGATGGAAACATTTTGGTGGTTACTCTGTGATGGTTCTGTGACTCCGTGATAGCTCTGTGACTCCGTGATGGCTCTGTTACTGTCTTAGTTAGGGTTTCTATTGCTGTGGTGAGATGTTACAACCAAAAGCACCTTGTGGGGGACAGGGTTTATGTCACGAATGCGTCCTGACTACAGTCTGTCACTGAGGAAAGTCAGGGCAGGAACTCAAAAATGGCAGGAGTCTGGAGGCAGGAGCTGATGCAGAGGCAGTGGAGGGATGCTGCTTCTGACTTGCTCCTCATGGCTTGATTGGCCTGCTTTCTTATTGAGCCTAGGGGTGGCCCCACCCACCCCATCAATCATTAATTAACCACCAATTCAGAAAATGCATTACAGGCTTGCCTACAGCCTGACTTTGTGAAGGCATTTTCAAAGTGAGGTTCTCTCCTCTCAGACACCTTTGCTTATGTCAAGTTAATATAAAACTAGCCAGCACATTTACTGTGTGATGGGTCTGTTGCTCTGTGATAGCTTATACACGATAGTCTTATTTCCTTCCTGATCATGGCTGAATGATATCTCTTCTCTTTCCTTTATTTTATTTTAATTTTTTTTTTTTAATGAGAACCTTAGGCCCAGATAGCTAAATTTTCTTTTTTCTTTCTTTCACCATATGGTACACCCTGGTGGAGGAGAAAGCCAACTACTCGTTTCTAATGACACTGCCTTAAAACTGAAATTCGTGATAATTCTTTAAGTTGAAAAAATGGAATGTGTTACCTTCTCTACAAGGTTGCTGAAAGATATGAAAAGGCTGAATGAAACACAGCCAGCATACACAGGCTTAACAAACAGGAATGGCAGCTCCCTTGGACACCATTGAAAACTGCTTAGCTGCTGCTTTTAGGGAAGACCAGACGTTAGATAAAGATGGGGCTGTACTCCCCAGTGGCCAGTCCTGTGAGGAGGAGGAGGACTGTGAAACATGCATTCCACTGGTTGCAATAGTCCCTCCTCACCACACCAGATAACCCGCCTCTGTCAAGGAAAGCTGAGGTGTGAACAGGACAAATTCACCTGCAAAGTCATTAGCACTGAACATCCAGGTATTGGTGTGAGATCCTAGGCTCTTCCCACAGCTACTGAGGTCCGAAGCCTAGCCCCACATACTCACACCAAATGGCTGAGCCAGCGGATTTCCGGGCTGCCATATGTTGTGTCACTGCATTCAGCTATGCTGCTCAAGTCTTCCCACTGGTCCATGATAAAAACTCCTAGCAACACCCAGGATGATGAGCATCAAAGAACCTTCTTGTGGAGATGGTTTCAAAGGTGGCAAACAGCCACTGGGCAAAAATGTCCTCATTTCTGCCACAGACAGAATTCTGCCTAAAAATGGGCAAGCTTGGATGCAGGTAGAGTTGACGGCCAAACTCTGCCTAGACAGGGTAAACAAGTCCTCAATAGTTCCCGGCTCACAAATACGTCTGTCAGATATATTGGGCCAGAAGGCTGAAGAAGATGCTCCAACATTATAGAGAGTTTTGGGTGACTATTCAGGTAGCAAACTGTCTCTGCCATCTTCTTATTTGGAAAGCTACTAACCTACACTTCCAGCATACTCAGGTAATCAAGTTTATCCCTTCTCAAGTCTCTGATGGAGTTGAAGACAGGTAGGTTAGTTTTACAATGAAGCTTAGTTGTTTAGGGGTTAAGATGTTTTTAGGTCTAGATAGGTGTTCTAAGTTGATAATAACAATATGTGATGGAGATTGATTTACATTCAGAATTTTAGACGCACCAAGATAGGAAAGATGTTTTCTTCAAGGTTGTCAAATACAAATAGCCAGAACACTAAGAAAGTAACCTTTATATAATTCCTGATTGCGTCGTGGTTCTTCTTGCTATAGGTAGTCTATTGTATATATGTGTAACAATATAAATGTATATGTAAAAAATAAAAAATGTTTAATTAGAAAAAAGCTCCCTTTAGTGGCAAGATGATGTGGAGTAGGGCGGGTTGAGGATATACCCAGCTAAAAGCATATCAGAGTCTTTGTAGCTAAGAGTGCCCACGTGACCCCATTAGGGTTCCTGATTGGTCAGTCTGTTTCTAAGGGACTTGGGGGAAAGTGTTTGCTTTCTGGATACAAACGCTACTTACTCACTCAGGTCTCTTTCTCGTCTTCCTGCTTGGAACGCCAAGGCGATGACTGAAAGAGCCATCTTGGAACCCCTGAAGCAAGAAGACGGAGCCCTGAAATGTGAGGCGTGTGGCACCAAAAGAAAAGCTGGTCTCGCGATGCTGGTCTCCAATCTCCAAGCTGTTCCCAGGTTGCTGACCCCGAATGCTTCCGCATAAGACCAATACATCTTTATCCTTGAAGCCCTTGCCTGCCAGGCTTTCTCTTATGGGCAGCCAAGTGCATTTCTAACTGTCACAAATAGCTTCTGTATCAGTGGTCTGCACAAATATACAAACTTACCCTATGAAACGGGCTCTGGGTTTTATGGGAAAGCAGAGCCCCCATGAACAGATAATGAAAACAATATACAGTCTCTTTCTCAGTAAGGAACCAGCCTTTCTAGCTACCGCTTTGCCTTAAATTATGGCATCTGGCCTCCTGCGTCTTTTGATTCTTTAAAAAATTTAATTGAAACAATTCATTGTAAGGAAGCAGATGGCCACTGTGGATCTGGCTAGGCGCTGTCCTGTTCTTTGGCCTGATTTCTCGTCCTGGCTCTTTCTTTTGGTCACATCCCCTGGCTTCCTCCTGGCACTGTTTATCATATAAACTCATTCCCTCTTCAGCTGTGATTCAGAGGCAGCTATTGTCTGCCTTGACCAAAAGCAAGGAGAAAGGCCCGGGAAGCCAGGGACAGACAGTCAGATTTGCCTTTCTTGGGTCTTTAGAAAGGAATGGAGTATTCCAAGCTTTCCTGATCATTGAATTGTCTCCTTGCCCTCCTCGCTGCAGGATTGGTTTCTTGGAAGAGAACGAAGACACAGTTTCAGAAAGATGAGCATGGCTTCCAAAAGAGCGCCAAAGCTGTGCTTATAGAAGGAGGCATACAGTCTCAGAGAAGGGATGACGGCTCAGGGAGAGGCATGAGGGCTCAGGGAGAGGCATGTGGGCTCAGGGAGAGGGATGTGGGCTCAGGGAGAGGGATGTGGGCTCAGGGAGAGGGATGTGGGTTTAGGGACAGAACCATGAATTCTCCTAGCTACCAGTAGAGTTGCTTGCTCCTCGGCCACCTTCCAGTGTGGCTTGGAAAGAGCTCTGTAAAAATAATCTTCAGCTTCTTCCAGCCACTAGCAAATGGGGACTCTGACTTCTGTACTGTTTCCACATCTTCCTAGAGATTTCCTGTGGAAAAAGAGTTCCAGATCATATCTTCCAGATAAGGGGGTCATGTGGAACGGTGTAGGGGAGGTGTCCAGGGGCTTGTGGAGTTTGCGAACTGCTCTTGCACTGTGGGAATTGACCCCCTCCTGCGCCCTGCCTTTCTCAGTAAAAATAATTAGATGCTAAACGAACCTACCTGCAAGCAGCCAAGTGTATGAAGAAACAAAAAACGAAGACGAAGACGAAGAGGAGCCAGGCCTTCCAAAGCTGCCCCCTTGTCCCTGAGCTCCAGCTCTGGCTCTAACTACTCCAGCATGCTCCTTAAGGGAGAAGAGGCTCTTTCCTGGTTTCGGGTTTCATTTTCCTCACCTCTTTGTCCTTGTGTTATTTATGGGTGGCGCTGGAGTCAGTCGCTGAGGCACTCACTTTTCAGCATATGCTTCATAAGTTTTATGAACCTCAGTTGAATTTGCTTTTTTGTCTCCACAGTCTAGGCCTTTAAAACTCATTTCTGGACTATAGCCCTCAGCCTGCTGAAGCGGCCACCTATACTCTCACTGTCTGCTTGGTTTCCTTACGCCTGGATGTCCCTGAGACAGGGTCTCATACTACACCTGCGCATCTGGCATCGGGCATGTCGCCTCCTCTGCTTCTTCACTGGGGAGTCCCTTTCCTAAGTGAGGCTGCCTCCTCTCTGGGAACCACCTTCCCTCCAGGGCTGATCTGACTCAGAGGATACAGGCAAGGGGGTTAGAGAGGATGGCTCAGTGGTTAAAAGTACTCACTGCTTGTGCAGATGTCTTGGGTTCTGTTCCCAGCACCCACATATCTGCTTTCAATGACTGGGTGGGATTTAAAACCCTATTCTAACCTCTGTGTGCTTCTGCATGCATGTGCACACACAGTAAATAAATACTTATTATTATATTATATTTTATTATTATTGTTGTTGTTGTTATTATTATTAAAAAGTCAGAGACAAATGAATCTGTTAAACTTAGGTGGATAGCGCCAGCAAGAGGCACCTGCTTAACAACCAAATGAGACACACAGAACTGTCCAAGAGTGGTTGTCACTGTCACTGTTGGTCTCCTCAGCACTGTTGCACACTTCCTATTGTGGCATATCTATCTCATGGTGCGGTGATTCCTATAAAGAGCAGCAGGTCCCTCATTCCTCGTTCCTTTTATTGGCATCTAGAAGGGTTTGGAATCATTGGGGAACGCAGAGTCCATTGGAGACGGGCTGTGGTGGATGGATAGAGCTGGGTGGCATTGGCCCTGCTGGGAATGACCTGAGAGTGTCCTACTGGCGTGGGATTTATGTGTCCCTGGATGCTCAGCCTCCCCTTTTCTTCCATGTTTTTGAGACCAGGCCTTCTATCACCTGTCTATATATCAACTGCCCACATTCTTTTGGTCCAACCTCCACCACAGTAGGCACACCGAAGACAGTGAAATCCTTGCTTCCCATTGGCCTGCCTTCCTGGTTCACATCAGCAAAACCGTGACTATGGGGCCTGGTTGGGCTCCATGCCAGTCCTGGCCTTCCCCCACCCAGCCCCAGCTCATCAAATGTTGATGGGATTCTTCCTCTTCCTCTAACCCTGCTGGGCTGGACTGAAGTCGGGCTTGTTTTCTTTAGCTCATTTTAATACTTTTGGAGGTGACCAAGTGACTGATCTTAGTCCCCCCAAGTCAGACTCAAGCGATGCAGGGGCTTACAGAGAAGAGGAAGTGCCTCCCTCAAGTGAAGACACGCTGATCCACGTCCTGAGTGGAAGGTATTGTGGACAGGGATCGGCAGTTACTCAGTCCATGCACCTCTACAACACAGAGATGAGGACATGCTGGGGATGTGCAATGATTATTTTGTTTGTTCACTTAGACAAGGTGCCCCTATGGAGTCCAGGCAAGCACCAAACTGTCTCAATTCCTCTGACCCATGCTCTGAAGGTCCGGGATTACAGACATGTGTTACCGTGTCAGGCTCTAGATTTTTTTTTTTTCAGCCTCGCTTCCCCTTCCAATGAGAAGGCCAGGAGATCTTTCCGTAAAGGTGCCATATATTCTTTCTGTGTGAACGACAGAGACCGATGTTGGATGTCTTCAAAATGACTTCTCCGCTCTTGTTTTGGAGACAGGGTCTCTCATTTGAGCCGAGATCTCAACAGTTTGGCTGCAGCACCAGAGCAGATGTCGGCCTCCACAGTGCTGGAATTAGAGGCATGCCGATGAACTCAGCTGTTTTACTCAGGTGCTGCAGATCTGAACTCCAGACTCTCGTGTTTACCCAGCAGGCACGTTAACTGACGGAGCCATCTCCCCATCACCCTCCATATGTTCTTTTACTAATTCTGTAGTGTTTTATTTTAATACTTTACTGAAGTATAAATTTATAGAAATATATAATTTAAATATATAATTTATCATTAGTAGATAATATTCCTTTGGAAAACCCTGTGTATTCATTATTATGTTCATATGTAAATTTTTTCTAGAATAGGTTTTTTCTAGAATAGAATAGAACAGAGGTTTTTTTTTTTTTTCCCCTAGACTGAAATTTCTAGGTCAAATACATGTATTCACAACTTTGATGGCTGTCATCCAGTGGCTTCGCTTCATCAGTTCTCAGCCTCCCTGATGCCTGGTTCCAATAGAACAGCCCACAGTTTAGTCCTCTGGCCCTTTGGTGATTTTTATAGGCATCTAAACATGCTTTCCACTGAAAGCTGCCAAAGCAATTGTGATTTTCTGCACCAGAACTGAGCCTGAAGTACTGGGCTACAGGCCCATCAGATGGCTTCTCCGTTTAAAACATCTCTGTGACCGGTAAATACAGTTCACGCTGAAACACAAGTCACCTCCCCGTGTCCTGTGCGCACTCACAGCCAGCCCCGTTTCTCCTACCTTTGGGGTCTGCCTTTCCTGATCTACAGGCCTCTGTCTCATCTCCACCTGCTCAGGGTGTGCTCACAAGTGCTTTTTCCACTGACCTGTTGTGTACCTTGATGTGGCACGAACCAAGCTTACCCATCTTTAGCTATTGAATTCTTTGCTTCTTAGCCCCGTCCCTGTCTCTGTCAATACATAGGGAGTTTGGCCTGGCCTGGGCCTGCTGACAACTCACGCCCCATGCCTTTTGTGTGCACTTTGCTCTGGGGCACACTGCTGCTCTGTGGTCAGTTTAGTACCTGGTTAGACCAGAATGGACCGTGTTCTTGGTTAACCATTTCAACACTTGCATTTCGTCCTGATCAGCACTAGGATGGATGGATGTTAGGTACCACATCTTGCTTTCCTTTTGGGTTCCAAACTATTTCCAACCAGATAAAAGAAAGGGTATCTGTTCACTATTTACCATGGATGAAGTGCTTTCTTAACCGTGAAGTTGGTTAATATTCACAACCAACCCTGGAAAGATGGCTTCATGTTTCAGATCTGAACCAAATCCCCCCTTGAAAATTCCTGAGTATAAGCTCAGATGGGCTAGTTGAGAAATTCCCCCAATAGAAACTCAGATAAGCCAAAGCACACTTCCTGGTTCTTCCTGAGCACACTGGATGACTGACTTCCTTCAGGAGCTTCAAACAGCTGAGCTGTATCATGCTGAACACCTCCTCAGAAAACTAACTCATTGAGAACTGCAAGGGGGCTGTCTGCCTAAAGACCTTTCAAGACCCAACACTTTTGCAATGCATTTTCTTTTTTTTGTACTCCAAGACATCTTTTTGGACTTTAAAATTTTACTTATTTTTATTTTTTGACAGTTTCACACATATACTTCAGGACTTTGACTCATACCCTCTTACCTGGCCTCATCCCCTTCGCTCTTGAAACTCTCCTACTTTCCGACAAGCCAGCACTCCACTTTCGTGTCTCCTCTTCATGTCTGCCCCACTGAGTCTATTTAGAGATGCTTGCATGAGCAGGGCTGGAGGTGTTACCCGGAGAATGGGCAGCTCATTGGTGGCCACGACACTGAAAAACATGACATTCTTTCCCCACAATTGCTAACTGCCTATAGATTCTCACAGGCCCATCACCTGTCCATGGTGAAGTGTTGGGAGCCCAGTCTTGCAAAGGTCTGATGCAAATAGCCACAGGAGCTCTGAGGTCATGAGTGCAATGGCTGTGTCATGTCTACAATATGCATTTCGTTATATGTATTCAGCTCTGGCTCTTCTGTTCTTTTGGTCCCTTCTTCCGTGGTGTTTTCTGAGCCTTAGTGAATTAGTTGTCTTCTTTAGGGCTCAGTACTTTAGTGTCACTTATTCGAGCCACTTTGACCACTTCTGAGTCTCTTTCTTTCTTTCTTTCTTTTCCTTTTAAAGATTTATTTATTTATTATTATGTATACTGTGTTCTGTCTGCATGTACACCTGCATACCAGAAGAAGGCATCAGATCACATTATAGATGGTTGTGAGCCACCATGTGGTTGCTGGGAATTGAACTCAGGACCTTTGGAAGAGCAGGCGGTGCTCCTAACCTCTGAGCCATCTCTCCAGCCCCTGAGTCTCTTTCTTAACCAACCACTGCTCAAGGCAGTAAGAAGTTTCTCTGATGAAGGATGAGAGCTGCTCTACTCTGTGCATAGAAACATGAATATTTAGATGGTGATTTAACAACATGCCCACTTTGCAAACAGTAGGAGCAAGTTCCACCCCTAGGGCTCCTGCCTTCCTGAGCCATGGTTTACAGTAGTACAGTAGCAGGGAGGAGTTCCCTCCTGTGGAGTAGATCTCAGGTCCAATCAGAACACAGCTGAGCATCTCCAGACCCTATGCTAGTACTTACTGTACCTGTGGGCGGAGCTTGAACTGTAGGTTGTTATATCTGCTCTCAAGGTTCATAGCTGGTTAAGACTGTTCATTCTCTCTCTCTCTCTCTCTCTCTCTCTCAGCCTGTGTGTCCCATTTCTAGTACCAGAAAGGCTTCCCCTAGCTGGGAAGAAGCTTCC
The DNA here is from genome assembly GCF_964271855.1 of Acomys minous. Lineage (NCBI taxonomy): Eukaryota > Metazoa > Chordata > Mammalia > Rodentia > Muridae > Acomys > Acomys minous. Next base: position 27,457,698 of record NC_140495.1, read on the forward strand.
AGTTCACTTCTAGGTTGGTTTCTCTGTGTCTGGTGATCGAAGGGTGTGGTGTCTTCAGCCAAGGGTCTCTGTGTTAATTATTATCTACTGCAAGAGGTTACTCTGAAGAGAGTTGAAAGATGCACCTATCTGTGGGCGCAGCAGTAAGTCATTAGGAGTCATTTTAATGCCATGTCAATGTAGCAGAATGATAGTGCTAGGGTTTCCCCCTCAGGCGCATAACCTTATTAGTCATTAGTCCTGGCCTCTCACATGGGTTCTATATTGGGCAGCAGGCCTTAAGCCCATTAAAAGACAGAGGAGAGGCATATTTGAGGGGGTTGGAGGAAGGAGAGGGAAGAGAAAAATGTAATTAAGTTATAATTTCAGAAATTAAAAAAACAGGGGGAAAACGATGGTTGGTTGCTGCCATAGCGTTTGTGCTACTATTGCGCGAGTGGGCACATTTTGTCAGGTAGGTAACTTTTTTTGTAGCTTGCAGAGTTCACAGCTGGGTGAGACTGACTACTGCTTTTCCCTTCTGGTACTGTGCACTTCACTTTCCAGCACTGTGAAAGCGGGGTGATAGGGATGAAGGTTCAAGTTGAGATCCAGATATATTTCACCACGTTCTATGACTCAAATATGTGAAGTATTCAGCAGTAAGATCTTACCATCAAGTTCCAGAGGGTAATCAATAGAAGTGGCAATAGCCTATAATGTTTTTGGGGGGTCTCTGTGAGACCCCATTGCCCAACAGCTCGGAAAGAGATAATCCATTTATACTGGACTTTTATTTGGTAGGGCATGGTGTCTAGTTGGAGCATCCCCCCATTATATGGTAAGTCCATTAAACCTTTTTACATGTGTGTACATATTAAGGAGCTTCCACAGGATTAGGTTTCCACAACTGTTTTTGAAAGGTCTTTAGTATTAATTAATTAATTCCTCTCCATAAGGAATAAAATTCTTATATATACCACAACATGGATGAATCTTGAAAATATTATGTAAGGTGAAATAAGGCAGACATAAAAGATGTCTGTTATATAAACCTCCTTATCAAAGTTATCTGTAGAAAATATAAAGGCAGCAAGCAGAGGCTTGGTGGAGGGGGCAGCAGCATGCAAGTGTTTTCAGCTGGAAATAGCAGAAGAATTCTACAGGTGGGTAGCAATGACAATTACACAACAATTTGAGGTGTATGGTGTGAATGCTGTGAGTCACACCTCAAAAATGGCTTCGATAGTGTGTTTTGCGTATGTCTACTTTACCACAATATCAAAAATATACACAGGTTCACATTGCTACCTTTGGATTCAACCAAGCATCCTCTCTTTCTTTCTTTCTTTCTTTCTTTCTTTTTTTCTTTCTTTCTTTCTTCCTCTTCCTCTTCCTCTTCCTCTTCCTCTTCCTCTTCCTCTTCCTCTTCTTCTTCTTCTTCTTCTTCTTCTTCTTCTTCTTCTTCTTCTTCATATGGAACGCTTCACAAATTCCTGTGCCATCCTTGTGCAGGGGCCATGCTAGTCTTCTGGGTATCTTTCCAGTTTTAGTATATGTGCTGCCGAAGCGAGAACCCATCACCTTTTCTCTAAGAGAGAGTGCTTGGTTCTCATGAACAATGTGTCTTGTTTATCTTCAACAGTGTCCCACCCCCAGTTGTTTCAGAACTGCCAAGTCAATATCCCTGCAAGAAAAAAAGCTTGTCAATAGCAGCCAGTGTTTAATGTACATCCTTTTGTTTTTGGTCTTACCAGATTGGGTTGGGATCCTGTTTTCAAAATTACTTAGCTCTGTTCCTTTCTTCCAGATGGTCTTCAGTGTGGTCATGCCATTCACTTCAATACAGCTAGATCAATTTGTCACAAGTGCCTACTTGACAGCAATGAGATAATGTATGTGATGTATTTAATGCACTACCTGGCATGGAGCAGAGCCTGCCACTATGACCTGGACCTGAGTTTGTGGCCTTGATTAGCATTTTCCAAATACCCATGGAATGTCAAGAGAGATGCAATCTGGTTTGGAGTGCCCTCCACACTTGTGAGTCTCAACTACACTAACCAGCCATGGGGATCACATTGGAGGGTTTGCCTTCATTGGCATCCTGTTCCAGACAGCAGAACTATTTGCCGGAAGATGATAAATCTGTATGTTTAAACGAGGAGTAATTATGAAAGGTGTAGCCATGCAAGGGGCAGAGGACTGAGGGTGTAAAACTGCAGATACCTAGAAAACGAGAGTGCATTCCCTCTTCTTGTCTCTTTACATGCTTTCCTCAGCAGCTCTTCCACATCAGCCATCTTGGTCTCTGCAGTGTTACCCCCATCACAGGGATATGCTGGAGGGGATGAGGCAGCCATCTCATAGAAGTAAGGAGAGCCGCCAGCCTTTGCTTTGCAATGGTGAGCCAGATCAGCTCTGAGAACTCAGGGTCAGGAGCAAGCATCTCTCTGTCCATGCCATGGCTGTTGGCTTGAGGCCCTGGGATTTTCTTGATGTCAGATTTTATGGTACTCTCAAATAAAATCTCCAAATAAATGCAACTATTAGAGTTGATTTAGCACAAGGCCAACTTTAAGGCATGGGACTTGGGAGCGGGAAGAGTGGAGGCCAGATTTTCTCACCAATATGAGGAGATTCTGGAAGAGTTAAAGCACAGAAGTGGGACCAGAAACTTGTGTGGGTTTTCTGGTTTACACTAGCTATACAGCCACAGAGAACGTATTCGCTTTTCTTACATTCTCTTATCTACAAAATGGTCATTAAGTCCCAAAGGCTTGATCTGAGAGTTACATGAGACAGTTTGTGTATCTTGCCAATATTATTATTACCATACTCTTCTGGAGAATTAAATGAACTCTTGTACGTAAGGTGCTAGGCAGAGGCCCTTCACTGTGGTGAGCCCTTCAGAAATGATGGGCAGTGGCTGGTATGGTTTGTGGATGTTGATAACTTATCCATCTATTTGTGTGGGTAACTGAGTTCTTGTTAATCGCTCCCTGTTGATCTTATTTTCTTCACATGATTCTAAAAATTGCAATGACCTTAGGAGACTTTTATAGAGAAATGCTTATAAGCTGATTTGATTCGACTACATAAATTCCTTGCAGATCCTGACATGGTGAAATGCGTCCCAAATTACAGAGCTCTTTCTGCTTTTAAAAGTTGAAGCAGAGAACCTATTCTAGTGATTTAGGTAAAGAAAAATGTAGACCATCTTTTTATTGAGCTTGAATTCATTGGTCCCAATTTCTCCAGCTTTGGGACACTGGGCTTTGCTATGGACACAGGGCTGTCCCCATATAGCACCGGAGTCTCAGGAGCAGAAGTTGAACATACCTGTTGCCTTGGCTACCACATCTGGAGAACCTTTCTTTCTGCATTCTGTACCTTTCCGTTGCTTTGTCCTTAAGACCTATCATCTTGTGTTCCTCTTGCGTGCAGTCTTAACCTCTCTGGCCTGGGGCCTCTTCAGTGTCTACTGCAGCTACCTCACGACTGTCTGCTGAGAGTGCCCTTGGGATAGGTGACAACTGCTCCAGCAGCTCTTCTGGGAAAAGTAAAACAAAATTAAACACAACAACAACAAGAAGCCAGGGAAATTTGAAGAATTAATTTGGATTCTCTTGTTTCTATGTCATGACATCCCATTGGGGTTTTTCAAAATCCCAGACATCATTGCCCTCATGTTTCCGCCTCTTAGATGCATTTCTTGGTGTGCTTTGAGTCATCAGTGTGGGCCTCCCCATGGGCTGCACCACTCAACAGTTCCTCATCTTCTGGCTAGGTTGGCCTTTTCAGTTCTTTAGAATGACTTTGTAGGATGCCCCCGGAGCCTCCCGACCTGGGTGCTTTCCAGTCTACTCTGCAGCTCTACATTAATACCTCTGTGCTTAAGACCTCTGTACATTCATTGTTTGTGAGAGCAGCAGCAGTTTCCTGGCGACTTTGTTTAAGAAGCAGCTTTCCCACACTGTCTCTGCTGGGATAAGAAGAGGGACAGGGTTCAGATTCTAAATACAGCCTCACAAGCGAAAGCAGCACGCAACAAGCAGGCCGTAGAAGCACACATGTAGAAGGTAAGCCTGCAGAATTTCCCTTTGTGATCGCTGATACCGCTGTCCTACTGAGCTGTATAGTTGTCCATAGAGTCCTTGAGGTTCTTGCGTCCCTCAAAGCAGAAAACCCAGTAGGTTCCTGACCCATGGATATACTGAGGCGAGATGGATGCCTCTGAAGCGTGGAGCTGGGCCTTGAACTCATGTCTTCTTTTTGTCTCCTCTTACGTCACAAGGGATAGCGGAGATCTAATAGTCCAACCCCAATTTTCCCTTTAGCAGCTCATTATATACCTCCTTAAATTACAAGTTGTGCACAAGGGAATTATCCCAATAAGATTCTGCAAATTTTGCACAATCAACCCAGTGTTAGACTTCTGTCTTGAATCTCTCTAAATAGTAAAGGCTTTTGCAAAGGTTGTGTTGTGGGTGAGGAGTCACTGTCTCCATCAGAATCTGATTAACTTTAGTGTGCTCATTTGCTTGTTTCAAATCCTCCTGCAGCAAAGCCCTTTCTGATTCAGAATTGACCACTCCCCTGTCAATGGGATTACACATCTGGGGTTGAAGATTGAAGCAGGGAAGGGTCTGCCCCTTCCTCAGGAGCTCTCTCTGGGAGAGAACAGTGAACAGTCACTATCAGGGTGACTGAGGCAGGGACAGGTGGGAACTAAACTGAATCAAAGTACTCCGAGCAAGGCACAAGGGCACAGGACTCACGGTTTATGTGAACACTCCCCACCCAGAGGAAGTCTGGGTCAAAGATCTACTACACATGTGTCCCCGTGTCTGGTGGTGCGGAGGACAATCACATTCAGACCTGGCTCTGACACATTAAAACAGGGTCATCAGGGTTGTGTGAGGGTTCACATAAAGGAATCAGTGGGCAAGGATACAAATTGTAGACGATCTGCCACTGTGATTCGATTAGAAGTTTGAGTGCAACTGGAATTTGGAAGGGAAGTGGAGGACGATCTCATGGCTTGGGGGAATTCTTCCTTGGGGAAGAGGGTTTGGCTTGGTCTTTGAAGAAAGAAATTCATGTATCATGATTTCTAAAAGCATGCCTTTCCAGATAGCAAGTCTGGGCCTGAATCACATGTCTCATCTACGAGACAGTCTGTCTACGGCACACCAGCTTTCTAATAGATAAGGCAGGGAGCAAAAGACATCAGAGGGTAGTTCCAAAGATTAAGATGAGTGGGTGTTGTGACCAGGGACCGACTTTTTTCAGTCTTTCTAACAAATGGTGCTGGACATCTCTATGGGAGTGAGTGAGTCTCAGTTCTTCTATCAGCCCACATGCAAATATTGGTCCATAAAAATGATGAAATGTATTATAGACAAAATGTATTAAATCAGAACTGTCAAGTTTGTGAAAGAAAGCAAGGGGGATGTCTTAGTAATCTTAGAGCAGCACAGACTGTCAGGACATAAGAAGCATTAAATGCAAAGAAGAAAGTTGAGAAATTAAGTCAAAATTAATAATTGTTGGTCATCAAAAGAAACCACTATAACAACTGTGTTGGGGGATGGTCTGATGTATTTTGATGCTAATTAATAAAAAGCCTTCACACCTGGGCAGAGCAAATGAGATAGGCGTGGCTAAGGTTCCCAGGCTTGGAAAGACAGGGAGAATCTTAAAAAAAGGAGAGACCAGAGGAAAAGAGAGGAGAAGGCACCGTCATGGGTTAAGTGGAAGAGAAGCACATGGCTGGCACGGATGGAAGATTCAGCCCAGATGAAGAACATTTGCAAGTATATCGGATCATAGATGGGAGGTATCTTGATAGAAATGACTAGAAACAGATGGCTTGGGATTGGAGCAGGGATCCCATACCTGTCCCACTATGGAAAGTAGTTTACAGGATTAATATCTACCCTGCCCCAGGTTAACTAAGGGTGTTTAAAAATATAACAGGGGTCTATGTCTTGATTGATTGCTAGCAGGTTATACTGATGTAATAATAATTATAGGCATGATAATAAACATTATTAGACCATACTGGTAAATTTAACAAGTGGTGCCCAAAGTGGGCCTAATAATAATAATAATAATAATAATAATAATAATAATAATAATAATAATGGTAATTTAACTACAACACAACTGTCCAAAATGAAATTGAGAGAGAAAAAAGTCCAAGCTGGGGGTGTAGCTTAGCATCAGGGTATTGGTACAGCATGCACCAGGTCCTGGGTGCCAACGCAGAACCAGAAAAGAAAACAAAAAAATACCACTTAAGAATAAAATTAGCCAAGGAGGTGAAAGGCCTGGATACTGAGGACTACCAAATATATGGACGAAAGGAATTAAAAAGGACACAAATGAATTTGGCGTGCTGTGTTTGTAAACTTGGAGCTTGATTGGTTCACACTGCTTAGTCTTCATTTTCAGTGCCGTTGCCAGGAGAATTCCAATGGCATCCTTTTTTTTTTTCATAGAAAAAGGGCAGCCATCCTAAAGTTTGTATACAACAGTCAATATAGCTAAAGCAATCTTAAGCAAAATGAACAAAACCAAAGGGACATTGCACTATTAGCTTCACAAATCTATCACAAATCTATAGTGATCTAAACAATGTGATCCTAGCACAAGAGCAGATACACAGGTCGATGGGACAGAACAGAGCCTGAAATACATCCACGTATTATAGTCAGTGCTCACTCAGTAAAGGTGCCGGGCACACGCACAGGGGTAAAGAATGGTACCTTCCACAAACAAAAGGCGACCAACTGTACAGCTACCTACAGAAAAATGTACTTAGACCCTTGACTCACACCATGTATAAAAATCAACTCAGGGGCTGGAGAGATGGCTCAGAGGTTAAGAGCACTGTCTGTTCTTCCAGAGGTCCTGAGTTCGATTCCCAACAACCACCTGGTGGCTCACAACCATCTGTAACGAGATCTGGTGCCCTCTTCTGGCATTCAGGCACGCATAGGGGCAGAATACTGTATAAGTAATAAATAAATCTTTAAAAAAAAACCAACTCAAAGGGGATTAGAGATTTCAATATAACAACCGAAACTGTAAAATTCCTAGATAACCTCATTGGCGGAGGGGGGGGGGGTCTCCACACCCGTAGTCTGGGATGATTTCTTTGGGTATGAATTGAAAGGCACAAACAAGACGGAAATAGACAAGTGGGATGATGTCAAACTAGAGAGTCCTGGGCAGACAAGGACACAGGGAACAGGATGAGAGGACAAGCCAAGGGATGAGAAAAATATTTACAGAGTACGTATTTGCTAAAGGTTCATATCCAAACGTGATTCAAACAATTCCACAAGTAAGAAAACAGCTAACCCAGGGGGAAGAAAAGTTAAAACCGCACTGGGATGTCATCTCACACCTGAGAGAACTGGTTTTGTCGAAAAGATGGAGACGAGTCCAGGAGAGGACTCCCAGGAAAGCGGGTGTCATGCCCTGGCTTCACTGTACGGGTAACAGGAGCCTGAGGCTGTCAAAACCCATCGAGCTGAACATTCAGATCTTTACAGTTTTCTGATGTAATCTATTCCTAAATTAAAACAAGGCGGGGGGGGGGGGGAAGAAAAAGCATGGAAGAGCTCACAGTGCAGGCCAACTTCTTAGCAATGGTAGATGTGGGCCTTGCTGGCACCACTGCCAAGGGCTTTCGTCTTGACATTCTTTCTCTTTAAACTGGTGGTTCCATCAGCCCTCGGCCTAGCAGAGTCCTGCGGGACTCCAGTGGGGTTCTGGCCAGAGATGTGTTGCCTTCTGGTCCTCCCAATGGTGTGTTTTACCAGGACAGATTTTAGGAAGAACTGTTCAGGAACACCTCTACCCACATGCCACACACACAGTCATGGGTGGACTTCCCCTTCCTGTTGTTACTTTCTTTCCTCCTCTTTTCCTTTCTCTTTATCAGTCATGGTTACTTTTTTTTTTTTTTTTTTTGAGATAAGGTCTTTTGTGTGGCTCATGCTGGCTTGGAAGTTATGATTCCGCCTCAGGCTCCTAAGTGTTGGGAATACAGGCATCCATCATCACACCTGGCTTTTATCTGTCATCTTTATTCCTCTATTCCAAAGCCAATTTAATATAGCTTATAAAAATACACAGTTGCTTGTGCAGGAAATACGAAGCCAAACCCTCTGAGAAACAGACACTGTTTAGTCCTATGGGCAGGCCCCAGAGATGGCCCAGTGCTCCTTAGCTACAGAGGCAAGAAGGGGAAAGGATTAGTTAGTAAGAAGACCACAGAGCAGACTTGTTGTATGCCAAGTGGTTTCCTTGAAGTGAGTTAATGGGCATCAAGGAGGAACTGGATCTTTTCATTCATGGCTAGTTTAGCTTTGGGAAGGCGCTGATGGTCTGGAGTGGATGGCTCTGGGCACCTTTGCATTCTATCTCTGTGGTCATCTGCTGTGAGGCTCTGCTGCTTGCCGTGTGCTGTGTGCTGTGTGCTGCTTGCTGTGTGCTGTGTGCTGTGTGCTGCTTGCTGTGTGTTCTGTGCTGCTTGCTGTGTGCTGTGTGCTGTGTGCTGCTCACTGTATACTGCTCGTTGTGTGCTGTGTGCTGCTCGCTGTGTGCTGTGTGCTGCTCGCTGTGTGCTGTGTGCTGCTTGCTGTGTGTTCTGTGCTGTGTGCTGTGTGCTTATCCTCCTGCTGCTCTTCTGCGGTCCCACTTTTGATGTGATAAACCCTTCCAGTTCTGGCCAGACGCACTTGTCACTGGGTGGTTAGTCCTAGTAGAGGTCTTTTTGCTTCTTCTTGTCTGTTTTCCTCTGATTATGGTGGACTTGCGGGGGTTTTGTTGTTGTTGTTGTTTTGTTTTGTTTTTTGTTGTTTTCCCATTCCCCACTCTCATGGTTACTTTAAGCCTTTTTAAGGCTTTCGTTGCCTCTGTCAAGCACGTGGGTACAGGCAGTTTGTAGACCAAAGGCCGTCTCTTGCCAGTCCTTCTAAGAATGAACTGTATAAGCGAGGCAGTGAATGGTCCTGCTGCATATCATAGACCTATCCTCTGCTCCTCTTTGGGGGTTACTTGCCCTCAGACCTGCCATTTGGTAGCCGGGAATGAGATTTTTGAGAGAGCTCACCCAAATTAAATCCCTACTTTCAGGAATGCGCAGCTTGCTGTGGCTTCAAGCACAGGGGGCTGTGAAATGGGGCCATGGGTCTCAGGTTAGCTTCTAGGATGGAGGCCGATAGCTCAGTCTTGCCTGCTGTATAACACAGAGACGGACATAACACCTACAGGTTGTTGTGAATGTTAAACAAGATGCAATGCTTGGCAATGCCCTGAAAATTCTTGGGTCCCCCCCCCCATACTGTAAGTTCTTAAGGACAGAACAAGAGGAAAGTCTGAGCATAGATTGGATTTTGCAGGTTGCATTTAGACCTGCAGTGGAGGGCCAAGCAGCCATTAGACTGTCTCTGTCCTGAAGACAGAGCTACCCAATGCAAACACACGATTGCAATTCATTTGTTGTTGTTGTTGTCTGAAGATTTTTCAGGCCCCAGGTACTTAATTACTCTTTGTCTAAATAGTTAACTTTTCTTTCTCCTGATACTGATAAGCAGGAATTTTACACACACACACACACACACACACACACACACACACACACACACACACACACACAATCTCCTCTTACCTCCCTTGCGAGGGATGTTCATGATGAGCTGAGTGTGGCAGCTCTTGGATTACCAGCAACACAGAACTCTATCTATTGTCAAAATGTCCAAGATGTCCAATGTGCTAGAAGTGTGTTTTCTTTACCTTCTTATTCTTCCTGGTGTTTCTTCTGGGGACCAATCTGATAGACTTACTGGATGCTTTTCTTTCGGTACAGCTCTTTTTCAGAAGTGTAAGTATGTAAGTTGCAGCCATCAATAATGTGGCTACGCCATAAAACGCTACAAATGCTGGTCCATGAGAAGTGAGAGCCTGTTCAGCATTCTCTGGCTGTCTTGCTGGATAGTCGGAGCTCTCTGGAATCTCAAAGCAGCTGTTCAAATATTGTTTCCCACATAAGGAAATGGGTGCCAAGTGGTGGCACAGTCCTTTAGGCTTGTAGAGGACATCCTTTGAATATTATACCTCTCTGTGTAGTTAGGAATGCCTACCAAAGTGGATTTCTTGTTTTCATTTTGTGGTGTGTGTGTGTGTGTGTGTGTGTGTGTGTGTGTGTGTATATGTGTGTGAATGTGTGTATGTGTGTGTATGTGTGTGTGAATGTGTGTATGTATGTGTACTTGTGTGCGTGCACATGCTCATGCAGCTAATGTTTGACACCTGGACCAATGCTTTTTCAAATTTTCAAGCACATGTGGATCATCTGAAGACATCTTTTTGTAATGTGAACCCTGAACTCTTGTGACAGGCCCAACAGTCTGCCTCTACAGCCAGCTCCCCGAGAGGCAATGCTGACGCTGTTTGTCTGTGGGCCATGCTTTGGGGGCAGCAAAGACTTAGTAGGTGCATGATCTGATCTGGCAAATGGAGGAACCTGACTTGTTTGTGAGTCATCCTTCCTAATCTCAGAACCGTATAACTAGGCCTTTCTTCTCTTTAAAATGTAACTCTTTTTTTTTTTTAGAATTTATTTTCTGTTTTTCATACATCAGATTTCAGCCATATTCTTTCTCTGCATCCCCCAGATTCTCCCAGAACCCCCTTCTCCACAGCACCTGATTTCTATCTCCCAGGGGACTTCTGCTAGAGATGTCTAATCTGTTCTTCCTCTCGCTGAGTTTCCGTTTCCTTTCTTTCCCTTCCTCTGGACCCACAGCACTTGTTGAAGTTTACTGAAGATGCTGCAAACTGCCGTGCTATTGGATTAATCCTGCACCTCCAGTCTTAGAGATCGCTTGGCACGTGTGGTAGGTTGCACCGGATCTGGAGTTTAGCAGGGCCTTAATGGATATTTGTTAGCTGAGCAAACAGGCCTGTGATTCTAAACATTTTGTATAATTGAGAAACTTGTAAGAAATTGACAAAAATTAGTGACTTTGCATCACTCTCTTTCTTGCAGAGGCAGAGGCCAGTGCTATCTGCAGTTGCTGGTTTTTTTGTTTTTTTGTTTTTGTTTGTTTTTAATAACTTGTTGTGTAAAGAACTGGCTACAACAGAATATTGACTGAACATGGGCTTTTGTGCCCAAGCACTGGTGAATTTGGAGCAATATCCTTAAGACCGGTTAGCACATATTTGGCCACAGAGACCAAACGTACTCACAACCCAAAGACTGTGTTTGGAAACCCTGCAAAAATGTGGGGCGAGGTTGCACTCATGAAGCCTCCATTTCCAGCCCACACCTTGTGCTGCTTATGTAGCCTGCCCTCTCAGCCCTGGTGTTTCCTGCCTCAGTCGGGGTATGAATGGGGATGTCAAGTCTAATTAAATAGGATTTCTTACCTACCTAAAAGATGTGTGATTTAGCAATACGGAGTCATACTTAGATTGACCCTGCAGAGCTTACGTAGCCGCATAATCGGACTTTTCTCTGTTGAATTATTCGGTAGATCATAACTGCCCAAGCAAAGGAAAGGCTCCACTTACGTATCAAAACACCAGGTATTAGTTATGCTCACAGGGTCCAAGTTCACTAACAATACATTTTAAAAAAATAATAAATTCTAGCAGATTGAAGGCTTTCTGTGCAATACTTCCATCACCATTGTCTCATATTTGTTGTGGTTTCATGAGCGAGTGAGAGAGAAAGGCTTTGTCACAGTCAGTGTGTGGCAACCTGAGTATGCATCGGATACACACCGGCTCTTCTGAAACCCCAAAGCCAGTAACGATCAGATCATAAATTCCTGTGATGTTTGGCTGAATATATGTTGGGTCCATTTTAGGAGTTGACCAAAACCATGAGTGCAACAAACACCTCCCACCCACACAGAGAGTAGAGATCAAGTCGCTTGATAGAGGCCACCATGCCCCTGCTCTGGGAGAGAAGATTTTTGGCTCTTCCTGTGCTCATGGCTGGGTCTTCCCAGGGCACTGACATAGGGTCCTAAGAACATCAGTAAGGTAGCACGTATGTCCACTTTGTGCTGTCCCCTTTTCTAACTCTAACTCTAGATGAGGTATAGATGTCACGTGAAGGTGCGATGGAAGTACAGCTACCCACTTCCTGTGCCTGTCAGGGCTAAGCGGAAGGGGCGGGGCTTGGTTTGCTGAAGTCTGGGAGGCTGAGCACGGACGCGCATTATTTCGATGAAGGTTAACCTGGGTCTGACAGTAGACTTTCATGGTGAAAAGCAAGCTTCTTTGTGGGGCTGATAGGAACTGGAAAATTTTCAGTCTTTTGAGTTGTGGTTCAAGGGCAAGGAAGGAAGGTCTGATGGGGCAAATATGTAGACAGTAGATAGAGGAAAATACACTTGTTCCCAATTTGAGTGACGCTGTCTGCATACTATACAGTAAGCTTACTGAGTATCTGGGTGTCTAAGGGGGAAACGGAAAGGAAAGCACATCGGCCAAGTGGTTTTTTTTGTATCTCAGCAGTGGACCTTAGAAAATACTGCCTTAGTTGAGGTAAGTCTGACGTCACTTACCTAGCACTCAGGAAGTAGAGGTAGGAGAATTGGTGTGAGTTCAAAGCCAATCTGAGCTATATGGAATCCTAGGCCAGAATATGTTACATAGATAGAATATGTTACCTATGTAAGAGAAGGGTGTCCAGGGGGCCAAGGGGTGCGTGGCAGGGAAGAGGAGGAAGTAAAAACAGAAGAGGAAAAAAAAATACTATCTTAGTATTCTGAGGTGTGCTTGGAAGCTTCTGTCCCAAGACATTACCTCATTTGACACCTCTTTCCATGGATTAACAAATAGCCTTTCTCTCTTAGCCTCTGGGAAATTGTTAATTGAAATAGAAATATTCCCAGGGCATTAATAGTCCAGGCAGTATGTTTTCTTTTTTTTGGGGGGGGGTGGTAATTGGAAAGGAGATGGATCAGGTCATCGTTCCTGCTCAGAAACCTTTAGTGTTGACGTGAGTCAGTCTGGAAAATCAGTGTGGCAGTCAAGGCCCTGCAGACCTGGCCTCTGCTGCCCTTCTGGGTTGGGATTCTTTACACCTGCCTCAAACATTACTCCCAGAGACCTTGTGGAGTCTATGGTGCTCTGTCTGGCCTGTTCCCTCTGTGCTCTCCTCTTCATCATTTACCTGCTGGGAGCTGAGTGTGGTGGTATGTTCCAGTAATCTAAACTGCTCCAGGGGCAGAATAAGAGGTTGTTGTTGAGTTAGAGGCCAGCCTGGACTACACGTGAGACCTCACCTGAAAACAAAACCGGCTGACCCATTGGGCTGGCTTCTGATACCCTCTTCTACATAAAGTCTTCCTTTTGCACCCCAGCTGATGTCTCCTTTCCTTAGTGCTGCTAAATGCTGAAAGCTGCTCCAAGGTGAGATGGCGTCATGTGCTTGCAATTAGGGGGGTGGGGGTTGGGGTTGAGGTTGAGGCTTAGCAAGTGAGAACTCACGAAAGGCTTCTGAAGAAACTAGGGCCTCCTTTAGTGTTTGTCATCAGTGTCCTGGCTCCTTTTCCCACCCACTTCAGATCTAAAGTTTACCTTTTTATTCTCTTGAGTCTAATGAGATCTCCTTACCTCTCTGAGTGGGAGTGCCTCTCCCGTGCTGATCACAGAGCTATCCTTGGGTAGTCTCCTCTCTCAATTTTGTGCACTAAGGAGCTGGCTGGTGTGCATCCTCCACCCCCCCCACTCCTCCCTCGTCCCCTGCAGAGCTGAAGTTAGTAAACCACTTGCAGAAAGTTCCCGGGGTTTGTGCCACGCTGTAGCTTTGTCTGCACACGGCTCTAGTACGTCACCTGGCCTTCCTGATTTAGAGGATCCCATCTGCTCTCCAGCATCGACTGTGTGTCTCACGGTAAGGCTCAGCATGGATGTACGTCCTTCTCCACAGGGAACTTTGTACACAGTAGGTGCCTCATAAGTGTTTGCTGAGTGGTTAGCCATAAGAGCTGAACCTAGAGAGGAAAATCTAGTGAGAAGCCAAATGAAAGAAATTGCTGGAAAAGCTGTGAGCAAGGAGCAAGGTTTGCCAGGGGCCACCAGGCTGCCATTTTGCCTGGACTGGCCTGCACCAGGCTGAAGCATCCCACTTATGTAAAACAGCAGACTTGGAGGGAAAGAATCCCCCTTGCTTTTCTTTTGTACACATGCTCAGTCTCTCTCTGCCTCCTCCCCTGCCCCGTGTGTGTGTGTGTGTGTGTGTGTGTGTGTGTGTGTGTGTGCGCGCGCGCGCGCGCGCGTGTGAAATGTGTGCAGGAGGCACAGATGTGGACTTGGGAGTAAGGGAAACTGTATCTTTGACTATATTTACAACATATAATGAAGTTTAGGATTTTCAATGGATCCAACTGCACCTAAACACCAAACCCACAGCACTGTTCCTAGGCTGGGTGGCAAAATGTAGTACAAATTTTATTCCCATAATAACACAAAAATAAAAAAAAAATAAAAAGACATGTACCACTGATTTAGAGTTAGCTTCTTCTCTTCTATGGAACCTTCTGGATTTGCCCAATTCTTGAGAATCACTCTTTTATAGATGTTCCTGCAGTACCTAATGCCTGGCGCTACCCAGTTTAGCTCCTGCTTATAACATCGTGATATTTTGGGTTCTTTCTTTAAAGTATAACTTCTGCCTCCCATTTCCTACTTATTTCATTCCTTCTATTGTTTGTTTTTTGCTTATGGAGCAGAATTGACTGTGGTGTGTGTGTGTGAGTAATTATGCACGATTTCACAGTCTAGTTAGATCTACTGGGGAGTGCTTTAGTGGAGTTCCAGTTTTTTAGGAATAAAGCAAAGTATTTTGGGGTAGTCATCTCTAAAGGCAAAAAGAGAAAAAAAAAAAAAACTGGAACTAAGTTTGCCTGCCTGGAACAGCCTAAGAACTTGAAGTAGATCAACAGACTTTTTAAGAAATAAGCTACAAGTGGCCAAAACCCACAAGAGTTCAAATCACGTCCAGTGTAGCCCTGGGAGAGAATTTATGCTGCAGAAGGAAGTCGGCTATTCTTGACCTGAGCTTCAGTATTCTGAAATAATGTGAGGGCAGCCAAGCCTCTGGATCGCACTGATGATGGTAGATTCTTGCTCATAAGTCAAATCTGACACAAGGGGAACCGGCTGCCTCATAGAGAACCAATCTCCCCAGTTGACATGTGCAAATAGCAAGCTTGCAGCATATGTATATAAGTGTGTGTGTATATATATCTCACATATATGCATACACGTACATATATTTAAGTCAAAGTAATTGAAGACCCTCATCTAATTTTAAACGTTGTTTCTTGTTACGTGGCATGCATTATTTTTAAAACACAGCATAGACATCTCCTTTCAACGCTCCCCTCCAGTGCCTCTGACATTATTCATACTGAAACTTTTAACCGGCGGGACTTGGGAATGCTTTTTAACTACAGCTCACATCATTAGTGTTCCTGCTGTCTAAGCAGAAAAACAATGGGATTCAGCTTAGCAAACAGCTTCAGGAAAACATAAACTCTGAAGGGTAATAGATCTGCTTCTCAAATGGTTCTCCTGTCTAATGAGTGGCCTAATGATTTTTTTTTCTTTTTCAATTAAAATATTTCCACAGATCTCAGAATGGTTAACCCAAGACTGTTTTGTTGGGATAATCTTCATTTACGGACAAGTGTTGACTTGGAGGTCACTAGTCTTTACTCAGTTCTTGCCCTGCCAGTCTCCTCTAGGCTGTCTCCTCCCCTCTGAGGCCCTCGCAGCTTGATATTGACTGATACAAGGCCTGAACGCCAGGCTGTTCTTCCTAGCTCTATGACAGACATTTCTGAAAGGTTCCATAGACAGTTATAACTCGACGAGTCTTATGATGTTGTCTGTAAGCAACGTATGCACTAACACCATTGCGGTGTTGTCTGCACGTTCAAGTCAACTTTGTCTTATATTTTTGTTTCCTATGATCCACAGCTGCTGAGTCAGTCCTGTTGCTATTAACCTTGAAATAACATCAAGAGAACAACACTTTTGTGTGTTTTCTTTATTTCTGCTGCCTCCATTCAGTCCACAACTTCTCTTGCTTGTCTGGAGCAGGACATTTGGTGGATGTTGTCTTAGATAGGGTTTTGCTGCTGCGAAGAGACGTCACGACCAAGGCAACTCGTAGAAAGGAAGGCATTTAATTGAGGCTGCCTTACAGATTCAGAGGTTTAGTCCAGTATTATCATGGTGCAGCAAGGACGGCGATGCGCAGGCAGACATGGTGCTGAGGAAGGGGTTGAGATGAGAGCTCTACATCGTGATCCTCAGTCTGCAGAAGGAAACTGTGTCACTGGATGTAGCTTGAGCATAGGAGACCTTAAAGCCTACCTCCACAGTGATGCACATCCTCCAACAAGGCCACACCCATTCCAACAAGGCCACACCTATACCAACAAAGCTACATCTCCTAATAGTGCCACCCCCTATGGGCCAAGCTTTCAAACACACGGGGGCCATACCTATTCAAACCACCACACCTGTGTAGTTGGCCCTGTGGGCAGAAACCAATTTCTTCTCAGGAGCAACCTACACATTGCTCTTCCCACAGAATGAAGTCTTGGGTTAAGAGCCTTTTTTGCTAAAAATTCCTGGTGGTGGGCCTCAATTTCCTGTCCAATCTATTTGCAGCTGCTTGGTTCTATTTTCTGTTATCTCTCTGTACTGAATCCCAAGAGACAACTCGTTCTTGGGATGTCCGGTGTCACCCCTCCATGTCTTTCCTGCGCTGCTTCTTCTGTATGTCTCACAAGACCACACACAAGTGCTCTGTGGGCTCCAGGCTCCTCACTCTGCCTGCCCAACCACCCCTCTTTTGATGTTTTAACAAAACTCTTGGCAGGCTTTATGAAGATCGTGTTTATATTTATGTTTCTGTTAACATTAGACTTGCACTGCCAGATGAAAGGGATAAAGTCTTTTTTTTTTTTTTAAATTTAAACTTTGATTTTTGGTAAGGCTCAACTTCATGATAAATTAAAAACATTCAAGTATCTTCTTGAGTAAATGAAGTGGGAATCGTTGCCCTTCCAAAGGTCAGTGTTCTTCTTCTCCTTTTTGTACGTCTTTCCGAGGCTTTCCTGGTTCTTGGTGCCTAGCAGTTTCATTTTACTGTCTTTTCTTTCTAGGAATCAAGCTCAGGGCTTCCTGTATCCTGGGCAAGGGCTCGGATGTTGGGCTGTACTCTCAGCTCAGGCCAGCAGTTTTCTGCAAGGTGCCTTGGTGTTCCCTTTGTTTTTTTATCTTTGTGGGGCTTGAGGTGCTTCTAGAAGCTGTGGCTCGATGTCTTTCATCAACTTGCAACATTGGTGGCCGATGTTTTTTCACATATTGCTCTATGCTGCCTTTCCCCTCCTTTTCTTTTGAGATTTTAATCCCATATATGTTACGTTTTACCTTCAGTGGAGTTCCTTGTATCTCCTGCAGGTTTTTCTATCTTCTTTTTTTTTTTTGGGTTTTTTTGAGACTACTTTTCTATCTTCCGCATTGCTAGGTCCCTTCTCAACTAAATCTACTTACTGAATTAATTTTAATACCCATTCATTTGGCCCATTCACTTATTTTTAGTAGTGTTGATCAAACCCATAGCTTTGTGCATGTTAGGTAAGCTAAAATCAACCTAGAACTTCTAGCTACTTCTTATAGATTTAATTCCCTGGTGAGATTTTCCGTTTTGTAGATTTTCATTAACTTTAGGTGTTCACAAGTATTTAAGTAACTCGTTAGGTCTCCAGAGGGTCTGTTTCTAATTTTATTTATATTTACTCTTCATGCAGTGCAGAGGGTTCTGCATGTCAGACAAGGACTTTATGTCTGCATTACAGTCCCACCCCTGAGCCTGCTCCTGTTGGCTTTAAAACATCTCATGGTCATGTCTCTTGTAACATTTTTACTGGTAGGTAGTCAATAGGGTTTCCCAATGATAAACAGGTTCTGCATACTTTCTCCAGAGGGGACTTCGAAAATCTCCTGTTTTGTGACACTGTCAATAGCCCTGCCTGCCCGGCTTCTTTCTCTCTGAATGTTGGAGCTTCTGATGAGTCAGGAAGTGCCTCACAGGAGTAGTGGTGCTCAGATTGTTGGCTCATCTCCCCTGGCATCCCTTCTCTCCTGATGCTCTGGCTCTTTCCAGTCTGAGCAGTTTTGCTGGCCCTGAACTCCACATTTGGTTTCCCTAGACATACATGTTGCTAAAACTCCATACAATCATTTATTTATTCCATCTGTATCTGTCTGTCTATCTATCTATCTATCTGAAAAACAGTCCCGCACACAGGATCACGCTGGATGCCAGATGAGAGCCCAGCAACTTAAAGCCCTCTCTAAATGGTAATCATTGGAATTTACAAGACAGGAGCAATCCAGCTGTGAAGAGATTTAGGTGTCAGGGAAGGAAGGAGAAATGCAAGGGACCCAAGAGTGTTGCTAAAGTGGATTAATGTTGTGAGATCCTAAATTAAAATTTTCAACATAAGTTTTTCTTTTCCTTTTAAGAGGACATTATTTTATACACTTCAAAACATTTCTAATCTTGGCTAAGCAATTATCTCTGGCTTGTAAGTGGGTGCTACATATACACTACTTTAACTCACTTAGGAATCAGGGTATTACTTACAACTCTTGAAGAAGTTAAGGTATTTGCAGTAAGCCTGACTTCCTTCAGCAGGGCTACTCACCTGTGGTAGAGCTAAGATTGTATGAACATGCAAACATGCTAACTTTCTTTGAATGTAACACTGAGAAATGATTTATATATTTTTGAAGCTAAGTTCTTTTACCTGCCAGGATCTCAGCCAATCAAGCTAATTCGCACAGCCAAAGTGACTGCAAACAAGATGCTTAAAGAAGTGTGGACCACCGGATCAAGGGGAAAAAAAAACACATCCCAGGCCTTTAGGGACAGGGAACAGTGCAAGGGACAGCGGGCAGACTCAGGCAGGGATGCACCAGCTGTGAGAGAACGCCACCCAGCCCGGGAAAGGAACTGTTTTCTCTCCCCTCCTGCTTCTTCTTCCTTCCTCCTGGGGCCAATGCCAACCTCAGGCTGCTGCCAGTGGGGCCAGGTTGATACTTTACTTGGAGCTTGTATCAGGAAGAGGGATTACTGGCTTCTCCCAAAGTTCCAGCCTTGTAAGGATGGCTAACAGAGCGGCCTTCTCACTCCGAGGATTGACAATCCAGAAGGGTTCCAATCTTTGATCAAGAAAAAAATGTCACTTACAGGAAACTTGCAACAAGACTGAGCAAATATAAGACTATTAGAAAATGCAGAGTTTTGGGATTTTCATGCCCGTTGAGGGTGCTGCCGATTGGATTTCCTTCTCATGTCAGGGAGCTCGGAAAGCAAGCGTTAGGAGTCCGGTAGAGGCACTTGCAATGCTGGGATGGGGTGTGAACTCACTCATGTCTTAAGTGAAGTGTGCAAATCACGTTGGGTGATGGAAGGGACAGACTAGGAGGGGCAGTGAGGACAAAGATGTTGGTGACAGGGAGGTCACAGAAGGGACTTGTGGAGGGACACAGGAATCATAATCATCGTTATTCAAGAGACTCCTTTAAATCTATTCGTCAAAAAAACGTCTTCCAACAAAAGTTCAGTATGTTGATACGATCACAGTGTTATGATACAGAAGCAGCTATTTTTTTTTTTCCAATTCAGCATTTAAATAGCAGGATCTGGAAACTTTACTGCTCAGCACATACGAATGTGCCCATATGTATTGGTTTGCATATCCAGCTGCATGAAATGTCAGTGTCCCCAGGCCCTGGGACTTTGTGTAATTAGGCTAAATTGTTTTTAGTCCCTATCTGGTATTTTTCTGTAAAACTTCCTTCTCTGAACATTTCCTTTCTACATCTGCATACCATATAATGTTCCAGTCATTTTTTTTGTTGTTAATTCATAACTCAAGCATTTGTTGTTTCTTTTTTCAGACAGATTGAAAATAGGCCGGTTCTTAGAAAGGGAAAGAGCAAGGAGAACAAATATTTAAGGGAGCAAATATTCTTCTTTTTAACTATTAACTTAATTTCATCTTATATATTTGAGTATTTTGCTTGTGTGGATGTCTGTATACCACATATGTTCAGTGTCTTTGGAGTCCAGGAGAAGGTGTTGGATCCCCAGGAGCTGAAGATAACTGTGAGCTGCCATGTGGGTGCCGGGAATTGAACCCAGCCGCTTCTTAACCACTGAGCCATAGCTTCAGCCCCTGGAATAAATCTTATGCATCAAAGGGTGGGTGCACCTTTTTTGCTCTGGAGAGCCTGAAATGATTTACAGTTATATTCATTAAAAAAAAAAAAAGCATCGTCAGTATCTACTCATGTAAATACTCTATTCATTTTAATTAAGTTCATTAAAATCTCATGGGAACAATATGAACAGGTACCACTGTGCTTGTTTTCCTTATATACACAAAGAAGCTGAGAGCTGTGGTAAGGAGAGGTCATGTAGCACAAGGCTACCAGCTAATAAAAGGAAGAGCCAGGATTTAAACTCAGGAATCAGGCCCCCGAGGGTCTGGGCTTACACATTGTTCCAGGCTGCTGTCAATCATCAAGGACAATTCTCTAAGATAATTGTGTATAATAATCCCAGTAAGATAAGGTGTAGTTCAGATTTCCATATTATGAGCGGATATATTTATCTAATGCTTATCATTAAGAGTTTCCTAGACATTCTTATAAGTCCTCAGGTTAAAAAAAAATATTGATTGAATTGTGTCACAAGAGAATCTATGATTTTTTCCCCCTTTGGGTCAATATAAGAGAAAGGTCTAAATGTGTTCATTACATGACTGGCCTTGCAGGAGACTCTCTGTAGAAGGTTTCCATTGTCAAATAGGCATGGAGAAATCACACGCACTGTGGGTGAGAGGCACACGCACACACATTCAACATCATGTACTGTGTGTGAGAGGCTCACAGACATATTAAGCATCACATATTGAGGGTGAGAGGTGCACACACATATTAAAAGCATAGACAAGTCATTTAAGTATTGACATCTATTTTTCTTTTTTCAACCTGAGATTTACCAAGTTAGTTTGGCCAAATAATTTTTTTTTTTTGTTCTTCGTAAAATGTGCAACACTCTATAGTCCACGGTGACCCAATTTTGAACTGGTTCCTTACAATCAAATCACAGGCTGTGGTATTTCTAGAAGGCAAGTAAGAAGTGTGGAGTGGCTCAAAGAAGCAAGCAAACTAGACAAGGACACAGCCTTTGTGTCTGCTCGCTTTTACTCACCTTTAAAGCTCGTCTGAAATCTGCTCTGTGGATACATTCACAGCTCTGTAGAGTGCTGTCCTTGTTGGATTTCTTTCTGATCTCAGGCAGCCTGGAAAATAAGCTTGGAAGTATAGTGGTGAATCTCACTTGCCCTGGTGGGGTGTGCTGTGATGTCTCTTTTATACAGGAAGGCTTTGCGTGACATTTTCCAGTGACTTTTGAATGCTCAAAAAGGGCAGATTCTAAATGCAGATCTGGTGAGAAACACTGAGATGCATCTGGGAAAATCAGCTCCATGGAGGGCACACATATATGAAAAAGAGGTGGGGGGGCGATGAGAGAGAGGGAGAAGGAGAGGGAGAGGAGGAGGAGAGAGAGAGAGAGAGAGAGAGAGAGAGAGAGAGAGAGAGAGAGAGAGAGAGAGAGAGAGAGAGAGATCGAGATCACAGGGCTCCCAATGCTCTAAGTTTTCTGTGTCTGGACTGTAATTTCAGCAACATTTTGAGGACAAAGGACAGCACACTCATGTCTCTACTGGAGTGCACACTCTCCTGGTAGAAGAATGCAGTTTAGCTTTACTGTACCTCCACACACCTGCTTCTACGAGCCTGAGGCTTTGTTTTCTCCTTTTACAACTTCTTGAGGCTCCCCTTGCCTCTTCACTCTCCAGTCTTTTTGGTCTCGTCCCTAGAAGAGGCCAGTCCTAAAAGTGACAACGCAGGATCAGCTGGGTCTTTCACAGCTCCTTTGCTGCTCATGTTTTTCTCCCCCAGCCAGGCTCCAAAAGGATCAGCACTAACGGGAACTGCTGTTGGTACTGAGCTTCAATTTTCCATTAGACCTGGGTCTGTTCTGGCAGGGCGGGACCTACTCTCTGGAAGTAAACTTGTGACCTGTGCAAAATGAATTCACTCTTCCACAGCACCAGAGGACCATTTAGTAAATTACTTTCATTGCACAGAATACCGCCCTTGTGTCCTGGATGATGGAATCCTTGTCACACGGGTGAGCTATTTTTTTTTTTCTTTTAGAAAAAGTGTACTTACACAAAAGGCTTTTGATGGAGCCTTACTCGGGTGGATGGAGTGGGGGCATGCCATGCCAACAGTCTACTAGGACAGGGCATACCTAGTATATCCTGTGCACATTGAATTTTGTTCCTAAAGATTCTAGGAGGGTGTAGGAAGGTTACCTGTGGGATCCAAACGGCATTCCTGGCTATAAGTTGCAGCATCAGTGTCAATGAATGGTAACACCACCACTGCCACCACGTGTGTATTTGGCTATCAGATTCTGGCACGATGGAGGATACGCCACACATGTGATGTTATTTAATTTAGCGTCGGCAGAATGATACAGGCTTTTGAATCTATTTTATGGGTGAAGAGAGTTGAAGTGATTAAGCCTCATGTTTGAGGCCATGTGCATAAACCGTTGCTGAACTCCTAACCCGCCGTCAGGTGGCATTAGACGGTGAAGCCCTAGTGTGTTGCTCCAGGCACGAGAGTGGTGTCCTCACGAGTGACATGAGTTCTCTTACAAAAGGAGCTATGAAATTTTGTTCTTTGTCTCTGCTACCCACCACAGGAGGCCACAGCACTTGAAAAATAGGGGCGTGTCCTCACCAGTCATTAGATCTGCTGGAGTGCTGATCTTAAACATACAGTCTCCAGAATGTTGAAAAAACACAGACTTTTGTGTGTCTGTTACTTGGTGAAAATGTTTATGAACTTTCAGAGTTTTCAGGTAAGCGTCTTTAAGTATAGGTTTTTAGTCTTTAAGTATTTTAAGTACAGGTTTATATTATCTACAATTTGATTTCTTCCTTTCCTATTTATGCTTGGCTCCTTTCTCTGCTAAGATTAAAATGCTATTCCGTTTATGTCTACTTAAGAATGTGCAGTTTTTCAATATTCCAATTGTAGGCATAAGGTTATCGCGTAGTTTAAATTCTGATTGCCGGTGTATAAACTCTGCTCCTCAATTGTCCCCCTGTTATGTCAATAAAGCAGCTTACAGCCAATCAATGAGCAGGGGAGAGAACAGGGCTGGACTTCCTGCCAATCAGGGGAGGAGGAGTTAGGAGACGAAGGGAGAGACCCAAGGAGGAAGGCGGCACTGGAGATGAGGGAAGCTACAAAGTGCAAGTATCGCTGGGATGTTTTCAGAGAGCAAGACAAAAATGGCATAGAGGGTTAAGAACAGACGTAAACTGCTCAGATTGTGTTGCGACGCCATGTATTATAAAAGAGTCTCAATTATTTGTGTGATAGCCAGGTTAGGAAATGACCCGGTGGTGGCGGTGGTGAACACCTTTGATCCCAGCACTCGGAAGGCAGAGTCAGGCAGATCTCTGTGAGTTCGAGGCCATCCAGAGCGGTTACACAGAGAAACCTTGTCTTTGTAAAGGCAAAATTAATGCTATATTCTATATGTAATGTGTATTCTGCAATTAATGATGATCTGCATGAGAACTTGGCCTCGAGGTGACCCTTCTGCCTGCGTTCTGGGAACGACATCTGCCAGCAGTCCCCAGAAGCTCCACCAGAGCGATTACATACAATTAGCTCCCAGTGTCCCTCTGAGATAAAAAGACTTCCCCTCCAGACTCAGCCTCCACCCAGCCTGCCTGAAGGTGGACATTCCTGTGACCTGCAACTTCCCTGAAGATCCAGCCCCCACCCAACCTGCCCAAGGCTCGACATTCCTGTGACCCACCACCTCCTCTCCCCTTTATAAGCCTATCGCCCTTGAAGCTCGGGGTCGCTCTCCTACCCGGCTGCGTCAGGAAGTTTGGTGGTTATCCGAAGCTCTGAGCCCGTAATATAGCACCCTATATATGTTGCATGGTGGTCTTTTTGGGGGTCTTGCAGTCTGGGCAATCTCTGTATTACAGCGAGCGATCTCAGTATTACAGTCTTGAAAAACCAAAAAAGAAAAAAAAAAAAAGAAAAGAAAAAAAAGAAAAAGAAAAAGAAATAATCTAAGAGAAACAAACACTTTTATATAAATAACTCCAACAACCAATAACAAGTAATTTTTATTAATTTATATCTTCTTTCTGTTTTTTTTTTTTTAATGTTAGTTTGGCTAAAGAGTGGTGAGCTCTTTGTTTCAGTGATTGAGTCTCTATTTCATTAGCTGTCCCTGGCCTTTTTTTTTTTTTATTTTTTTTTTTATCTCTTTCCATCTTCTGATTTAGGATAGACTTGTTATTATGTTTCTAAGACTTTTGATATACAACATAAAGGTTTTTTTTTGTTTGTTTGTTTTTGTTTTTTTTTTTTAATGCAGGCCCTCCTGCTCTGAATGTCCCTCTCAGAATTCCCTGGGAGGTATCCGAGAGGTCTTAGTAAGCTGTGTCTTTATTTTCAGCTTAGAGTACATATTTCATAACCTCCTCCAAGATTTCTCCAGTGGCCCACTGGTCGCTCAGCAGTGAGATGCGCACCCCTTGTTGATTTACATAATTTCTGTAGTTCCTTGAGCTCCTGACTTCTAGGAGTTCAATTATATCCTGATAAGATGCAAGAAGTTATTTTTATATTTTTATGTTTGTTAATACTTGACTTATGTCCCAGGACGTGATTTATTTTAGAGAATGTTCCATGAGATGCTAAGCCGGATGCACATTCTGTGGCTCTTGGATATGAAGTTCATTTGATTTATCATGCATTTTAAGTCCCGGAGTTCCTCTGTGGAGTTTTGTCTGGGAAATCTATGCATTAATGAACGTGAGTTATTGAAGTTATTTGCTCTTATGGTATTTGGACTCATCTGTCTCTTACATGTCTAATAATGTCTGTGAAATCGGATGTACCAACATTTGCAAATATTAATAATCATTGTCATTATTATGTCATCTTGTTGGCTTGTGCCTTTTACTACTGTGGAATTACTGTCTTTATCTCATCTGATTACTTTTGGCTTCAGGCTGGTTTGTTGGGTATAAGAATGGCTGCTTCTGCCTCGTTCCTGCTTCCTGTAACCTGGCGTATAGCTTTCTATTCTTTCATTTTTGGTCTGTGTGTCTTTTGCAAACAACAAATATTTGGATCTTGTGTTTTGGTTTATTAAAGTAGCTTGTGTCTTTTTTTAAAAAAAAAAAAAGATCTATTTTAAAATTATTTTAATTATGTGTATGTGCATGGGTCTATGGATGTGACTGTAGGTGTCCTTGGAGGTAGGAGGTGTCAGGTCCCATGGAGAGGAAGTCACAGGTGGTGGTGAGACTTGTGATGTAGGTGCTAGGAACTGAACCTGGGTCCTCCGTAGTGCAGTACACACTCTTAATTACTAATCCATTTCTCTTGCACGTGTTTGTATCTTTTAATTGGGGAACTGAGATCACTAATATTTAGGATTTAGAGTTGTGATGGAGAGGTATTTGTTGGTTTTATTCGTTGCTTTCTTGGTTCAAAGAGTGTTTCTTCTTTTCTTTCTTACTCATTTCTCATGGGGTTCTGATGGCTTATTAAGATAGGCATTTTTTTTTATTCTTTTCTGGTTCTTTATGTATCTGGTCCCTTTGTGGGATTGACTGTATGTTTTTAATACAACCATGTAGCAACTTTCTTTCTCTCTGTGTGTATAATTTTTTTAAAGCATCTTTTGTAATGCTGGCCAAGTAGTCGTGGATAGCTTTACTCTGTGCTTGTCTCAGAAGGTCCTTGTGTATCCATCAACTGAAAAGTGTACCTTTGCTGGGTAGAGTGGTCTTATTCTTTAGTTATTTACTTTCAGAAGCTGACTTCTTTGAGGGCATGCTTTCCCAGATCTTAGGATTTCTGCTGAGGGGGCCTGATGCTATTCTAGTAGATTTGTTTTTGTAAGAAAGTTGTTTTTTTTTTTTTTTCTCTTCCAGATTTTAGTCTTATTTATTCTGCAATTTAAACAATGAGGTGGCTTGGAGAGCTTTTATTTTCTGGGTCATGTCTACTTGAGGTTCTAGATGTCTCTTGTACTTATATGTTCATATCTTTCCCTAGGTTTGAAAAAAAATTGGCTACAATTTCATTGAGTAGATTTTTCTACAGATTTGTTTTTTTTTTAAAATTATTATCTCAGCTCCTTCTTCTACCTTGTAGATGGCCAGGTTCACTCAATTGATCACATCCCAGAGTTCTTGAAAGTAATGATCATGCTTGATTATAATGTTCTATTTTTGTTGTTTTGTTGTTCATTTAAGTTTAAATGAAACAATACAGGGTATAGAACACACAGCAAAGATATCGTCATCACTTCTAAGTTACTGGCTTGGTATCAATATGCATGTGCTCCCTTTGTCCAGGGTCAGTGTTCTCCCGTAAGCAGAACTTATGCCCAACACCTGTGTGCCAAGACAGTTTTTTTTTTTCTTTTAGTTCTCTTTTCTAATATCTGAGCACCACTATCTGGAGCTTTCTTTTGAAACACTTTATTTCTTTGTAAGCCATAATACAAATTATTAACTAATAATTAATTTTCAATCATGTTTCTTTTAATAACTGGAAGTGAAGCAGAACCACTCCAGCCCTTAACAGTCCCTGGCTGCAGTCCCGAGTTAGGGTCGTCTCCTAGCGACTTGGTCCTGCCTGAAAAGTCCTGATCTGGGAGTGACGTAGAGTTAAGTTAGAAGAATGGGAACAGAATCACAATGAGAGAAAAAAGAACTGCAATCAGTTTCTCCTGGCAGAAACATCAGCCCCAGTCCAGGAGACTCTCCCTTGGGTAGGGATTGTAGTCTCAGGCCGTGTAGTGCTTGTCACACAGACTCCACTGGTGAGGTCGTGACATCTGAATGTGGTATATCTTTAACCTTGACTTCCAGCCATGATGTTTTTTTCTTCTGTTTGATTTAGTCTGTTTTCCATGTTTTTATTTGATCAATTGTCCTTTTTTTAATACTTTAATTTTATTACACATGTATAAAACAAACTACATACAGCAAGGAGAACCATGTGACAATCATGAGAATAATGAGTTCTATACATGTTACATTCATAGTGACTTGGCCATCTGCATTCGTCCCATTTGAAGTAAGTGTCTTTCCTGTCTTGTTGGCTCTAAACTTCCGAATGAGATTCAGTATCTATCCTATCAACTCTAATAGCTTAACTTCTTTATCTTGATCTAAAATGATCTTGTCCCCTAATCAACTATACTATACTATCTTGTCTTCAATGCCCCTCAGAGACTTGAGAAGGAATAACACTTAAATTCCTGAGTGAACCAGCAGTATGGATTGGCAGCTTCCAAAATGTACAGATTGACTTAAGACAGTTTACTGCCTGACCAGTAACCCAGTACACTGTATAACATTGGAGCCTCATCTTCAGCTTTCTGACCTAATATCTCTGCCAGACTTGTTGACAATTGTCTTTTTCATTTCCAACATTTCTATTTGGTTTTTCTTCAGAATATCATTTTAAAATGGATTTTCATTTTAAATGAATTTTTCATTCATGATGCAGACTTCCTCTTATACATAATTGAGCTCTTCATCTAGGTTCCGAGTTGCTTTCTTCATACCATTCATTTACTTGTTTGAACTTGCTTTGTAGGCTTGACATATTTTTAAACTATTTTTATTAATTTCGGACATATTCACCCCTCCTCCAACTTCTTCCGATTCCACTCTCTCCACCTTGATCTCCCTTCCCATAAAATTTTGAGTTTTTTTTTTCTTTTTTCTTTTCGATGCATCAAGTTTGTGTTGCCCAACTAATCTCAGAAATGGGGCCTTCGCTGGGCTGTGGTTGACCTCCCAAGGGCCACACCATTAAAGAAAACTGACATCCCCCCTCCCAGCAGCTATTAAATGCCAATAACTCCTCAGTCAGTGTGACGTCGTGCTCACCTTCCCCCTCCAGGCTGGGATTTTGTCTGGTTTCAACTTACGCAGGTCTTATGCATGCTGTCCCAGGCATCGTGAGTTCACGTGCGCGGCTTCTCTGTAGTGTCTGAAAAACACTGTTTTCTTAAGGCCACTCACTGCTTCTGGCCCTTCAGTCTTCCCAACTCCTCTTCCAGGAAGATTCCTGAGCCTTAGGGGCAAGGGTGTGACATAGACATCACATTTAGAACTGAGAATGCTGAAACTTTTTTTTTTTTTTTTTTTTTTTTTTGTCTGTTGATAAATTGAGGGTCTCTGTGTTAATTGCCATCTATTTTAAGAAGCATCTCTGATTAGGGTTAAGAAATGCTCTGATCTATGGGTATATAGCAATTAGTTCGTAGGAGCCATTTTAATTTGATGTCCATTTCCCAAAATAATAGTGTTGGGTTCTCCCTTAGGACGCATGACCTGTCTATAAATAGGTTCTTGGCTTTTTAAAAACGGTGTTAGGAATAAGTCTCGTTTCTTAGAGCAGGCCATAGATTCATTCAGAAAGTTGTTGGTTTTACCCCCTTAACATCCATGCCAATATCTCACTAGTGGGCATATCTTAGAAGGGCAGTTATAATTATAACTTTCAGAGTGCACAGCCTGGTGAGATTGATGAAGCTATGAGGATCATTTCACATCAACACCATAACAGTAGGTTGAAGGTATGAGAAATAATAGGAAGAACACCATAGATTTAGTACAGAAAAAAGGTAGACTAATCACTAAGCCTAATCAGTCAAGATAAAAGTGAAAACAAAAAATTTAAAATAAAAATACATAAGGAAAATTAAAAAAAAAAAAAAAGGAAAATTAAAGTAAAACAGAAAATAGTATGATACCAGTCAGTAGTTTTACTTTTATCTGATGACTGCTGGTTTCCATTCCTGCGGTGTCTTTGCCCTCTGAGCTCTGCCAGTGGGCAAGCAGCTGCTGATCTATCTCCCTGGTGTTCAGACAGGTTAGGCTAGAATGACTGGGTGAAATCTGTGCTCTGTTTGCCTTCTGAGTTGAATTTCTGTGTAGGAATTCCTCCACCTGTCTCTCTTGTTGAGAACAAGTTCTCCAGCCCTCAGCGTGGGTGCCCCATAGCTTTATGCCTGCTCCACCAATACTTTGTCTCTCTGGCTTAGTGGAGCGTGTGTGAGTGTGTGTGTGTGTGTGTGTGTGTGTGTGTGTGTGTGTGTGTGTGTGTGTTGTAGGGGTAATAATGCTTTTTTTGTTTTATTTTGTTTACTTTTAAGTCTCTTCATCATCACAATAGTCTGATTCCAGTGTTTCTCTAAGGATTGGCTCCATCCCTTAAACCAGTGTGCAGATGAGGGGCCAGGGCACTTTTCTAGACCGATAGGTTCTTTCTCCAGCATCACTCATCACAGCACACACATCTCTTGTCTAAAGTTTGTTGGTTTTGGAGGCTTTGCACTTCCTTGTTTGCAGCCTCAGAGCGGAGGGGGGAGGAGGGGAAGGAGGGAGGGGTGGTCTTCTTTGCCCCTTAGTTGCTCTAAGTCAGGCATCTATTGCTTCCTCTGTAGACATAACTCTCAGTATTTCTGGGTCTCATTTTTTTCCTCTCACCATATGCTGTAGCCTCCCTGCCCTTCCCATGCTTCCCTGCTCTCTGCAGTCAGGGACCCAGTGTTGCCTTTAAGGTTACTGGTGACGTAGGAGAGCGCTGTTTGCCTCTTCTCTGCCGTGGTAAGAATTCCCCTGGGGCTGGAGAGATGGTTCAGTGGGTAAGACCACTTGCTCTGCAAGCATGAGGACCCGAGTTCAAACCCCTAGAACCCACATAAAAAGCCAGGCATGACTGTGTGTGCCTGTAACCTCAGCCTTAGGGAGACAAAGACAGGTAAATCCCGAGGGCTCTCTGCCCACTCAACCTAGTCAAAATGTAGAGCTGTAAGTTCAGTGAGAGACCTGGGCTCAGTTCAGTAAAGTGGATAGTGGTAGAGGGAGACGCATGACCTCCTGCCTTGGCCTCCATACTGCAATCTGTGTGCATACAACACATACACACACACACACACACACACACACACACACACACACACACACACACACACACACTCTCCCTCTCTGCCTCTGCCTCTCTCCCAGATCCTCTAAAGGCTTACATAGGAAGAGAGTTTGATGTGGTCCCTGGGCTCTCATTTACACTGCAACAAAGCCTAAGACCACACAGCTGGCCTCAGATCTTTCCACACTTCCCTCCTGAGAGACTTCCTGGACCAGTCTCATGAGGGGTCATGAATATTTCAGCTTTACCCCTTAATCTTCATCAGAGAGCCTGTCACTGCTAGGCCCTTATCATTACACAGTTCTATATGTTCTGAACTGGACCCTTCTGTTCCCCTCCATGGTTTGCCATCAACAGACATAAATCCTTATCTGCTCCGAGTTGTGTCACTGTCTTCCTCCTCTGATGGAACCTGGCACTGTTCCAGTGACACTGGTCTCTCTGCAGCCCTCTCACATAGACACTTTTGATTTCTTACCTTAAAGGGGGAAGTGTCTTCCTTACTCCCCCTTTTAGCCTTTAATTAATCATTGCACTTGCTTTCAACTTCAAAGACCACAGCCCTTTGAAGCACATCATCAGATGCTGCCACCCGCTACCCTACCTTGTTACTGCCCTTCACTGACCTTCATCCTTGCTTCCTCCAGCACCTGCTTTGCTGCCCGCCTTTGTCTATATAGTGCCAATGATAGTAAGAGTTACCATATATTGGGGTACTCGTCTTTTCCCGGAACCTTCTAAACGCTTTAAACCTCTATTTTATCTAATTCCTGCAATATAGTAGGTGTTAATATCACTCTTATTTTATAGCTGAGTAGAGTGAGGTGCAAAGAGATAATGTGCTTTGCCTAATAACATACACAGTGGTGCAAGCAGGGTTAGAAAGATAATTTGGTCCCAAGAATGTGCCCTAAACTGGTAAGTTGTTTCCTTATCAGCATTGCTGGCAGCATCATCTCCGCCGATGTCCCTTGATTTTGCTGCTTTCCCTAACACTCCACCCAATCCTGAGACTGTATTCATCACTTTTGCATCAGTTGCCACAGCATTATATTAAAATACTGCTTTCAGTTTTACTATCTTTTGTGTCATCTCTAGTTGTAGTGAGAATTTTGGTTAAAAAAAAACCATAGAAATATTATGTGAATATGTTTTTGTTTTAACTTCAGGTCTGAGATAATGGGGCTGCTTCAGATTGCCCACAGCAGCTGACTATGACTTGTCTCATGCTCTGGCAGGGGTGTGATTTTGCCAGCTGAAGATGGTTTACGTTTGAAATTCCAGGGACTCTTGAGAGGGTAGATGAATGCTAGAACCCCAAGAGGGGCTGAGGTGGCTGCTACTCCTGCTTTGCTGTTTGCTGTTTGTTGGTTGCTGGTTGGAGAGATTCTGACTATGAAGATCTAACTTACATCTCAAGGAACTGGATGCCCCTGATCAGCAGGAAGTAGTCTAACAATACTGAAGGCCCCTTTTCCCTCTAACCTTCTTTCTCTTCTACTGATGTTGGAGGGTTGGAAGGGATAGGATGGTGTAGGGAGGTGGAAAAGGAACCCAATAAAGCAGACAAAAAGTCTGGCTACATCTAGTCTTTGCAACTCCCTATTGAAAGGCTTTTAATTTCAGAAGATCCTCAGGCTCATGGGAGCCTCCTTCATCATCTGTGTTGGCCCTACCACAGCCCTCCATATCTCAGCACCCCTGAACCACTCAGCTCCTTCCAGCAGCTGATAACAAGGGTGAGGAGTGTTTTCTAATGAGTTAAGTGACATTGGATAAGAAAGAATAAGTTTGCCCACAATTTTGTGGATCAGAATTTGAAAGCGTTTGCTGGATGGTTCTTCGTGGGGCTGTAGTCAGACAATGAGTAAACTTAGAAAAGATAGATCGTTTCATTTACTAGAGCCTTGGGGGTAACTAAGGGATCTGTCTCTTCCTCTCCCTCCCTCCTCCCTATGCTCGTCAGGGTGGCTTCCACATGTCTGTCTGCCTTAGGCTTCCTTGCTGGCAACTGGATCTCAAGAGCAAGTGTTCTAGGTAGAGGCTCAAGTCTCTCAATGTTTTACTTCAAAAGTGTAACTATACAACTTCTGTTATATTTTGTGAGTCAGAATGACACATATGGTGGACCTAGATCTAACATGAGAGAAAATGCCCACCCCCCTAGGTCATACAGGAGAGGAGGTGCAGAATGGTTGTGGGGGGTCCTGTTGTAGCAGCTTTATTGGGACACAACCCTATAGCTCCCCCTCCCCCATGGCACTGTCTCCTGTGTCCTCTCTCCCACCTCTTTCCTGCCTGGCACCTTCCTGTCCTGATTGTCAGTTACCAGTTGACTCCAAATCTGCAGCTGAAAAGACTAATGTTTCTAGAGAATACCCACCCAATTGTCCTGACGCACCTCACTTCTGTACTATTATCCAGAATCTCAAGCAATCTCCCAGGATCGCTGACCAGTTTGAACACTTTTCTGCTTGTTCACTTTGCACTCTTGTCACACTACTCCTCTCTCCATAAATCCTCAGCAGTCCTCTACTCTTCTAGACAACAGCAGTTAACAACTGGCTAACCAGCTCGCCTTCTGGCTAACTCTACACCAAATGCGGCTTTATCACACAGTTTATGAAGAAACTGATACAGTCCCATGAGATGCCTCATCTCCTCCACCTGCCAACTTGCACTACCCTGGAGTGCTGCCTCGTGACTGCTGGTGTGGGCTAAAGCTCCCAGATCCATCTCACGCAATGGCAAGAAGTGAACATGTATGGGGTTTCCATTGCTTTCAATTTCCTCAACAACTTCATTGCTGCAAGTATGTTTTTCTTCTCCAGTATCAAGTCATCTGTTTAATCAGTCATCTTAATTAGCATTCAAACAGACTTTGATATTACAACCTTTAACAAAACAAGTAAAAACAAAACCCTGCTCTGACTTCGGATCTTGTTCAGTTACCAAGATTTTCTTTTGTCTCTTGGCAAAATGTCTTTAAAGACAATCTGAACTTCCAAATTCAGACTCTCTGTTTCCAGTTGCCCCCTC
Organism: Acomys minous; assembly: GCF_964271855.1. Taxonomy (NCBI): domain Eukaryota; kingdom Metazoa; phylum Chordata; class Mammalia; order Rodentia; family Muridae; genus Acomys; species Acomys minous. Next base: position 27,490,926 of record NC_140495.1, read on the forward strand.
CCCCAGTCATGCTGGTGGGGCCCCGGCTCTGTTACTCCAGGGGAGCTGTTCTTCCCTTAGGCAACAGCAGCCCTCCCTTATGCAGTTCCTTTCATCAGCAATTGACACAGCTGACCATTCTCCTCTTCTGAAACTCATCCCTCTTTCATTTCTGGGACACCACACATTGACTGGTTGATAACCTGTCTCATCAGCCACTCCTTCATAGGCTTTGTGGCTTTCCAGTTTTGACATTTTCTTCTGACAAAAAAATCTGGCAGCTACAAGTAGAGCCTTTGCTTTTTTTTTTTTTTTTTTACCATACCATCCACCCACCATCCACCCATCTACTTATCATCCACTGTCCCCCCATCATCCATCCATCCATCCATTCCATCCATTTATCCATCCATCCGTCATATACACTGTCCTCCCATTATCTATCATCCATCTGTCCACCTGTCCGTCCATCCATCCATCCATCCTCCACGCATGCATCTTTCTGTAGTCCTTTCCTTCTTCCTTCAAACACATTCTGAATTTGGCTGTTTTACCATCTCCACTATCACCCTGTTTAGAAACCACTGCATCAGTTAGCTTCCCATCCTCCATTCCCTGTCTTGGATGACAGCTTATTCTGTTCTTAGTTGGAAAGTGATTAAAATCATTGCCTGTGTAATCATATTGCCTGATTCAAATGACAAATTTATTAAGCAAGAGTCAGTTCAGATATCACTCCTTTACTTAAAACTCTTTAATAACTTTGCATTTCAATTAGACAAAATCATGTTACTAATTGTGACCCAAAGAACCAATCACATCTGGCCTCCAACGCACTTTCTGATCTTGACTCATTATTTCCCCTTGTACATTCTATTTTGACCAACTGGCTTGCCTTCTAGCCTGTGAGTGTGCCACACTTAAGTTTCAGGCAACACTTTTCCATACCCTGGAATGGCCACCTTCTCTTTGTTTAGGTCTCTGCTTCAGTGTCACCCGCTCCTAGAAGCCTCTCTGGAATCTCCCTGGATAGATTGTACAACCCCCCTCCACAACACACCTCCACAGAACTAATTATTTGAAATCATCTTATTGATCAAATAATTTCCATGTTACTGTCAGTCTCACTGATAAGAGTGCTAGATTTTATTTGAATGCAAGGATTGCATTTATTAATTCCCAGAACTTGGACATGGCTTGTAGCAGAATAGCATTCTATAAATATGTATTGGCTAGGAGAATGAGAGGTTTTTGATTCATTGAAATATAAGTAATAGAAGAAATTCAAGCACTTTAACAGAAATTTTAGATAGCATCCAGGCATAAAATAACAGTGACATTGTCTTCTTGCCTGCATGTAGGACTTCTGCACTGCTCTGCCATGCTCTAACCCCGAGAGGCAAGTTGGCTTTGCAAGTCACAGAATCCAGCACATTAGTTAACATCACTCATCTCCTCATGCGCCATTTTGAAAGTTACTTTGCTTAAAATGTCCTCTTTGGGTTACCATTAAGGCCATAGCAGCAGATGTGACTACAGTGTCTTGGCTAGCCATTATCTCTGGAGGAAGGCGAGGACTGCACACTTTCTCCCCACTTTTATCTGGCCCCTCTCAGCTTCCATCATTTGTTTCGTATGTTCTAGGTTTATACTCTGATCCATGGCTATATTACATCTGTGCCTTGAGGAGAGGATAGTGTCTTAAAACCAAATACCATTGAATGGCAGTTGGAAACCATGATTATGTAAATATTATTCAGGAGAGAACCGAGTAGGTTGATTAGACTTATAGAGAAGGAAAAAAATCTTAGCTCTTCAAGCCTATGGCACTCCAAGGCAAGAACCCCATCTTCGGATCAAATGAATTCTGATTGCAGCTTCACATTCCTTCAGTCACTCAAAAGCACACTGTACTTTGATTTGACATATGACATTTCATGACAGCTTCATTTTATCTCTCTCCAAATCTCTAATTGACTTTTTTTTTTCCCCTTGGTACAGAAAGTATAATAAAAGTAAGCCTTTTCAGGGAAAATACTGAGTGCAGTGTTCTAAGTATTTTGTATGCATTATTTCATTTACTATTTAATATGACACAAAATAGTAATTATTATTTAATTTATTATTATTATTATTATTATTATTATTATTATTATTATTATTATTTAGAATGCAATGATGTGTGTGTGCATGCATGCCTGTGGGTACACGTACGGCACAGCATGCACGTGGAGGTCACAGGACAGCTGGTGGGAATCCATCCTCTTCTTTGTAGGCTCTGGTTCTGAGGATGGGACTTAGGTCTTCAGGTTTCACAGGAAGCACCTTCACCTGATGAACTATTTCTCTAGCCTAGGGATTATTTTATAGTCAGGTTTCTTTTTGAGTCAGAGTCTCAGTAGTACTTCATGATGCTCCTGTCCCAACTTCCCAAGTTCTGCAAATATAGGTGTGATATACCTGGGGTTAAGGATTAGTGGGGCTAAAAGGACTGGTGAGGGTAGAGGGTAGGTTAGCCAAGACTAAGGATTCTTGAACAATCCTTACAGAGACCCACCGGTTTGGTACCTGATGTAAAAAACATCGTGTGCATGCGCATGCGCGCTCACACACACACACACACACACACTTTACAGAAGGGAGTTTGAACAATAGTGTTCTATACAGATAGACAACACTGTGCACACAAAATAATATAGGCTACTGCCATTTCTCTTGGCTGCCCACCATAAGTAGATGGTAAGACCCTGTTGGTGAGTCACCACTTAGGGGCAAGAAATAGGGAAACCAACCTCAGAGCCCCTGCCAGATGTCTGTCTGCCTGTGGTGCTAATAACTCTCCCATTAAATCTCTTACCCCCCAAAGGACAACCTGTCTCCATGTCCCCTTTGGTCCCCAAGCCTGAAATGGCTCACAATAGTGCTGTGACTTAGATGAAAACTCCATTAAATTGGATTGTCCTTTGGGGACCTCTGTACCACTGCTCTCTCCATGCCGGGCACTGGCTTACACTTCCCACTGGGGTGTCTTTGGGTTCTCTGAGAGCTCTGTTCTTCTTCTGTTGACGTTTTTCTGACAACCTGGGCGCTGGGTCAGAGTCTCCCATTAAGCGTGGCTTAGACCCACCCCACTTGCCCTCAACCATCTGAGTCTAAGGGTGCTTATTCCCAGTCATCTTAGTATTTGTCATATTTGTCACATCTCCAGAGGGGAGTCAGAGTTCTGAGGATGCTTCTCTATCTTATCCCTCTCCAATAATCAACTAACTCACCCCTTACCCCACAATGTGTACCTTTGACCGCAGAATTCTTACAGACCAAGGCAACTTCATGCTGTGGAATGGCAGATGGCTGAGGACTTCCGGTATCGGCATTTTTCTACCTTAAGGCCGGCTTTCTTTCTGCCTGTTGTATACTGCTTGCCAAATCTTATTACGAAAAACCTACTCCACAAAGCTTCTTTCTCTAGCTGGCTAGAAACGGAAACTTTTCTGTGCGGGGGTGATAGGCTGCCTCTCTACTAGCCAGATTCTTCACTTTGATCACATACAAGTTGGGTTTCTCTTAAATGGTGTCACCCAGAGCCTCTTTCTGTGACTTCTGCCCTGCTGTGACACATGTGTGCTTCCTCCTCCTCTTTCCCTGGCCTGGCATGGACATTCCCTACGCAGCCTTCCATGTGGTGTCCCACCTGGGCTTGTCTCAGGGCTGTAGGCATTAACCAGCCATTGCCTGTCCCAGCAGAAAGTTTGCCTTGTTGCCACTTACAAATTCTCAGCCCCCTCCAGAAAGATGAGTCTGCCTTCTTCTTCACTGCTGACTTATGGCTAAAATGAAGCCAGGTTTCACAGCAAGTCAGACACTTCATTCTTTGGAACCCGCACTGACTCACCCCAGGCTACAGTTATAAAAATAAAAAACAAAACTCCACCTCCACCGCGCGCCAAGCAAGGCAACTTACTGGTCCTGACTTGTCAATCAGGAAGCTCAGTCCTCAACAACAAAGATCTCTAGAATGGGGTTTAGTGTGCACCCTCAGTAAGGCTTTTAGGAACTGGGTTCCCACCAGCCGAAGTAACTTCCTAATTGAGCAGGGCTCGCTACTGCTCACACCCGACAGCTAAGCTGATAGTCCACATTTAATCAAGAGGATCCAAAACTGCCCTCACCAAGCCTCTTCCTGTATCTCTTTCCATCCCCAGGAACTACATTCTGGACATGAAGGTCTGATCCTTCCTACATCCCTCCCTTGTCCCTACCCCGCAGCTCTCAGCCACAAGAGATAAAACCTTGTGCGCAAGCCTGCGCCAAACTCCGCCACCCAGCCATAGCCCCTCTGCAGCAGGACTCTTCCTGAATGCACCGTCTGCCCAGCTACACCCCTTCACTCTGCCCTTTGCCCTCTCAACGGTTAAGATGTAATCATGTTATTTAATATGCTGTCATTTTGTTTATGTGCTGCAGCTGGGTGTAATCGGCCTTTATGTGTCACTCTATGCCCGAAGGGGAAGAGGGAAACTAAGACCTGCCACTGTTAAGGTCACAGAACCTGATTGTAAGAACTTTCACACGGATGTCAATGCATAGATGTATTGACAGATATAAGCATTTTGAGAAAAAGGGGTTTTTGCTCAAATATATTCAGGGCACCTTAGAATTTACGGATAATTTTTATGTGTTTCACCTCACCATCAACGCTTTTCTTTTACAGTGTATTTGGGATAACAACTAGTTTCTGTGTGGTGAACAGAAGAATTATAGACATAAAACATATTTCTGGCAAAGAAGGCTAAAGAAATGAAATTGTTTGGGGATGAAAAAAGGTTTTTGTATGAAAATTTGTACAAATGGGATGGTTAGATGCATTGTATACCATATACATCATAGATCATATGTGACATATAATGTAATTCCTGAGGTCAGAATTCCATTGCACTGGGATGAAATTGATGCCACTTTTGCTTACAACCATACGCTTTTCTTAAGTATTGATCCAATGACAGAAGTGGCCACAAGAGCCGGCCCAGGAAACCCAGGACTCTGCTTTATCCTTTCACTGAGATATTGAAAACTTGTGTTTATTTCTTGAAATCCTGAACACGTTTCCCTGTCTGGTAAGGCCTTCACTTACAACACAAACACTGTCTTCACAGCAGGAAAAAAATGCCGCAAAGAATTGTTTATTCCCCACTTGAATCCGTCCTGCTAAAACTCCACAATGACCACAAACTTACTTGCTGGACAAAACCCATAAATGCTTAAGTATGGCCTATTATGAAAAATTCCATGAGTCTATGCTCTTCAGTCATCTAGATAATTAAATGGACACTGCATTAATGGAGTGAATTTTACCACTGTAAGTGCCTGGAAAGTAAACACGACCACATCGTTTCACTAGCTGAAGAAAGGTCCTCTCCAGTCTAAAGGGAAAGCACCATGCTCTTGCATTTCTTAAATCTTATTATATTTTAAAAATATTCAACATTTTCTGCGTTATTCCTCAATGATAAAAAAATGAGGGTGGGTGACTATGACACTGTGACTTTCTGTGTACCTGTTTGTTGCTGGGATCTCCCTCCCATTTTTATTTAATGTATTTATTTATTATAATTTATTCACATTACATTCCGATTGTTATCCCCTTGATCTTATCTTCCCCTTCGCACCCGCCCTCCCTCTTCCAATCTATTCCCCTTCCCTAGACCTCTGATGGGGGCGGGGGTGGTGGTGGTGGTGGTGGGGTAGGGCTTAGGATGGGGAGAGGAGGTGAGGGCAAGGGTGGGGTGGGGTGGGGTGGGCTCCTCTCCCACCCTCTGATCACAGTCTATCAGGTCTCATTTGGATAGTCTGCATCCTCTTCCTCTGTGTGCCTGCAAGGCCACCCCGCCAAGGGGCAGTGATCAAATCATAGGCACCAGAGTTCATGTCAGAGGCATCTCCCTCCCATCTTAACTTGAAAAAGATTACTTAAAACAGTTCAAGTGTTTTCACTTGTGACATGATTTTCTTATTACTCGGTACAATTTGGATTTTTAAAAATCTAACTTAAAGTTGACGACATGTTAATTTAAGTCTTCCTAAAAGAAACACCATTTTGGGGGGGTGTCTATATATTTTCCCATTTATTTATTTATTTATTTATTTATTTATTTATTTACTCATTCTCTTTACACCGTGATCCCAGCTCCCTCCCTCCACTCCTCTCAGTCCCACCCTCCCACCCTCTCCCCAAGTTCTTCCCTCTCCTTCTCAGAGAAGGGGAGGCCCCCAAGGGGTATCAACCCACCCTGGCATCTCAAGTCACAGCAGGAGTAACCACATCCTCTCCCACTGAGGGCTGACAAGGCAGCCAAGGTAGGAGAAAGGGATCCAGTGGCAGGCAACAGAGTTGGAGACAGTCCCAGCTCCCATTGTTAGAGTCCCACATATTTACCAAGCTGCACATCTGATATATATATATATGTAGGGGGGCTAGGTCCAGTCCATGCATGCTCTTTGGTTGGTGGTTCAGTCTCTGTGAACCCCCATTGGCTCAGTAGGTCTTCTTGTGGTATCCTTGACCCCGCTGGCTCTCTCTGTCCTTCCTCCCACTCTTCCACAGAACTTCTCAAGTTCTGCTTATTATTTGACTCTGGGTCTCAGCATCTGTTTCTATCAGCTGCTGGGTGAAGTCTCCCAGAAGACAGTCATGCTAGGCTCTGGTCTGCAAGCACAGCAGAGAATATAATTAACAGGGTCAGGGGTTGACTGTCTCTCGTAGGGTGGGTCTCAAGTTGGGCCAGTCATTGGTTCGCCATTCCCTCAGTCTCTGCTCCGTCTTTACCCCTACACTTTTTGTAGGAAAGACAAACTTGGGGTTGAAGGTTTTATGGGTGGGTTGGTGTGGTCCTCCCTCCACCGGAAGTCCCACCTGGCTACAGGAGGTGGTGACTTTGGGCTCCTAGAAATCTCAGCTAGGGTCACACACCTCCCACACCCCAGTGATTTCTGTTCTCTCGCATGGTCCTTCTTTTTACACCTTCCCCTCCATAATCTGACCCTCACCCCCATTAATCCCCTCACACACCCAGTTTCTGCTCTCAATCTACTTCAGATGTGCTTTTGATTGTTTTAGATATAATACTTCTGTTACATCAGCGTTAAATCAGACACAGAATACAGTGTAAAATTCACTCCAGATCACAATGGTTCATAGATTAACATGTGTTGTGGTTATTTTAAAGGTAGGGTCTAATAAATGTTTATTATTAGCCCTATAATTATTATGGTAGTATTTTCTTTCTTTTTTTAAAAGACTGATTTATTTATTAAATATACAGTATTTTGCCTGCATATAAACCTTCACACCAGAAGAGCACACCAGATCTCGTTATAGATGATTGTGAGGTGGTTGCTGGGAATTGAACTCAGGACCTTTGGAAGAGCAGGCAGTGTTCTTAAGCTCTGAGCCATCTCTCCAACCCTCATGGCAGTCTTTCCTAACTTGCTATCAGTCAATAAAAATACAGACACCTGTTATATTTTAAAATAGCTTTGGTTCATCTGGGGCAGGGCAGATATTAATTCTCTAAACTGCCCCATATTGGGGCAGGTATCCCATACCCTGGCCCCAATCCCATGCCATCTGCATCTAATAATTTCTATCAAGCTACCTCCCATCCATAATCTCAAATACTTGCTAATGCTCTTCATCTGGCCTGAATCCTCCATCCACGCTGGCATCCACCTCACGCATGGCAGCCTACTTTCTACTCTTCCTCCTGTCTCCTATGGTCCCTGACCACTTCCTTTCCCAAGAACCTCTCTGTCTGACCAGCCTGGGAACCTTAGGCACACCTATCCCATCTGCCCTGCCCTCGGTGTGTTGGCTCTTTATTGGTCAAACAGGAGTAAGTTTTTAAGCAAGGTTACAAACATTTTGGGGTTTGTTAGTCTGCTCATTTGGGCAGCAACCAGGCCAAACCCCAACACATATGATCTAAACATTTCTTCCGTAACAACTTCAGCAACCATTTCTCTCGCCTGAAGATCTGTTGTCCTGCCCACTCAGCCCCATGTTCCTCCGATCCTAGCACAGAACATCTTAGCCGTGGGACACATGGGCCCATATCTGTCACGCTTGGCCAATGGGAAACTGTAAAGCTTCCAGGAAAAGCTAAGCCCGGGTCCTCACAACTTCATTGAGCTACCCGTGTCATTGGAACGTCACCAGTGAGCATGGAGAGTCAGAATGTTACAGGTCCAGAGCCAAAAATTAGAGCCTGAGATGCTTAGCCAGCCTGCCTTCCTTCCTGCCTGCCTGCCTTCTTCCCTCCCTGTTTCTTTGTTTCCTTCCTTCCTTCCTTCCTTCCTTCCTTCCTTCTTTCTTTTCTTATAGCAAATCTATTATCCTCCTCTGTATGTGACAACATACTTGTGGCCAAAACTAAAAAACTATTTAATGATTAAAATATGGAGATCTGTAGCAGCTGAAAGCTGTATTTTACTCTCTTGATGCCTTCCTCCCCAACATCCTCTAGAATAAAGGTCTTAGATCTTATGACTCCCCTCTCCTCTGATAGTGCTTGTGTGCGGTCAACACTTCTATTTACTCTCTACTCTTTGTTCTCAACAACTGATTCAAATTGTTTTCAAAACTCCTCATGAACTTCCTTACGTACCAGATTAATTCTTTGATAACCTTTTTGTTTGTTTGTTTGTTTGTTTTTAGGACAGAGTTTCTCTGTGTAGCCCTGGCTGCCCTGGAACTCACTGTGTTGACCAGGCTGGCCTCGAACTCAGAGATCTTCCTGCCTCTGCCTCCCAAGTGCTAGGATTAAAGGTGCTCACTGCCGGGTAAGAACCATTTTTAACGGTTACATTCATAGGCCCCTCTCTGATGAGTCTGCTAACTCAATTCATCTTGACCACTGCATGCCACGTACACTTGTGTGGACAGGGCCCTTCCTGATGCTTGAATATCGGTACCAGTCTCTGACCAAGACCAGGATGGGGAGGCCTTCTACCTCCATAGTTTCCCCACAGCCAACAGGAGGCTGCCAGAAGCTGAATATGATGCCCATGTAACTCCTCTCCCAGATCCTTTCTTTCTTTCTTTCTTTCTTTCTTTCTTTCTTTCTTTCTTTCTTTCTTTCTTTCTTACTTTCTTTCTGTCTTTCTAAAACCCAGAAAGCTGGAGCTGTTAGATCCTGCTCAGCTCATGCCTGTCTGCAGCTGTGACAGCTGATTTTCCAACGGTCCCCAGACTAACAGACTCTAAGCTCATTAGGGCTTTCAGTAACACACCTTAGAAGATGAATGTACTTTATCTAAATGTCTCCGCCCATACTGAGGTAACATCTTCTTTCCTCAAAATGCACAACCCCTGTGCTTTTCCTCTACCCCAGGGAAGCCAAGCATGGACTACTACAAACACCCATTGACCACGTGACATAGATGGCCCCCCCCCACCTCCCTCCTCATCTTCTGATGCTTTTAAGAAGTGCTTCTTCTACTGTGCCACATGAGCCTGGCCACTCCTCGGAGCTCACAGCACACCATCTGTTTGTCTATCTGTGGTGTTAATAACTGCCAATAAATCTCTTACTCAGTCAGTCTCTTATCTCTGTGAATGTTCCCCTTGAACCTGAAATCTGGGACCTTTCACCTCCTGACAGTCTATCTTTTCACTAGCTAGCTGATTTATTTTTACATAAATGATAAGATTCCTATGCCGAAATATCTTAAAGAGACTCATAAAAGCACGCAGGACTCTTTTGATCCAAGCAGTTCTGAGGCAGAAGGAGGTCTGGACCCTGCCCCAGCTCTGCACTGGCTGCCTATGAGGACCTGGGCTGTGAGCTTGTCTGGGCCTTGGCACTTCAGCAGTGAAGTAAAGGAGGCTGGCTAGGCTTTCTCAGACTTCTTCAGGTAGCACTAATCTCAATTCTTATTTACGGCATAACAGCTGTGTAACAAGTGGTCTCCAAAATAAGTGATGTTGCTCCAGCCCACAGCACCATGGTCACAGGCCTTCATAGAGCCGTGGACGTAGCCGCACACTGATCCTAGCCGACATTCACTGGGAAACAGCAGAACCAAGGACACATAGGATTCAGTTCAGTTTCATATATTTTCCAGCTTTCAACTCTGATGAAAACAAATCGAAGGCCACCCCACACTAGCACTGTTTCAGTTCTGAAGTTGGGCCCGAGAGGGGAGGCCCGAGGGGGCGGAGCCTCTGATAGAGGATGGGAGGCCTGGGTCCTGTTACCATTTTGCAAAGCTCCAGGGAGTCTGAACAAAAGAGACAAGGGCTTTGAAGGTCCCTGCCGGGCTCTCCTTAAGAGCCATGGGATTAGGAGGAGAATGGAGCTTCTGAGAGCGTGACCAAGCATTTACTATCCCCGGCAGCCTGCCCAACAAAAACCCGTCACCTTCATCTCGTGACTTAAAAAAGAAAACACGGAGGACAGTGGCTTTACTTGAGCTCTTCGATTGGCTCATAAGCTTAGACCCTGAGTAGCCAAAGCTTCATGGCCAGGCAAAGACAGCCAGGGCAAAGCGCATGTCCACCCAAGCCTTCTTTTTCAGAAGAATGAGGTTTAATTTCTGTATCATAAACACCCTAATCTGCACAACGTTCCTCCTCGAAACAATTCAGCTTAACAAACAATGACAGTGTGATCTCACTTTGGTGGTAGCCATTAATAGCTCTCATTTGGCTGAATAAAAACGCCTCCCCCATCTGTCTGTCTGTCTGTCTTTGCCTGTCTGTCTGTCTCTCTTTTACACACACACACACACACACACACACACACACACACACACACACACACACACACACAGTGATGCCTTAGCAAGCACTGAAAGAAGAGTTTAATATATTGACTAAAACCACAGCACACTGCGAAGGAATGGATTATGGACATAAGCCATAAATATGTTTTCAATTTCTTTTGCTGTTAAGATACATTGTAAGGAACCAGTCCATTTCTGGAGAGTCACTTGCGGCGATTTGCATATAGAATGTTTATTGCGGGATGGCAGATGTGACTTGGGATAGAGCGAGCGGAGCCAGCTCTTGCGGAGTTTGCTGCCTTTCTCTGTGTAGGTTTCCAGTATCAGTGGATGCAGCTGAGCCACAGCCCAGAAAGCGGTCTAGGACCGAGAGTAACTAGGAGGCCTTCCCCACAGGGCTGCTTAATTCCAGCCGACTCTATAGCTAATCACTGTGGCACTGCTCTGGAGTTTGTCTTGTGAGACAGAGTCCTTTTTCAACACCAGGAGAGATATTTGCTTTACTCCCAGCCCCGGGAGCCTTTAACTCTGTAAAGAAAAGATGGACGAACATAACTGCACCCTGTGTACATACGAACACACCCTTTCCAGTTGCACAGCAGAGGACACATCGGCAAAGCCACGTTGGCTGCAGGGTTCCTGGGGACATTTACTGATACAGGGAGAGTCAAAGCGGCCGGCAGGGCCGTGAGGGAGAGTGATGAAGTCTCCAGGTCAGAAGGAAGACAAAGAAAGCCAGCTGGGAAGTTTTCTTTGATTTCATTCCAGACAGCAGGGGTCTTAAGATACAATAGGTCTTGCAGGCTGAATGGTAACCCCCCCCCCGACCGCCCCTTGGGGGTCCCTGGGAAGAAGTGAGAGAGTCCAACTGGTTGCACTTGCTCAGTTTTTTATTCCCAAGGCAGTGCTGGCAACAGGGGAGGCCCACTCGCTCAGCTTTCACCTTTAGGATGAGTACACACCAAAGGCCTCTGCTGGGGTGACCTTGTTGCCAGCCACCACCTACAGGCTGCGGGTGTCTCTGTAGAGCAATGTCACCTCCTCTGGGGGCTCTTCTGTGACCTGCCCGTATATGTCCTTAGGCACACAGCAGCCTGGGTTTCTATTTGCGGCTTCCACAGGGGTCTTGTTGTACATCTTAATTTTTTAAAAATATATTTTATTGATTTATTCATATTACATCTCAATTGTTATCCCATCCCTTGTATCCTCCCATTCCTCCCTCCCTCCCATTTTCCCCTTACTCCTCTCCCCTATGACTGTTCCTGAGGGGGACCTCCTCCCCCCTGTATATGCTCATAGGGTATCAAGTCTCTTTTTGGTAGCCTGCTATCCTTCCTCTGAGTGCCACCAGGCCTCCTCATCCAGGGGACGTGGTCAAATACGGGGCACTAGTTTTTGCCACATGGTTAGTTTCTCTAGCTGATCTGTGTTGTGGTCCCCCAGGCTCCCTGCTGCTTCCAGGCCCCAAACCAGGCCTGGAACAGGGAAAAGTCTCGGGAAGTCTTTAGTGACAAATGAGTGGACTTGGAGGAGGAAGGCTTTTGAAGGAGCAGTGGTCTCCATTCCCCTGCCTGGTTCGGGAAGACCTCTCCCACTCTTTGGTGTCCACCTGTTCTCTCCTGGCTCTGCCTTTCCCTTTCTCTGGCCTTCCCGCCCGCCCCATGATCATTTGTTGGGTTCCTTGCTATTTCTCCCATGCTGCTGAAGAAGGAAACAGATGGGTAGAAGGTTTCTGTTGAATACCGAATACCACTCCCCATTGATGAGATCATTTTGGAGTTTGCTAAAATTATTCTTCACACTTACATGGCCAGGGAGAAAAATATTCCTTGGTTCTTTGAGAGCTGGGATGATACCGCCTGCCTTTAATCATTGTTAAAGAGACAAAGGCTTACCAGGATGAAGCTGTTGACAGTTTTCCTTGGCAGAAGACTATGTTCGGTAAACTGTCCTCACCAGAAGCAAGGCAGGACTAGAGCCGTGTGTGTGTGTGTGTGTGTGTGTGTGTGTGTGTGTGTGTGTGAGAGAGAGAGAGAGAGAGAGAGAGAGAGAGAGAGAGAGAGAGAGAGAGAGGGCGAGCGAGAGCGCAATGCGAGCAGGGGAGGGGGGGATTACATGTCATATCTGGGGTGCTTACCGTCCTTTAGACTGTGCCAGCGGCATCTATAGTATGAATGCCAACAGGAGATGATGTGTGGCTGGAGGGGACAGTTGTCACGGTATGTAGGAAAGGCGATGGCATGCCTTGAGCATAGGGAAGGAGTTCCAGGTGTTACTGCCTGCCTGCCATGTTTGCTTATCTCCTTCCTCACTCTGTGGACAATAAACTGCTTATGGGTTTGGCTTCTTCGGAGAGGCATGCAAACTTTCTCAGGGTTCAGTCCTCCAGTTGGTTAGTACTGATAAGGAGTTGAGTTGCTGGGTCTCAAGAGCAAGCAAACATAGCCATGGTACCTGGAGGCTAAAATACCCAGTCCCCCCTGGTGATGGCCATAGCAGTTTGACTCTAGGCCAACTCTCTTCCTCACCTTCATCTCAGCCCAGGAAAGGCCACCTAGTGTAAAACTGGAGCAAGTCTCAATATCTCAGAGCAGGCAGGGAGGTCTGCCCGTAACCTAGCAACGGGGTAACAGAAGCATCCTCCCGATGTTTAGGTTTTCCAATAATGAAATGATAGTCATAACATTTTGCATTTAAACAGCACAGTCTCGGAGGCTTGCAAAGTCTGCTGTGAATACAGAAAAGGAATCCTAAAAGCCTTCTCCCTGAGGCCTGGGCTATGTCCATTTTACAGATGGGTAAACTGGAGCAAACAGGTTGCAAGGGTCCCGGCCGTTTTAAGAGGCGGAACTAGTAGGAGAGCATGCAGGGAGAACTTCTAAACCATCAGAAAAAAGAGCCATGGAACATCTTATTTTTTTCCTCATTAAACTTTACAGCTCCGAGAGAGCTGAGGCTGCTCTTCACATATTTTGAAAAGCACTAGCCTCCCTGATTGCTAAATTATAGATGAAATCGATGAGTAGGTGGTCCAGGTTACAGACTTGCTGCTGAACAGGGATTTGGCTATTGGAAAAGTTTGCAAGACATTTTCCAGAAGTCTGATTATTCTGTGATTGTTTTCTGAAGATGCGGCTTATTTCTGATCCCAAGGCACAGGCCGCAGTTTGCCTGATTCTGCTTTTCTGCAGAAAAGTGGTTTTAAGAGATGATTGCAAACTTTTTGATGTTTTTTTTTTTTCCTATTGGGGAGTAGTTGCTATATTTTCCCTTTGGATCTTGGGAATCTAAGGATGGATGCAACCAAGAGCGAATGGCGGGAAGTTAGGCTAAGTGACTTCCTAGGCTAAGTCCCCAGATCACTCTTACTGCTTACAGGGACACTCACATCTAGAGCCCAGGGCAGTCAGATGAGGACTCAGTCCTTGCAGCCCAATGCTGTGTGAAAGCCCGCGCCCCACAGGGAGGCCACGGGGAGGCATCAAGCTTCCTGTAAAGCTTGGCTCTTGAGTGTTTTCTGCCCAAGCCCCAGGCAGGTACCAAGAGGTCTTCAGGTAACTCTGGTTTCCCAATGATCGTAACCTTTCCATCTAAAGCTTTTAGATGTCATGAGATGATACCAGTCACCCTTCCCAGGCCCTTTACAAACTGCGAACCTTGTTCAATCACTGTTGTTTTATGCCAGTGAGCTTAAGAAAATTTTCTAAGAAATGCACATGAGAACAGTAAGTTTATACCCCGGAAAAGAGGCTGAGCTCTTTCTTGACTAGGGCAAATGTTTTGTCTAAGGCACTCTGGTCAATTGATTGACTTTATCTAGTCTTCGATTTTATGCATAGGGCAGGATGAGTGCAGAAGTTTGCTGGGACTGCCTTTGGAGGATGCTTACTGTCAGTACGAGTGGCAGGGTGGAGTGGAGCTCAGTGATGCTTTGGGATGTTCCTCTTTGTGCATGATGCTTATGCCTGAGTGCCATTCTAGAGCTCTGAGAGAAACCCCTTTTGACAACCTCACATTAAGGCAGAGGATGGAGAAGCTTTTTCTTGATGAGACTTAGCACAGATGATGTCCAATTCCTCCCTACTGCTCCCAGCCAGGGCTTCCTAACTCTTCACTGATGTCCCAGAGCGCAGAGACAAAGGTCAAAGGAATTAAATTATGGGTGTCTTCCTCCATTAGAAATATCATCAAATGTCAGCTCTGGTCACAGTGCTGTCACGTCTTGTGACTAAGCAGATTTTCTTTATAAGGACACAAGGAGACTTGGAGTAGGCAGTTCCATTTGGAAAGACACTGTCTTGAGTTCCAAAGAATCCCTCAGCGAACAGAAGGGATCTCACACACAGACAAGGGCTATAGAGGCAGCTTTGGAGGCAAGTCACCCAGGGGTTTGGGTGGTCATAGCCTGTCACTCATGATGCAACCAACAGCTAGACCTCTGCAGGTCTCAAGAGTCCAGAAGAGAGGCCTGGGGAGAGTTTGCTTCTGTGGGCTAGACAGCAGTTTCACGAAGATCTCAAGCAGATCTAACACTGTCCATCAGGCCCGTCAGGTAGAATTCCAGCCCAGGCAAAAGAGCTGACATGGAAGAGGGAGCTGTTGTTCGGCATGATCGACGCGAGGCAGCACACAGCACCAGCAGTGTTTCTAAACACACAGGCCAAGAAATTGCTCAGCCTGAGTTGCTCCACTGGCAGCACACGGGGGCACCAGGATTGCTCTTAAGCGGTAGTTATTGGTCAGCTGCGTCATGGAAAAAAGGTGAAGCAGGGAAGAGTCACCAGACCCTTCAGGGGAGAAGAGACTGTCAGGTGATGCTGAGGCTCTATCAGCACGGGCATTAGATGTGGGGCTGCTGGCAGAAGGATGTCCTTGGCCGTGTGGAGCCGAGTTAGGATATTTCAGACACTGACTTTCCTAAAGTGTTTAAGAATGCTTCGCAGTCCTGCTCGCGCTTGCCTGCAAAATTCACACAGCTTTCTTCACTATCACTCCCACCTTCTAGGTACCTGTACTGTCTAGGGCTACACCTGTGATTGTGGACATCACACACAAGCCCTGCTTCGGATGCCGGTGACTTGCTCCTTCCTCGGCTCTGCCCATTCCATGACAGCCACAGGCCTTTCAGCATCTCATTCAGTGTCTGTAGAGCATCAGTATTCTGTGCACCCAAGAGCCTCGGCTACCTCCTTCTGAAGGTGGGAGAGGAGGAGTGACGCCTCTTCTTTCCTACTGCCCAGAGATTCTAATCCCATCCCCACTGGAGTCGTTTGCATCACTTGCCTTCCCAATGGTGATTCGAATGCTGCTCGCTTTAATTTAAAGGTACCACCTTTAGATACTCAAAATGATAACAGGCATCATTTTACTTTAGCCCCCAGCCTTGGATATGATATCCAGGGGCACCGGCCTCCTTCCTTATAACAGGACAGTTATAGACAAGGCCAGCATTAAATGGGTCCAGAAGGTGGGTCATGGAGCCAAGTAGGATTATGGAGCCCCAGGGTCTACTGCTGTTGCCTTTGCTAGCTTTTGAGCTTATGTGAATGAGAGCGATACCCCTTTTTCTGTTGTATTCCCCCCATTTGGAGTGGAAGTATCTAGCTTATTCTGCTACTGAGTTCGGGAAGTACATAACAGGCTCACAGCTGGAGAGGAATTTTACCTTTGCATGAATCACACCTTGGGTCTCATCCATATCTAATTTAGATGCCATTTAGATGAGACTTTGGCCTTTAGAGTGGATGCCGGAATAAATTAAGGCACTTGGAGCTGTTAAGATGGAATGAATGTGTTTTACAGGGAAGAAAGCCGTGCATTTTGGGGGTCAGGAGCAGAATGCTCTGGTCTGACAGCTTGAGTTCCCCAATTTCATATGTTGAAACCCTAATCTCCCATGAGATGCTGTAGGAGACGGAGGAGGCTTTAGGAGGGGATTAAGTTATGAGGGTGGAGCCTTAGTGAGCGGAATTAGCATTCCTGTAGAAAGAGTCTGCAGAGCACTCTTTTTGAGAGGGGACAGCAAGAGGACCCCTCACCAGAAACCAGAAATCTGCCAGTGCCTCCATTTTGATTCCCAGTCGCCACTGAGAACTGAAAAATGAATATTGGTTGAGCCGTCCAGTCAATGGCATATGTGAGCGCGGCTGATGCTAAGTCATGTGACCCGCTTCTGCGTACCCTGTCTCCTTTAGTCATTTTTCTTGTTGTCGCTTATTGGTTTTTGATACAGGATCTCACTATGTGGCCCGTGAGTTGCCTCAAACTGACAACTCCCCCACTTACCCCTTTACCCCTCCTCCTCCCCTTTACCCCTTATCCCCACCCCCACCCCATCTTTGCCTCCTGAGTGCTGGGATTAAAAGTGTGCTGTACCATACCAGATCTCCATTAGTTTTCGACACTGACCAACCTCTGGGGATGGCCTTGTTAGTTTACTTGTTTGCTGTCTATCTTCCTGAGAGCTGGGAGTTTATCTGACTTACTCATAGCTATCCCCCAGTGCCAGAAATGGAGACTAGCTCAGGCATGTGAGAAGCAGGTATTTTTTAAAGTGAATAACCTTATCCTTCAGAGATGAAAACATTCTCATCCTTATTTTACACGTGAACAAACGGGTGAGAGCAACTCAGGTTTCTGCAAGCTGCAGAATTAAGATTTGAACTTGCCTCTTTGGGTTTACTAAAACGAGGACTAAGTAGGGAGTTCCCTTCTGGGACTTTAGCTATAACCCACTTCATTTATTTTATATATATATATATTTTTTTTTTTTTTTTTGAGACAGGATTTCTCTGTTTGGCACAGGCTGTCCTGGACTCTCTTTATAGACCAGGCTGGCCTCAAACTCACTGAGATCTGCCTGCCTCTTCCTCCAGAGTGCTGGGATTACAGGCATGCGCCACAGTGCCAGGCTTATAACCCACGTTTATAACCCCTTCTTTTGGTTATCAAAATACATGGGCTCAGACTTGGGCTTAAAGCAGTAATTTTACCATTTATACACTTTTGATCTTGAACAACTTGCTTACCCTCTCTGAGTCTGCTTTGTTGCTGTTGTCCATCTACGGCAATAATGATGATTCATTCAGAGGGCTACTGAAGGATTAGGAAAAATGGCTGCATCACACTGATCAAGAAAATCTCACTCCTTTTGGATGGGAGTGCCACATCTAGAATTCCCACGATACAGCAAGTGCTACCAACATACACTTCCTGTCTGGACTCCTTACTATGCTATAGCCAAACGCCATACACCGTGCGGGTACAAATGACAGGGATTTATTCTGGAGGCTGGATGTGTGACATTAGGGTACCGGTGTAGGTGCGTTCTTGCGAGGACCCCTTCTGAGATGCAGCCTGCTGACTCTTTGCCATGTCTTCATGTAGTGGAAGCAAGAGACCCTCCATGCTTTTTTGTTTTTGCTTTTTGAGACTGTGTAACAGCCCTGGGTGCAAGTAGGAATGGGTTGGCTCACTCTTGGCCCCTTTGGAGAGTTTTCACTTCCTTCTCTGCAACTCTAGATCTACGAGTTCAAGATACTTCCACCAGGGAACACTGTGAGTACCATCAACCTTGAAGCTATGGCACTAGGTAGTCTCTTTGGAGTCTCTGTGTTAGGACAACAAGGAGAAAGAATAAGCTGTTAGTTTGGCATAGTCAATCGGCCATGGTAATCAGGAGATGGACTGATGTTGCACAGTGAGGTAGGGGAGACCATCCCTGCATATCTGGTAAGGTGACTCTCCCTGATGATCCTGAGGGGGAAAAGCCAGGCATGACTCGATGGCCTGAGTGCTGCAGGATATGTGAGAAATTAGCTCTGTCAAGAATGGAGACATTTCCTTCCGCAGTGTTGCAGACCGAGGCATCTAGGATAAATACGTGTAGCGAAGACGGCGTCTATCAGATGCCGTCAAGATAACTGGCTGTTCTAGCTTGCCCTGAGGTACCTGGGCTTAACCACGGAAAGTCTCACATCCTGGACGAAGCAGGGGAACTGTGCTGGGCGCCCTTGCTGCAGCCTGGAAACTGCTGCGGTGGTGGGGGCTCAAGTGTGCCCTACTAACCAGTCTCTTGCAAATTTCTTCAGAAAAAGAAACTATCAGGTTTTCTAGAGGTGTTAGGTCTAAAAGTGTTGACTCACACAGATGAGACAAATACTGAGTAGGAGGGCAGAGGGGATTGCAGTGAATCCCACGGTAACCCCTGACCCCTGCTGACGGTTTCTAGCACAGTTGCTCCCCAGAGAAGATGGTTTGTTGGAAGTCATAGTCCAGATTGTGGCTGCTCTAGTTTCTGGCCTCTGTAGGAGTGGAAAAGTCTGACTAGCTGCCTCAGACTGCCCCTCCTGAAGGGCTCACCACGGGGTTGGCTAAAGACTTTCCTACAACTGTATCTCAACTGCCGTTCTGTCTGATTCCTTTCACTCCCCCAAGCACTCCACCAACAGATCACCATTACTTTGGAGCACCCCTGGCCTTCTTGACTCTTTTGTGGGGGTCATTGTGTAGGACTGCTGTTCAACACTCACAGTGCTTGTGACCACTGGTGCTGCTTCACCCCTCCTGATCCTGACTTACCCTCTCATTTTCCCATTTAAGTGAAGCTTCCTCAAGTTTACTATTATTCTCTGCCTATGCAATGCATGATGTGGGTGTATGTAAATATTTGACTTATAAACCCAGTTCACGCAATATAAAAAAATTCCAAAGAGCAATGGTTACATGCCATACATACCGAGCATTATTTATCATATTTTCATTCTGTTTTCAGGCATGTTTTGAATACTTTTATAGCACTAGTTTTGTTTTGAGTATTAGTGAGATGTCATGGTTTTTCATCTATTAAAAAAAAAAGTATTTCAATCAACCATGAAGTACACCATCAATCCGTTCTCAAATGACCACATGTCTATCAGCTGGGGCCTCTTCACATTGCTTACCCTTGCTCTTAGACTGACCTTCTTGTTTGTTTGTTTGTTTGTTTTGTTTTTTCAAGACAAGGTTTCTCTGTGTAACCTTGACTGTCCTGGACTCACTTTGTAGACCAGGCTGTCTTCAAAATCACAGAGATCCATCTGCCTCTGCCTCCCTGAGTGCTGGGATTACAGGTGTGCGCCATTGTTCCTGGCTGGCCCTATGCCTTTTAAAAGAATCCTTACTTGATCTGAAATTTCTTTTCCAGGAAGAGTAGACACTTCTATACTTCAAGGATCTTGGTTCTTCTTGCAGAAGAAGACTTGAGTGCCGGGGTAACATCTAAGTTGGTTACTGGCGAGATGTAGCTGCTGCTACTGCTGGGCCTCTTTTAGAAACAACAGTGATAAAGCTGTGACCTCAGTCCAATATTTCCAATTAGACATTTCATATTGGATTTTAGTCACAGTTCCACTGCCTTCCTAAAATTCCACCGCACTGATGGTCTTTCGTACGTTTCATGATGACTACCTGAGGTAGGGACCACTGTTCTATTTAAAGTAATTGAAGTGAAGACTCACAAGTTGATAGCCTTGTCTAAGGAAGAAGAAGCAAGTGTTTGCTGGGCAGAACTGGATGCTTCTGTGTGTCAAAGTCGCATTGGTCCCACTGGTTGCTAGCACACTCCGGTAGCAGGTTTTGGGTCATAACATGTGACACAGATTCAGTGTTTGGAATATACTGGATGAATATATTTAACCTCTCTCTTCTATGGAGTCTCCATTCCTCAAACCTAAATTCAACTTCCTTCTTATTTCCTAAGCTGGTGTTTGTCCCTGCTTGATATATTCCTAGGTGTAGGAAGCCATTACATGTGTTGGGGTGAGGTGGCTTTCCTGACAGTTGAGTATGGGCAAAGTGACCCCCCCCCAAAAAAAACCTCTCTCTTCCATTCTCTGGGGGTAGTGTTTGGGTCATGAAGAACAATACATAACGTCCCCCTGATTTACAGTTTCAAAAGCTGAGGGTTGCTAATGCTGTTAACCAGAGCTGCGGAATCTGTTAGGATGGCCTTGCCTGTGTCACCTGAATCTCTAATCCAAGTGACATTTCTAAAAGTGGTCGGTAGCGTCTCAAAATCCATTTGATTTGAAGGGTAATATCTTTTATTGAGGGACTCGGGGTTTCGCTTTGTCTGAGGCTCCTCTCAGCTCACAGTGATGCTCTTGCCTGGAGGGCCGCACTTGAACCATCAGGGGATGGAGTCTTGGGAGCCAGTTTTCTACTAGTAGACACAGCCTCTTTTGCCACCATTCACTGACGCATGATGGATGGACTAGCGTATTTTTTTTCTCATCTCGATGAAATGTAGATTAACGGCACAACCCATTCAGTTAGGCTGGTCTTCTAAAAGAAAAGGACAGAGTCGTGGGATGTGACATGTTCACCTTCTGCTCACTTGTGCAAACGCTGGCCTGCTTCGGGGAGGAGGAGGAGCGAAACAGACTGCCATGCAGCCAACCTTCCTCCTTGGCTTCTGCCCTTCCTAAGCCCAGCTTCCTTTGCCTCCTAGCTGTGAACCAATGAGCTCCTATCTGTTACCCAGAACCAAAGAGACTCAACTTAAAAAAAAAAAAAAGGGGGCTTCATTTGCTTGAATGTAACTTGCCTAAATGTCACTCTGTAGATTTGCCTCTCTCCTCCCCACCCTCTCCTGCAACCCATCTCTGTTATTTTCCCCCAAGACTATACTATGCTCTGGCATCCAAGTTACAGTGACTCCTCATTTTTAACACAAAGCTGTTTTCTTGCCAGGAATCCCATAGCGACAAACTCTCACCTTTGAAGGAGCAATTAAGCTAAAGGGTATACCTGGCAGACTGTAGCTCACAACCTGTCGTCTGAAGAAAATCTGCAGAGTCACGGCTATTCCCCGAAGGCAGCCTCCTCTTCACTAAGCACATATGTCTGGCTCCATTCCCGTGAGCGTCAATGACTCCTTTCACTGAAAAAGGGACACACACCCAGAAGACATGGGGAACGTGATGGCACTGTGGCCCTTCACATGTGTTTCTTCACTCAACCTCAGCATTCTTTAATATAGAAGACGAAAGACTTAATAGCCGTCTCTCCACCTGTCAGTCAAGGAGAATTCAAACACAGCGGGGTTGTTTGAAAAAAAAATCATTCAAATTCAATATTCTTGCTTGCTGTGGCAAAGGAAAACAATGAAAACCTGGAAATAACCCCACATTTCAGATATAGGAAAATGCTTGAGTAAACTGAGAGATAGATGTGTTTTAGAAAGGTGAGCAGTTATTAAAATGAAATGATTTAGAGCAAACAGATTACACCAAGAGCTCTGCCCAGGCTGAGCTTACTAGTTTGGCATTTACCCAGTGCACCTCCATAAAGCCAATCCTTTCTGTGGGTTTTGACACAAATATACCAGAGAAAAGGACTTCATTCTCCAGTTTTCCTTGCCAGGAGGTGGCTATGTCCTGGCTCACAAACTGTCATGAGAGATGAGATGGGCAGCTTTCATGGTGTAGCATTCCAGAAGATTCTTGGACCATCCTCTTTGAGACTGTTAAGTCAGGCAGAAAGAAGCTTCTGTTCCACTCACTTTAATATATGTTATGTAGAGCCAAATTTATAGCATAATGAGTACCATATCTAAGAAAGAAAGAAATTCAGTTGCAATATATTTGATATGGTATTATTTAAAGATATCTGTGATTCCTGGGGAGATAATGTTCTTCCCTTCAGCCATAGACTATGTAACAAAACTCCAGGGCCATCTGTGGGAACTTCCCTTGTTGGTTTGGGGACTCCAAGAGACTCCCCAGACAATACAGGCTGTTGCTGCTGCCCTTGATTGCCCCCCAGACTTGAAGTTATGATCTTACTGCTGAAGATACTGCACACTTCAGATGCAGTTCTTGGCGGACATGAACTAGCTTTGACCTGGAAGCTTCCTCCCTGAGGATTAGCTTTCATAGTGCTGGAAGATGCTATGCCAGGTGTCAAGGGAGGAAAACAACCAACTGTTCCACCTAGCTGTAAAGCTTGGGAACCACAGCAGTGCCTGGCCCAGCAAGATATCCCTGAAGGTGCGGTAGTGGTACCAGTACCTTGATGGTAATTAATAGCCATCTAATTGGACTTAAGGCCTGATGAATAGAAGGGAATTCATGGCTTGAAACTAGCCAAATACCTATGGATGGAAAGGCTATAGACCCTAGAATAGAACTTACTACTGCCACTTCCCCAAACTAATATAATTTATAGCTATATTCTAAATAATGATCATGAGACCCACAGGGAAGTATGGTTTTCACACCTCATCAAAGAGGCTGTCTTTTAAGCACATGGAGGTTACTACAGAAATATGCAACTTGTCAAAATGCAGAGGACAGGTGACTATGGAGTGCCCAGGCCCAAGTGATGCATCTACAGCACAACACTTATACCCAAGACTCAGCAAACGTCACAGAAGAGGGAGGGAGTGGAAAGACTGTAAGGGTCAGAAGACCAGGGCACCTGCAGTAAGATAGTGTCTTCTAGACAAGACAGGGGAGATGCACCATGAAGCCTCAACAATATGGTTGCCTAAACAAGACCTTCATAATGACACCAGTTGATATGCCAAAGAGAGAAAAATAAGTTCTACACAGGAACAAGCCACTTGATAGGTTGTCTATCCCAAGTGGTCAGCCCTAAACACACATACGTAAGAGCAACACTAAATGGATACAGTAATTGTGTGTGTGTGTGTGTGTGTGTGTGTGTGTGTGTGTGTGTGTGTAGTAATTATAGAAGGAGTCATGTACATGAAAGGGAATGGTGGAGGAAAGATGGCAGGAGTTGAAGAGAGACAAGGAGGCATGGGAATGATATAAAAAAAAACAATGCTCATGTATGCAATTCTCAAAAATACGATATCTAATTAAAAATGATCTGTGATGAAATCTACCTTTATATATACACATTTAAATACTTTTAAGGTAGATAGAGAAATACGTGGCCAAGCTTCATGCTTCTCTTTAACATTCTTTATTGTAATTCTAGCAATAACATTTCCTTGAATTACAGAACGGAATTCTTCTAGTGTCCCTGATTCAGTGGAGTTGTTTATATGAACATAGGCAAAGGCTTTGCCTCAAGTTCAAGGGTAGAAACATCCCCCATTGCATCTGCACGAGAGCTCCAGGTCTGTGAGGTCATTCTTAAAACTTACTTCCAGGCAGAGAGATACTGCTTGGCCCTCCTTGTGGCTGGATACGTGCTTCTGAGGAAGACGCTTTATTTTGTGTTAAAAGAAGAGGGTTGAGTTTGTGTGAGGAGAAATCAATGGGAGATGGGGAGTTGATGGTATACTGTGAATATGAGATACCCAAGCTAATTCTGGGCATTACTGAGGAAAGTTCAAGAAAAAATTAGAAGCTAATCGCCAAACATAATTAGATAAGTAAAGTTCTACATTTTTCCAGTTCCTACTTTCAAAACGAACTGCAAACAGGCATTGCAATCTTTTTCCTTTGTCTCTTAAAAATTGAATATATTTTCTTTTTAAAACAGATACATAGTCATATGAAATTATATACATTAGCGGGGTACCATGTCATGTTTCAACAGATGCAAACATTTTGTATCAAGTTAAAATCATAACAGATATACCTGTCTCCTCAAAACTTGCCTTGTCTTTATGGTAAAAACTTTCAAGAGCCCTTTGTCTAGGCTTTTAAGATGATGGGGGGCACATAGTTGTTATCCATTGTCGCTTGCACTGGCACTAGCACTTGCCACGCCCAACAGTAAGCCCGTGTCCTTCCCATACTTCCCTTGTTCTGTGTCCCCCATCTCTGACAATCATCGTACTCACAGCTTCTCTGAGGTTGGGTTTTTCACCTACTTTACAAATGATTGAGGTCACGCAGAGCCTTTCTTCTGTGTGTGAATTATTTTTATTTCATAAAACTATCTCCAGTCCCATCCATGGTGTTACACATCACAATATTTTATCTTAAAGAAAAAAGAGATGAATTGTGTTCCACTGAGCACACGTACCAAATTTTTCTTCATTTGCTCATCAGCAGATGGACCCCTACTGTTATCCTTTTGATGAAATGCGCCCTATAGGCTCATGTGTTTGAACGGTTGGTCTCAAGTTGGTGACACTGCTGCGGGAGGTTATAGGACCTTTAAGAACTGGAAGTGGGGCTCTCTGGAGAAACTGAGTCACTAGGGGTGTGCCTTATGGATTATAGCCCCGGTCTAGTTCCAACACTAAGTCCTCTCTCCTCCTCTCTCCTGTCTATCAAGTGCCTAGGTGTGAGCCATGAACCCACACCTGGTGTGCCTGTCTCCACGCCTTCTGTCATGCTTACCCAGCTGTGAAACCGGGAGCTAAAAGAAATCCTTCTTTACATTCCTCTTGATAGACACACTGCCATAATGGTAAGAGAAGTCATTAATTTATGTAGGTTGTTTCCATGCCTTAGCTGTTGTCAAGAGAGCTATAATAAACATAAAGCAGCACACATCCATGTACATACGCGTACACACACACACACACACACACACACACACACACACACACACACACACACTCACACAGAGTCACATTTCATCACAATGAGCAAGGGGTTAAGATATCACCATCGTGTGGTTTAAGAACCATAAGAACTGCTTTGTGGAATTAAGAGCTGCAAGAAGTGGAGGAAGCTCTTCCGGGTCAGGCCACTAGAAGCAAAATGACCACTGCTTTCTCCAGGACCCTTCCTTGCCTAAGTGTGAAGCACTGGACTCGGGTTTTGGCCATCAGACGTAGCAGAAGTACAGTTAGCCATGGTCATGGCTCTTAGAGCCTCCTGCACGGGCCCCCTTTCTTCTTTCTCTGCCACTGTGACATTTAAAGGTCATACCCTCTCTCTAGGGTGAGCAGCTACGAGGAGGAAGTCTTGGGCTCTCCACGAGCGTGTTAATCAACAGCTGCATTAGATTAAACTGTTGCTCAAAGCAGCCCCCGTGAAACCAGGAAGCCAGGAGCTTGAACATGAAGCGCTTTCCACAGGCAGGTCTAGAGGTGGAATCGATATTTGTTTTAGATCAATATCTGTTGGCAAGAAAGGCAATAGGGAAAGAGAGAGAGAGAGAAAAAAAAAACCAGCCCCGAATAACTGTACCTCATCCTTGCATTAAAAAAAAAACAACAACAACTATAAAAAGAAAAAACCATATTTATTGAGATGAACAAAAGTCATGGACTATTCACGCGCTGCATGTAGTGTGCCTCCAGCACAGGAGGGCAAGAAGCAGGTAAGTTCCCTTCCTGGCCAATTTCAGCCACTCCCATCAGAGGCTCCAGCATCCTGAGGCTGCACACGGACCTCAGCCAGCCTCTGCAGCTCTTCTTCAGGCTCCATCTTAGCAGAACCCTGAACTTGCAACTTGCCTTATTTTCCACTTTCTTATAACTAGTAGGAACACAGCAAGACAGGAAGAAACAGAATGAAACCATTACTAAGCTGATTTAAAGTTTTAGCCTATTATGTTTCGATCTCCTTCATTTTCCTTGAGTAAATATTATACAGCTTATGCATCAACAAAAATCCATGAGATTGGTGACATATGTTACCACAGAGGACATCTTATCACTCTAAAGAAAGGTTTCGGTGCTAGGCTCAAAGGCCAGCTCAGGGCTTACTGCGTGCTCAACAGTTTCTACCACTGAGCTAAAGTCTGGGCTGATCTTATCTTTTGTGGTGGAGAATTTACAAGAGGAATCATGTAACACAAGCCCAACCTGATGATAAGCAAAGATAGGAAAGTCCCAGAAACAGCAGCGGAAGGAGCATAAGAATAGATGGACACTGCTTGGTAAAATAGAAATTAAAACCGAATTTGAACTCTATTGAGATGCAATGAAAAGAACAATAATTTATATGAAATTCAACCATTACCGCAGAAGTTGTCGTCATAGAAAAGCTCATAGCATTGAGTATCCTCAGCAGCACAGAAGGGAGACAATAAAAACAGCATCTCAAAATAGCAGAAATATCGGATAATGGAAAATAAGCAGGAAGTTGAGGTTGCCACGTTTCATCAATTTAAAGCCACACTTGACTTTTCCCTTTGACATCTGCAGTTGGGATGTGTCCTGAATTTCTGTTGGTCACGTAACTGTGTGGCTTCTTTGTTATTGGCCACGTCACTGTGGCCTCGTTGTTACAGCCCAGGCGTGTAAGAACTTGATTGTTCTTTTTGCTAACCCAATTGAAATCCCTCTCAGCATGTCAGTCAAAAAGCCATTTAAGCACTCAGTGCTGGCTGGTGTCTGAAACACTCCAAGTGACACTTCCTCTAAGAGATAAGGTGCCTTTGAAACTTGCAGAAAAACCAGGAACAATTTCGGGGACAAACCTGGGACCCGTAGTGTGACACTCGTCCAAGAAATACTGCCTTGCCTCAATGAGGAACGACGCTGTGGCCAGACAGGAACGCCGATGGCTAGGTCCAATGTGACTGAAAGAACTGGTCTCCCTGTGAGGCACATGGAGCAGTTTTATGGTTTCCTTTCATGGACGCAAGAGAGAAATAAGATGAAAACTTATGCCTAAATAAAGCTGAAACTATTCTTCCAAGAAATCTCGAGTAAACAAACTGATAAGAAGCCTTATGTTATAGATTATGTGAAAGGGTTTGTTTTTCAAAATGGTCCAAGATGATGGTGAAATGTGATAAAACAGCCAAATGCTACAGTTAATAAGATGGAGAAAGGAGAGTGGAATGCATAAGTAACTATAAAAAACTAGTTTCTTGCAAAAGCTAGTAATGGATTTATAAACTCTTCATGAGACTGGTGAAGAAGGAGAGAGAGGGCAACAAATACAAGATCTGAGGGAAGGAGAGAGGGAAAACAGGGCTTAAAAAGCGCCAAGGAGCATCTCAGACAACTCATTGGCTCATTGGCAAGCTTTTCAAAAATTAAGAATATGGGCTGGCAAACTTGCGTGTAGTAAATATTTTAGACATCATGAGCTAGAGGGTACTATCCTGGCATTTACGTGCCATCTCAAATTCAAACATTTATTAAAAATTTATAAATCAGATTTTTGCTCAGTCACTGTAGAAAAGGAGATGTTGGGCCAGGCTTGCCGCGGAGGCCACTGTTTGTTTACTTGATCCAGGAGAAAACAATAATCTTCTAGGGGGAAAAAAAAATGCAGTTTGCCAGAAATGACCTGATAAGAGATGGAAATTTTGAATAAAAATTATTGCGGAAGAACGAAAAAGGTTGTATGGTTTAAAAGACCAGAATCAGATAGTTTCACAGGTCAATATTTTGTCTTCAAAGAAAAAAATTGCTTCTTGGCTTTTTGTCTTAGATTAAGCAGTCATCATCTTCTAAGGAAAAAAAAATGTTGGAAAACTACTAAAGATCACAGAAAAAGACGAAAGTATTTCACAGTCATCCAATAAAGACAGTGCACCACTGACACCAACACCAGTTGTTACCCAAATAACACAAATGTATGGACAACACAGAAACGGAAAACAGAACACGAGGGCTGACCTCACAGCCAGCCTCACTAGGTCTGTAGACTCCTGGGAGATGGGGCAGCACATCTCTGGGTGTGCCTGTGGGCAAGCGTCCAGAGAGTAGTGAACACTGGGAGGGCTCACCGTGAAGGAGGAGACTGGAGGAATAAAAGGAAAAAGAGGGACAGCTCCCAAAGTTCCATCTCTTCTGGAACCATGAACCGAACTACATTCCTTCTTAACACTGTTTCTGTCAGGAGTTTAGTTACAGTGGTGAGAAAGGCAACTCATATGGAAAGTTACAATCCCCCACCGAACAAACAAACAAACAAACAAACAAAGCTCAACCAACCAACTAAACCTAAAAGACCAAAACAAACATACAAATAAAACCCCAAACTAAAAACTAACCAAACAAAAAACCCGAAGAAATGAACTGCTTAGTAGAACTAACAGGTAAAGCAGGGGGATTGGATATGTGCAAAGTTATCAGTAGTATTTATCAGATAACAAGTTAAGAGAGAAACCACATGATCAGAGCAGTAAGTACTGAAATAAGTACTCTGATTCTAAAATACTGTGGATAAGCCAACATTTATTAATGAAACAGTGATGCAATAACTGCCTTTATTGTTGAATATTGTTTGGAGGTTTTATCGAATGTATAAAAATAATAAAATAATTTGCATAAACCCCAGGAAAACAAGCTAAATTCGTCTTGTGATTCTGTATCTAAAAGAAAGTCGAGTTTTCAGCCTTTCTGGAACAACTAGGTTATTTGATAATGATAGGAACCAGTTTTCCTTAGGAATAAGAACTTGGAAATGGGAAAACTGTTTTCTCTCACATGAGGGTGCTTTTAAGCTTTAGATACATGTGCTTTGTTTAGAATACCCACCGAGGTTAGGCAGCTGGTGCAGGATGCAAGGGGAGGGGAAGGAGAAGATATTCTAAGGAAGTGGGATTTAGAAAGGGATAAAGGGAAAATTACAACAGGAGGATTAAGTGGTGTGTGGTAAAGGAGGGAATATGGGGAGGGACAAAACCTTCTGAAAAGCCATGTGGAAACCTACTACCGTAGAAGTTTAAATGGAATTACCATGTGATGCCAGGGGGCAATGCCCAATTAGACATCAGATGCTACCAGATAAAATGCCAAGTACCAGTAATGGGTTACATCTTTTTGAGTCATCAGCCAAAGGGTTTCCATAGATTAACCCAAACATTACAGCCTATTACTGCCAATGCTGTTGATTACCCTCCACAATTGGACAGTAGGACCCTATTGCTGAAGACACCACACACTCACATCATAGAACAAATCTAGCTGATATTCAACTGAAAGCATCACCCTATTAGCTAGTTCATAGTACTGAAAGGTGCTATCTTTACATGCTACCAGAGGAGCAAACTAATCATCAGTTTTACTCAGCAGTGAACTTTTTGAACTATGATAATGACTTGCCTGGCAAGATAAGTCCGTTGGTGCAGTAGTGACACCACTGCTATAAGAATAACCTTTTTATTGGATTTAAGGCAGACTCCATGAGCTGAAACTATCTGACACTGGTAGTGAGCCCAAGAACCTGAGATTAGCTTGGTAATGAGTGGGCCCTAGGAGAAAACCTACTATGATTATTCTGCTAAATGAACAGAGCAATAAAATGACTCCTAGTGATTTGATTATTTCTATACCCTTAGATCAGAGCATCTGATGAGCAAACCCTCATCAGAGAAGCTTATTCTTACAATGGATGATAATTAACACAGAGACCAACTACTGGACAATGTGCAGACTGAAAGACTTTGGGGTGCTCATCCCTAATTGGGATCCTTATCAAATTCTTCCCCTCAAGGCTCAGGTATCTATGCCACGAGGATGTGGAAAGATTGGAAGAGCCAAAGGTGTTGTATGACTTTAAGGGAATAGCATTTTCCAGAGACAACAGGGCAGCTGCTTATATGAACTTAGAGACTGTGAGAGCATGCGCAAATCCAACCCCAACAAAACCCCAGCATGTGGGAGCAGAAGTGGACAGAAAGCCTCACTGGACAAGATGCTATTGGCAATTAATTGATAATAGATGGAAAAATCAATTTTCTTCAGTAAAATGATGTTGGGTATATTGGCTCTAAGCTCACAGGAATCCAACTGTGTGTGTGTGTGTGTGTGTGCGCGCGCGCGCGCGCGCGCGCATGTATGCACATGTGTGTTTAAGACACAGAAATGACAAATTGGTTGAGTAGGGAGGGAGGTGGGGGTGGACTTGGGAGGAACTGGGGGAGGGGAAATAATATGATCAAAATATGTTATATGAGCCTCTCAAATAATAAATAAAATCATTTTTATAAAGATAGTTTTAGAAATAGAACTAAGAACATACTCCTTTTGTAATACCAACACAATTTAAATATTTGAAAGAAAGTATAGAATTTATATGAATGAATGGAAGGATTCAAATTGGCATCCGATGGTGTGGAAAAACTTGAGCAGTGCTAATATTGTATCAAATCATGTCGATCTTAGAATGCTGACAAAATGCACCGAAGTCTAAGGCAGACTCTGATGCAGAGACTAATGGGATGAGCTTACATCTCACGGGAAGGGACAGAACAGCCAGCAAATATGCAAGAAGCTGCACAGTGGGGAGGCAGCTGCCTGGCTAAGACGCTAAAGCACCATCGTAAGTCTGTGTGTGGAGGCAGAGGGTAGCTGTACAGATCAGAGCACAGATGGACAATTCACAAATAGATCCCGTTCTATATGAGAATGTTGAATAGGAAAACATGGTGTGTGTTTTTTTTCCAGTAGCAGGAGAATAGTTTATTTAATAATCTGTGGGTACAACAGGCTCTCCATCTGGAAGAAAATTAGCTTGCTCAGTTGTAGGATAGCTTACAAGAATAAACCCCAAGGAATTAAAAGGATGAGACTTGTGGAGACCTTGTGGTTTGAAGGTCGACTCCTAACTCCGTCCCTCCCTCACTCCTCCCAGCATGATGAATGGGGAGCTGAAGGGCAGAGGATGAGACCAGTCACATCTGCCCAGCAGAAAGGAAACTTCAAACCCAGTGAAGACAAAGGGGGTGGGCAGCTGGTAATATCTGCTAGAAAAAGCTAGTGGGTGGGGGAGGGCAGAGGAAAAGCAGGAAGGGAGCGAGGGAGGGAGGGAGACGGAGGCATAGAGAGACAGTGAGAGAGACACAGACAAAGTGAGAGGTATACAGAGGCAGAGAGAGAGAGAGAGAGAGAGAGAGAGAGAGAGAGAGAGAGAGAGAGAGAGAGAGAGATGACAGACACAGAAACTGACACACACACACACACACACACACACACAGAGACAGAGAGATACACACTGGTATAATAATTCATCAACAACAGTCAATATATACAACATAGTACTCCTTTTACTGAGAATCAGGAAATGGCGTTATGTTGGTGACTAACATTCACATCTCACACTATTCTAGTCTGTGGTGCCACCAGGAGCCCATCCTGAGCAGTTGGCTCCAGCAGTGATGTCTGTGCAAGTGGAAGTCACTAAAAACGAGTTTCTCAGAATGTTTGCCCTGTTAAGGGACACATGAGTGTATGTTTGTCATCAGCCGGGATTATTCGTTGTTACTGTAACACAGGATAGTTTTGCTACTTGCTTTCCCGCAGCTGTTTCTTTGAGGACTGGGAGGCTGATTCCATCTTAGGTAGCAAGGAGGAAAATGTCAGTTATTGTGTTAGAAAACTAAGCAAAAACGCTGTGGTCTTTACTCATACGTAAAGACAGCCCCCCCCACCCCCACCCCAGCCGGGTCACTAGAGAGAAGTGTGGGGGTTGAACACCATTTCCCTATGGCCTATGGAGAGTCTTCTAAGACTGGTGGTGAATAGCTGTCCTTGAGTCCCTAGAGATCGGCTGAGTGAAGTCATGGGTGTGGGGGAGGAGGTAAGAGTAGACGCTGGCTGAGCAGCTTGACTGGGGGAAGCCAGTCTACTGGTCCTCAGGTCTGAGCCTGGCTTCGATATGGGAGGAACATCAGCTCTGATCAGGTCCTGGTCCTGGGAGAGGAAAGCAACCTGGCAGGGCTGGGAGTGTCTGAGCTCAGCGGCCAAGGCAATGCCTTGCTGCAGTAAGAGTGAGGTTGGCCATCTAAGGGGCTAATGGGTGCTGGAAAGGGCAGTGGTGGGTGGCTTTCAGGATGCCAGATGACACAGACAAAGAGATATTGAAGAAAGTTGTAAGGACAGGTACAAAGTACATTTAGAGCCTTCAAGATCACCATCTATCTGGCTTCTCTCATGGAGCCAGAGAATTAGCATCCCGAGTGGTGACAAAGTGGCTTATCACTGTCACTAAACACGCCAATTCGCAGAACTTCCCAGGTATCATACGAGGGTATCCGGCTGCTCCCCAGAAAGGGTATCAGAGTGCGGTGACTTGAGTGAAAATGATCCCCACAGCTCACTTCTTTGGAACTCTTTGGGAAAGGACTAGGAGGTGTGGCCTTGTTGGAGGAGGTTGTGTCATGGAGGGTGGGGTTTTGAGATTTCAAAAGCATGTAACAGGCTCAGTCTCTTTCTGCCTCCAACTTGCAGAGAAGATGTGCGCACTTAGCTGCCTGCTGCCATGCTTCCTGCCATGATGGTCATGGGCTCCAACCCTCTGGAACTGTGAGTCCCAAATTAGATGCTTTCTTTTATAAGCTGACTTGGTCATGGTGTCGCTTCTCATTAATAGAAAAGTTAAGTAAGACACAGAGTAAAGGACTGTAGTGTGAGGTTAGACAGGCCAGGCATTGGCCACTGGCTGACAAGGCCCCTGAGAGTTATGTTATGGCCAACATGAAAATGGTAAGACCTAGGAGATCTGCCAGAGGATCCCATAAGATCATGGGCAGGGCGTTGAAAATTGCAGAGTAGGCACTTAGTTAAAGTGAGATTTCCCTCATTCTATGGGAGGTAGTGTCCATGGCCTTCCCTGGGCCTTTGAGTTTCCATCCACTTTGAGTCAAGCTTACCTGCTCCTTTCCAGGGGTGGGGTAGGAGGAGCTTAACAAGCTGTAGTTCAAAGTATGGTTCTGATTTTGCTCTCGGTTGCTTTGCCAAGAGTGGCACCGGGCACACAATACCTCTCAGTGCTGCAGAACGAATGAATCATTTACTTGTTATCAGTCATCTGCTTTGAGTCAGCCATTAGATTGTGCAGTTGGCACCTGACAGTTACTGTCGTTTGAGCCCTCTCATCTTTTCCATGCATAGTTTCCCACAAAGGCTTGCCACATTGTGAGGTCACTGCTGGCTTTCAGATCCTGCATCACTCTATTCATGTTAACATGCACACAAAGCCTGAGTTAAAAATCATATTTTCCTGTAACGTAGGAAGAAAGGTTTTGTAGGGACTGTTAGAAATAACTGGCCACTGGAAACTTACTTAATTGGCACTTTGCTATGATTTCTTGGCAATCGTCCTGTTTGTTCAGGAGGTTTGCAAGGTGTGCAGAAGCCACAAATAGAGTTCAGATGTAATGGAATTCTTAGGAAAACAAAGCTGAACACTTAGTGAGGTTTAAATGTTGCTACAGTTTGGCAATAAATATCTATTAATTTATATCTTGCCAGTTCTTTTCTTTATATTTGGGAGTCGGTGGCCTCCAACATTCTTGAAGTCCCTGAAGGGGGCTTCCATCCATGGATGGATGATGGATGGATGGATAGACAGATGAAATGCCTTTGAACGATTATAGACTTAGCATTCCCATGACTTATTCTTGCCAAGGGTGGGTCTGGTTGCCATCTTGAAGGAGCAAGGACATCTTAGGACATGTTCCTAATTCTTGCCTTTACTCTCCTCATCCCTATTCCTCCTGGTAGCTTCTCCCTGCCTTTCTGCTTTGTTTTCATCCTCAGCATTAAAACATACCCCATGATATTGTGTGGATCAAGGCCATGGTTCCTGATTAATAACATACACTGGGCTGTATCATTCAGTTCTTGCATGCATAGGTGAAAACATTTTGTGTTTCTTACAAAGGAAGGCTAGTGAGTGTGAGTTGAAGGTAAGAAACAGCAGATTCATTCTTTGGGTCAACTCAAAGTCATCGCCCCTTCTCAGGAGATGTGCTGGGCTTGCGGTAGGAGAGGGCAAGAATCAAGAAGTCACAGAGTCTCTCCTCAAGTGGCACTGGACTCCTGTTTCTGTGGTCTAGAGAGCAGATGACAGAATAAGGTGAGAGGGATAGAAAAGAGGGCTGCTATGTGAAGACACGTTTATCTAATTTCACCATTAGATGCCTGACAGCAGACGAGGGCCAAGAGTGAGGGGTCATCTACAACCTGAGGCTCGACAGAAGTGTAAGGATCCAGGCTCCATCCAGACCTGCCCAAGGAGCAAGTGCACTTGAACAGCTCCTGGCTGAATTGTGGGGATATAAAGGCTCTGGATGGGGGCATTAAGGCCAGAATGTTCTGATTAGGAGGCTTTCATCCGCTCTCACAACTGGTGCCCCTTCCTGAAGCTGCTCCATAGCTGGGGCGTTTTAAACAGAAATTCATTACAGAACACACAGTGGTTAATACTGACTGGCAACTTGACTGGCTCCCCAGTCACTTAGGAGATAAGCCTCTGGGCGTGGCTGGGCGAGATTATCTAGATAGGAGAGCCTTTTGGCATCCTCTGAGGGATTTTTTTCTAGCTTAGGTTAGCTTCTGGGCTTGACTATGGGAGACTATTTAGGGGCTTACTGAGGTGGGAGGGTCCAGTTTAACCGTGGGAGGTAGCATTCCATGAGCCCGTGTCCTGGACTGAATAAAAAGGTGAAGAGGACTGACCTACAGCACTAAATGGCTCTCTGTAGTGAATACAATGTGATCGCCTGTGTTAAGCTCCTGCCACCGGGGCATCTGTGCCATGCATTGCACCCTTCAACTGTGAGCCAAGACGAACCTCTCCTCCTTCAAGTTGCTCTTACTAGGCGTTTTGCCAAAGCAAGGTGACAAGTAACTTGATTTCCTTTTCTAAGTGTAGGGGCTGGGCTTCATCTTGGAGATTGCTCTTGACTGTAAAGTTCTTTGATCCTGTGATATGGCTTCAAATACCAGAACCATGAAGTTGAGGAACATCTTGCCCATCACCAAATCAAGTAACTTCACCCACCTCATCTTGCCACCGGATCCAACCCTTTAACCATACATATCAGATATGTCTTCAGATGATTGCCTAAGTTAACCTTGGGCATCTTGAGTGATAGAAGACGTAGTGGCTACATAGCCAGTGGATTGCATTATTTTTTCAGGAGGTTCTTATGTTTCTAAAAATTTGTTCACATATTTATGACTCCACATGGTCAAACTGAAAACTAAGAGGCATTAGGATCAAAACAGAGCTGCTCTCTCATTACCCCAACCATGTCAGAGTCTTTGCCTCTTGGTGTGTGTGCAGCTGTACAGCCGTCTTCCCTTGGGTGCAGTTGAGTCCTGTGACTTATTTCTAAGCCATGGAATATGTCACTCTTGTTATTACATTACATTATGTGTTAACAGCGAGGTCACGTCCGCATTATGTTAGCTACATTATGCAGAACTCCCTGTCCTGAGCTGTCTTGCTGCCTCCACTGACTTCACAGCCATGGGGAATAGAGTTTACTGTCAGCCTAAAGAGGTTTGGAAGTTATAACCTTACAGTTGAGTTTCCAGACGAGAACCCACCTCTGACACTTTGATTACATCTTCTCTGAGGATCCCGCCCAGCCATTCCTGACTTTTTGACCCACAGAAATTGTGCAAGAATAAATGCATATATTTTTAAGTTGAAAGATTTGTTAGATGGCATAGAAAACTTACACACTAAACTTATACACTATATAATCATCATGAGTTTCTGTAAATTTAGTGATATAGTAAATAATGTCTACTGTGCTAGGTTCTTACAAAGATTATACACGCCTAGTAGATGCTCAAATAAGTTGGTTGTTTATTTTTGTTATTGTTCTTCTTGCATTTTCTGAGTGTCTTTCTAGTCAGTGACATGCAAATATCATCTCCATGTTCTGACTACATTTCTTTGTGTCAGTCAGCCTTCTCCCCCCTGCCCCGCCCCCCACCGCCTCCATCTAGTCCCTACCTGTACCAGGTAACTGAACAGGTCCTTGTCATGGAAAGTAACGACAGTGCCAGCTCCATCCTGCCAGCAGTGTCTTGGAGCTTTAGATGATTTTGCTCTCATTGATGATTCATGCTTTGAAACACCGCTTCTCTTTGCTGCCCTGTTTGTTTGCTTGTTTGTTTATTACTGCCTTTGGCTGACATCTTTTGCTTGAGACTCCTACAGAATCTCTCAGTTCCAAAGAGCCTGGTGCTATGTCCTTTACTCTGTACATACTCATTGTTTTTGAGATAAGGTCTCATTATATAGACTGGCCAGGAACTCCTGGGCCTCCTGCCTCAGGCTCCTGAGTGCTAGGATAACGGGAGTGCACCGGCACACCGAGATCTGTACACAGTCTTGTCTTATATGAAATCCTCTTATTTTAAAATCAGTGCTGTTAAGTAGCTGCTTAACACATACACTGCTGCCTCCCAAATCCATGGGTCCTTCTCAGCTCATTCCTCAGAGTCCAGACTCATCTGTCCGGTGTTCTCTTGTTCCAACCCAAGCTTAGGGACTCCAGCCTAGTTTCTTGCTTTCACTCATTGTTTGTACCTCCGTCCACAAATCCTATGTATGCTAGCTTAATAAAACATGTCTCAGATGTGGCCGCTTGTCTCCATTTTTATTTACACCACTCTAGCCCAGCCTTGTGTGAGCAACCATCGAGTATGACAACATCCTCTTAGCACACTGTTCTTCAGGCTACAAGTAGTCGTTTAAATATTTTTTAAAAATTTTGTCTCTGTGACTCTACTTCTTAAAGACTTTTAATGGCATATCTTTCCATTGTACTTAAAGTAAAATTAAAAATTTAAAGGTCCCAATGTGCTCTAGGCGGGGAGCTTTCACTGCGTTCCTGGCCTTTCCAATCTTCCTGCCTCTTATTCACTCTAGAGATAGTGGGTGTCTTATCATTCTGCAACTGTTAGATTTACACCCAGTCCTCTATTGCTTTCTTTTCTTTCTTTCTTTCTTTCTTTCTTATATACAAAATAGCCCATTGAATGTCAAAATGTAGAAGAACATTTTGAAAGCCTTAAAGACATCATTGAACCCCGATAGCCATCTTGCAAACACGTGTTAAATGCAGTTGAGATGACAACAGAATGAACAGCCATGAGCAAGTTTGCCCTTCGGAGGCCGTGGAAATGCACCACAGTTACGTTGATCTGAAGGCATAGCTGGATTTGTAAATTTTTAAAATGGAGCAGGGGCTACTTCTCAAAACTCTCAATGGCTCCACGTTCTGGACTGATACCATGAGAGTAGGGCCATGGTGTTAAAATACTGGGGATAGCAGGTTGGCTAGTGATGGCATGAATAGTTCCCAGATCAGAGAGACGTGTAACAAGGCTCTCTGCTGAGCTGGTTGTTCAACATGAGTGGTCACCATCGGTGCTTGTAATTTTCTTATTGCTAATTGGACAAAGGCTTGTGTTGTCTGTCACTTTCTGCATTTGTTTTTTTTTGCTTCAGTGCACTCTTCAATAAAGCAATAAGGTTATGGTAGAAAGAAAGTTCTGTGTGTGTGTGTGTGTGTGTGTGTGTGTGTGTGTGAGAGAGAGAGAGAGAGAGAGAGAGAGAGAGAGAGAGAGACAGAGAGAGAGACAGAGATAGAGAGAGACAGAGACAGAGAGAGACAGAGACAGAGAGACAGAGACAGACAGAGAGACAGAGAGTAGGGGAGAAGGGGAGAGGTGGGGGGAGGGGAAAGGTGAGTGAGTAGGAGGGATGAATGCAGATCTATCTCTTCCAGAGATGACAGGATCCAGTGAGCGATATTGAATCCAGGAGGAAAACACTGCTCTTCCTGCGTGCTGCAGAAGAGTGCATCAGCATGGTCCCCTCAGGAGGACCCCTCCTACTAAGCTCATATATAAACACTGAAAACTGTGGAAACAAAGCCAGGTCTCAGACCCAGATCTCCCTATTGAGATATAAATTTCCATTGGGTGCATGGGGATATAAGACCCTTTGTGTCTTCTGTCAAAGAAATGAACGAGCTGCCTGTGTTTAGTGATTTGCTGAAGAGAACAGGTTGGTTTGGTAAGATTCTACCATCCCTGTAGAGAAATTTAAATTTAGAACATGCTGCCCTGGCAAGGGATCATATCCAAAGACCTAGGACTGTGTGAACCGGCTAGAATACAAACGCATCCAGGAGACACAGGCAAGCAGACCTGAGTTCAAGGCCAGCCCTGAACAACTTTCAGGTCAAGAAAAGCTGAGGCCCAGGCATGGTGGTACATGCCATTAATCCTAAACAGTGAGATAAAGTTAGTTTATAGAAGAAAGCATCCATCTTAGAAAGTGATGTCTAATGAGTGGGAAAAAAAAATGACACCTCAGAGATTTGACAGGATAGGATATGCCCAACTCTCACCAGAAGAGAGATGAAAAGGAAGCTACTACCTAAAAAGCATTGCAGAGGGGGTGGTGGGGGGAAGAGGAGGAGGAAGAAGAGGAGGAGGAGGAGGAGGAGGAGGAGGAGGAGGAGGAGGCAGTTTTACCCAGAGAGTTTTACAGGAGAGACCAAAGGCAGAATGAGCCAGAGAGTGAGAAGGAGCCAGAAGATTAGAGCAGATTGCTGAGTTAGTTTGAGGCCAAGCAAAGCAATTCCAGGGCCAAGAGGGAAGCCACATTGAACAAGTCATCTGGGAGAGGAGCTGAACCAGAACCGCTAAGTTGAATAAGCCAGCTATGAGCTCAGAAAGAGCAAGAAAGGGTGAGCTTATTAAGCAGTAAG
Source organism: Acomys minous (assembly GCF_964271855.1). Taxonomy (NCBI): domain Eukaryota; kingdom Metazoa; phylum Chordata; class Mammalia; order Rodentia; family Muridae; genus Acomys; species Acomys minous. The sequence continues at coordinate 27,530,034 of NC_140495.1, forward strand.
TCTCAGAGGCTGAAAACATTCTAGGCCTAGGTTAGATTTTATGGGGGTTAGAAGCTTTCAGGACTAGGCCTAGGTTAGCAGACAGAGGCAGTATTCCCCCAAGACAACTGAAACAGGCAAATAAAAGTTCATTTTACATTTACCTTCAAGTCGAGGCACCTTAGTCCCTGGACCACCATCCAGTTCAAGTCTTTTTCACATGGCATGAGCTCGAGGAAGCTTAGTGTCAACCTGTCAGATCTTGAAGGAAGGACTGGACTGCCTGACATCAGGTCTCCAAGCTGTCCTTGCTGTCCCCAGGACAGGCAGGCTATGGATGATGCCTTTTCTGATGTGACTTTAACATTCTTTGCTTCTAAGCCCCCAAATCATTAAGTTTCTTCTTTTATTATTTGTGTCAGAAAATCCACCTCCTTTTTGGGCATAGAGCGGAAGACAAGAAAGGATCTTCCTTCATGGGAAACAGTACTTGATATTAGACCACATTAGTCAATGGCGTGGCCTCTATAGCCAAATAAAAGAGTGATGAATCTGTTTTCTTTACTGACCAAGCTTTTGCCTTGGGCTAGTTCTTCAGGTCCTATGAATCTGTTTATTTGAGGAACGAGGACAGTCATGAGAGACATCAGGCACACAGAGCCCAGCCTGCATGTCACCCGCTGTGTGTCCACTCAGTGTTAACCACACTGGCGTGTCCAGGTGTCTGGCAGGGTTCTCTCACATTCTTACCCATCTTTCAGATTCCGTCTCTGTAAGCCCTCTTGTCCTACAGCTAGGTCTCTGGCGTTGGCCAGGGAATTAGTTCACAGATGTCCTGCCTCCATTTGCCTCTCTGGGCTTCTGCTTGCCTTTCTCAAGCCTCGATTCTCCATCAAATTCTTCAAATTCATCCACCGATGGAAGCCAGCCCGTGGCTAGTGCAAGAACGGAAGTCGCCGTTCTCTGCGCAGTCACACTTTTTTTTTCCAGGAAGTCTCTTTCTCAACATCATCTGCCAATCTGCAGTAGAGAAATGGCTTGGCTCAGGCCTCTTTTCCTCCCTCTCTTGTGTTCAGTGTCTCACCAAGTGTCCCCTGGCTCCTGTACTCTGCTCTCTTGTCCCATGGTTCCTACAGGGTATTCCTAACCAGCTTCCTTGTCTCCACTTCCTGTTTTTGGCTCCGTCTTTTAGTCCGTTGCTCTTAGCTACCCACCTTGCTTAAAGCTGCTCTGGTGCTTTGAATGCAAATGGCTTGGTCCCAAGTTGGTGGAACTGTTTGGGAAGGATTAGGCTTGGTTTTGTTGGAGAATTGTCTAACAGAAGGATTGTCACTGGGAGTGGGCTTTGAGGCTTCAAAGGGTCCATGGGATTTCCAGAGCTCTCTCTCTCAGCTGGTGGATCAGATGTAAACTCTCAGGTACGGCTCCAGCTCCATGCCTGCCTGTTGCCACGCTCCCCACCGTGAGGCTCATGGCTCACCCTCTGGAACTGTGAGCCCCCAAATAAATTCTTTCTTCTATATGTTGACTTAGTCAGGATGTTTTGCCGTGGTACTAGGAAAGTAACAAATGCGGCTTCCAGTGGCTCCCTATTATCTCAGGGTAAAATCAGAGTTCCGTAACAGCCTGTAGCATCCTTCCTGGTTTGCCCAGCCCTCTCACTACCTGGTTTCTCGGTCTGACCTCACACTTCAGCCACAGTGGAATAATTTCCCTGGTTAGATGGGCTCTAGTTTGTACATTCTTCCCTCTGGAATACACTTGCTCTGTTTGTTCCCCCAGTTTGCTTGTTTCTTCAATATTCAGCTCAGTTGGCACTTTCAGAAAGACTTCTCAACTCTACCCTTAGATGCAACCCAGCCTTCTCTCCCTTTGCATCCCAGGCCTTTCTTAATCCAAGCTCTGTTCATGTTCTATAGGTGACTATGGGATTCACTGATGCCGCTTGAATGCTTTAATGGTGACTGTGGAGAAAGGAAAGAACAGAAAGAAAAAAAAAGAAGATAACCATCATTTCTATGGGAATAAATCTAGGAGGAAGATTTTCACGTACAACATCTACACATTGCTATTTCTATGCAATGAGCAGCCTGGACTCCATCACTGCTATCTACTCATAGTGAACATGTCGTTGCTCACTGTGCCCCTTTCTAGCCAGCCCTCCAGGCTCAGGGCAGCCTGCCTCCTAGGTTCTGCCTTTCTGAAAGAGGAGGTAACCTAGAGGCTTAGGTCTCTTTGTTCTAGGACTAATAGGCAACGTAGGAGAATAACTGCCAAGCTGCATTGAATGCCAGCTCTGACCTGTCTCCCTCATCAGAACTGTTCGGTTTGTTTGCAAGGCCGAGGGCCTTTGCCATGGTTAACACCCCCTCTTGCACCTCACTTTCTCTTGCTAGCTACTTGTTCTGCATACCAAAAGAGAAATTTTGACAAAAAACAAACAAACAAACAAAAAACCAAAACACGAGTATATTTGTAGACCTGGAGTGATTTTTGAAAGCTTGTGGGCTTTTACCCCGCCCCCCTCCTTTTTTTTTTTTTTTTTAACAGACTGTGAAGACTCCCTGGTCTCTAATTTATGCCGAACACATTTCGGTTCTGAACAGCTCTGATCGACTTACTTTCCAGAGCATTTATCTTCAGCACACAAAGGGAGTTGTAACATAGCCTTTACCCAGCCAGGTACATTTTCAGGATTTTGTCTTTTGTTTCCTTAAATGATGGAATTAAAAGGACAGAGAGGAAAGTAAAGGCAGCCTGCAGCAGGAGAATGTGCCTGCCCTGCCGGCTGTTTTGCAATTGGTTCCTATAGGTCAACAATTAGCTTTACATGCTCCCTTGTGCCTATTGTTTCTGTGAAAGACCTCTTAAAGTGCCAGGAAGCATGTGTCATTCTTTAAGTGGGTAAACTTGGCAAGGGAGGGGAACATATTTGCCCAAGGGCGTGCAGGTAGGGAGCAGAAATTTGGCCAGCAAATACCCTCTCGCAGCTCTAGCCTTCAAGGTTTGGCTATTTAGCATGATCTGACTTTTTAAATTTATTTATTTCTTCTTTGCATCCACCATAATTTATCAGCCATTGTCCTTCTTTGTGATTAGCCAGACTGCTTTCCTCCTCCTCCTCCTCCTCCTTCTTCTTGTTCTTCTTCCTCCTCCTCCTCACAAACACCAGAGATTTTACTTCCTTTGAAGCCAGCCTCAAGAGGCTTTAGTTCCCAAGCTCACCATCCTGAGGTACAAAAGGCACAGTGATTGGGACACACACTCCTTCAGACCATTGCAGATGTTTTCTCCCAGTGTCACAGCTGGAAGATGCCTGTGAGCCCCAGCATCTACTGCATAGCTGTTCATATCTTGGCTACATGTTCAAAAGAAAATTCTTGGACTTAGGCCCCCAACCCTGGAGGTTTGTGTTTAGTTGAGGGTAAGGCTGAGGCACGGCTGGTCTAGAAAATCTCCTTGGATGACTTTAATGGGTGATTAGAATAAAGGACCGATTTTTTTTTCCCTTGGCTGTTTTGTCAGTTTGGTGCAAAACCACTTGACCCTGAAATGCTGGTTTTGCAGACATGGCCAAACCTGTCATAACTGTCTTCTCATGTAAGTCACATTTATTATCCTCTGCAGATGCTGAGGAAAAGATGGCTTAGCCTGGGGAATTGTAGACGGAAGATACAGTTCCTCAGTAGGAGCTGAGAGGCACATGGTGAAAGGAATTGCAAGAGACGAAAGGAATCCCAGAAGCATCATATGAAATGGGGGATGGGTAGAATTTGAATGCAACAAGCCTCTGAAGTGGGGAGACTAAGGCTCTTGAACCTGTCAGAAGTCCTTAAAATGAAACGGCGGATAAAAGAGACTAGTAGTTATAATTAGTTTAGTATCTTCAGATGCCTTGGGTAAAGTTAGTTCATAATAAAGGAACTCTGTAGCCGTGTGTGTGTGTGTGTGTGTGTGTGTGTGTGTGTGTGTGTGTGTGTGTGGTGTGTCAGAACTTCTACGGGCCAGGGACTGATAAGAAGGGGGTGACATCTTGCATCAGGAACTACCAGTCATTTTCACTTTGGGAGCCTTTGGTCAGGGTTCCACACAATCATCTGGTAATGGACTTTGGGGTTAAAATTTTTTTTTCCTCTTGTTTTTATTACGCCCAGTGGCAGAGCACTGTCTGAGAAAGAAGCATCCCAAGGCAAAAAGATTCTCGGCCCTTCCTCCAGCCCTGGCTTTCTTCTGCTTTTTTATCTTAGTTTCTATCCATCTCTTCACTTCACTTGTCCATCATGAGGCAGTGAGGTCAAGTGGCCGTAACCTCAGGTAATCTATTTAAGATAAATACAATGTTCTGTATAGAGTCATAAGGAAAATGAGCCATGGACATGCTAGGGACTGCTCTGCAGGCAGATGAAATGTGGCCATCTACCTAATGATACGCCAACCAGACAAGGACTGCAACCCACATCGCTGCTTAGACCTTACATGTCTCCCCCAAACTTTCAGGCCTTCCTAGCTAGGCCTGGGGACTTCCTGTGATTTTTTTTCCCTCCAGTTTGTTCTAATATGAGTGCTGTGGTCTCTTGTCACCAGCTTCCAGTGCCGGGATTCGGGTGGAAATTGCCTCTCACTGCCCTCCCCATGAGATACACATATCCCAGCTCCAAGGTCTAGGCATGCTTCCCAGGCCTGTCCAGGCTATCCCTTTGGCTCATTGGCCAGCATAGGCATGGTCACTGGGTCCAGTGTGGTCCAGGGAAACCTAGTATAGGGATTTTGTTAAAACTATGGCGGAAGAGGCTCTCGTCTGCTGGGTTTGCTAAGATGGTGACCAGAAACTGCCTTCAGGGTGTGGTTTCTTGAGAAAGGGATACAGAATAGAAGAAAGCAAAGCCAAGAATATATCCACCTACCAGACGTTGCAACTGGACTTCTCAGTGATTCTAGCCAACGAAGCCTACATTCTGCTGCCCGCCCCAAGCCTGAGAAAGCTGTATCTTTGTTACTGACCATCTTTTCATGAAAGGTCCCTAGTAGGTGCCTTTTTGCATGCTGCAGTATCCCAGTCCACTGCAGACAGACTGTCCCATTTTCTTAGGGATAAGGTGTTGGGCATCAGTGTGCGGTAAGTCCATATAAGACATGATTCTGTGTTTAAAAGCTGACAGATGAGGTACAGGCAAGGTGGGGCTAAGGCTTGCTTTTGAACAGCAGTTTTCCATCTGGAGATAACTCTCCAGAGTGATCTGGGGAGCTTAGGTGAAGGAGGAGACTGGCAGTGTGTATCTTCTATGCGCTTGGCATTGTGTCACAGGCTCAGTGTGTGCTACCTGCCTCATGTCTTACAAAAACCTTAATTATATTATTATACCTGCTTTATAGGCCAGAAAACCATATCAGTCGCCAGCTATCAAATAATGTGCTTCAACTCTTCTGGATTCTATTTTAGATGCTATGCTCATAACTTGTAAGTAGATCATAATCAGAATTTCACAGATAACGAAATCAAGGCTCAGAAAAGTTGCGTAAATTTATCATGACCACACATGAAAAAATGGCCACAAGGGTGATGACATCACTAAGGACTGGGCTTCAGCCATACAGGACAGTGACTTGTTGGAATACAGTCTAGGCATTAGGACCATTTAAGCTCTGAAGAGTTTTGTGATCATACTCCGTCTTACATGTTTGTAATTGGGCGTGTAACACTGGCGGCTAACGTTTATATTGCCAGGTATACAGGGAGGCCTAGATAGAGACCCAGTTTGGAAGTCGAGGTTGATGTTAACGAGATCCTAACTTCTAGGCTCATTATAGGGACTGGGGGAGATAACTGGGGTAATGGAAGCCTGTGTCTGGCACGGGAGAGGGAGCGTCCAGAGAAGCGTTATCACATGGCGCTCACTCGGACCGCCCCACCTTAGGCCTTAGCATAGTGACCGCCTTAGTTAGGTCCTCTGCTCAGAGTACTTGCATAATAATATTTAAAATAATTATATGCCCTAGGCTTTATAAAGATTACAAGAAGGAATGATTAAGTACCATTAAAGTAACTTTTGTTCACCTGATTTAATTGTCATCTTGGAGGCTTACTGCCTCCATCTGCTAAACTGGAGGCTTCTAGCCTCCATACAATCTAATTTAGGACTAGGATGTTTTCAGCCTCTGAGACTTACTGCTGAGTAAGTTCACCGTTTCTGGCTCTTTTAGAACTCTGATTGGCTGGTTTAGCTCAGCTGTTCTGGCTCAAAACTCTTCTCCAAGCTGACTGATTTAAATTGCTGTCTCTCCTCAGCTTCTGACTGAATTGCTCTGCATGGCCTCATACTGACTTTGGCAGTATGTCCTAGTCTTCTGGATCCATCTTATTCTCTGGCTCATTCTGTCTTCACCTTTGACTAGCTTGTTCTCTCTTCAGTCCTGAACAGAATGAGCATACCTTCAGTTACTAGCTCACAAAATGTGGGCCTGGCCAGGCTCAGTGTGTTTGTTGGAGTCTATCGTATTTTCTTATGTTACAGGAGTTCTGGCGTTGCCTGGGCTAGTCACTGACCCGCACCATGTCCTGTGGCAACCTGGGCCTCATACTGAATCATGCGAGCCCATTTCACACAAGTCTCTTTTCCTGAGTTAGAGGTGCTGTGCATGTTCAAGTCAGCTTTACAATGCAGCCGCTCAGAATCAGTCTGATGAGCACTCCTTCGTGCCGTCACTCTTGTTTCTATCCCACAACCGGGACCCTTGTGGTAAGCTGAGTAATGGCTTTCAGAGATGTTGGCTTCCTAGTCCCTGGACCTTGCCGGTTCCCTCTTCCACGGTAAAGATGTTCTATAGAGGTGAATAGGGATGAGAGAGAGGAAATGCACTGGGCTATGCAGGTAAACTCATTGTAATCCAAGATTCTTAAACAAGTGGGAACTAGAAAGATAAGTGTAGGGCCGGGCGTGGTGGCGCACGTCTTTAATCCCAGCACTCGGGAGGCAGAGGCTGGTGGATCGCTGTGAGTTCGAGGCCAGCCTGGTCTACAAATTGAGTCTAGGACAGCCAAGGCTACACAGAGAGACCCTGTCTCAAAAAAAAAAAAAGATAAGTGTAAACGTAACTTTTATTCTCCTGGCTCAACTGTTGTCTTGGAGGCTTACTGCCTCCTTCTTCTAGCCTAGGCCTAGTCCTAGAAGCTTCTAGCCTCTGTACAATCTAACCTAGGCTTAGAATGTTTTCAGGTTCTGACACTTAACTGCTTAATAAGCTCACCCTTACTTGTTCTTTCTGAGCTCTGGGCTGGCTGGTTCAACTCAGCTGTTCTAGCTCAAACTCTTCTCCCAGCTGATTTATTTAATCTGGCTTTCTTCTTGGCCTGCAATTGCTCTGCTGGGCCTCAAACTAACTCAGCAGTCTGCTCTAATCTTCTGGCTCCTTCTCATTGTCTGGCTTGTTCTGTCTTCAGATAAGAGTTGGAAACAGAAACAAGGAGTTGAGTGATCCAAGGAAGAGTGACAAGCAAGGGATTCTGGCATCTTCTAGAAGCAGAAAGGGCCAAGAGACAGCGATGCATTCAGAACTTCGGTGGAACCAATTCTGCCTACAGCTAAGCTCTGGACTGCCTAAGCTCTAGACCAGTTGCAGCTGGTTTTGGACTTCTGACCTCTTGTTCTGTGAGGTAGCAAGCTGTGTGTTCGAAACAACGAAAGGAGATGCAATTGTTTACAATAGGAGTAAGAAACCAAGACATGCTCCAGATGGAGGCTTGGGGTTGGGACTCCTTTTTCCTCCAGTGACTTCCTTCTGCCATGAAATGCCATGGGCTTGCAAAAGTGTGTGAGTTGACTTCCTCTGTGCTGTATGGATGGAGTTCATGAATCCAGGTTCTAGAAGACTCTGCTCTTCGCTTGCAAGATCTTTTTTCTTCTGCCACAGGAGTGTATTACTCAACCACCAGAGGTAATGGTTAAATCTGCCCTCTTGTTTATTCATTGGGTTTTGTGGCAATTGAAGAGTTTTCAGACTCGGTTGACAGACTCAAAGTTAAACACTTAATTCAGATTTCCATGTTGTCATGTGAAGGTGGAAGGGCAGCTGATGGGTCCCAGAGAGCCTTGGGGGTGGTGAATTCACTAGAGACCTGGCCTTAGGCAGATGGGATGGTGACGTGACTCATGTGTAATTAGGCCCAATTAAAGTCACAAGAGTCTAATGGTCACATTGGATTTTACACAACTGTCATTAGGCATATGTAATGCTGGTGGCTGATATTTATATTGCTATTTGGGAGCCCTTTTTCCATAACAGGGAAAGAAAATTATCATAAGGTTGCTTTGTAGCTATGACATCATCATAGCTATGATGTCATATATATATATGACAACAAGGAGAAGGAGCAGTAGATCAGAGAATCTTATAGGTATTTAGTTAAGAACAGCTGTTTTCCAGTGAAGGCTCTTGTTAGCTTATTTATGTATATTTCTTTCTTTATGGTATCTGTATGTGTGTGTGTGCATGGTCACATGTGTGAGTCTATGTATAGGAGGTCATAGGTCAACCTGATGTCATTCTTCAGGCACCAGGAACCATCTATCTTGGCTTTTGAGACAGAGACTCTCATTGGCCTGGTGCTCACTGATTAGGTGAGGCTAGCTGGTCAATAAGCCCAGGGACCCTCCTGTTTAATCACTCTCTCACAGCACCTGGGTTACAGGAATACGATCCCATTTTTGTTGTTCTTGTTCTTGTTGTTGTTGTTTAAAACATGAATTTCAGGATCAAACTCGGGTCCTTAGGTTTGCATGGCAAGCATTTTATTGAATAAGCTAGCCTCTCCCATCCACCCCAAGTCCAGTAGTCCTGCTTCTCTCTCTTTTTTTAAAAATTTATTTATTTTATTTATTGCATATGAGTGCTTTATCTGCAGAAGAGGGTATCAGATTACATTATAGATGGTTGCGAGCCACCATGTGGTTGCTGGGAATTGAACTCAGGACCTCTGGAAGAGCAGGCGGCGCTCTTAACCACTCAGCCATCTCTCCAGCCCTAGTCCTGCTTCTTTTCTCTTTCTCCTCTTCCTTCTTTTTAAAGAAAGGAAACATTTAGTGGAGATCATCAGAGGGGACTTATGGGGGTTGGGCCCGCTTTGGGTGCTTGAGGGCTGGGAGTTGGGATCACAGCCCCTAGGTTTCTCCTCCTTGTCTACGGTGGCCCCTAAGGAAACTGATATTTCAGTCCTTCCTGATGACCAGCTGGGTTGCCTCGCAGATTCCTGCTGCCCCCTCCCTGCCCCCCCAGCCCCCCTGCCCTCCCGCAACCCCCCCAGGACTCTCCCCTCAGGACTGTGCTGGGACAGTCTTGCCACTCCCAACTCTGTGGGGTCCTCTCTTTGTGCTCCCTGCCACCACTTCGGCCGTGCATTCCAGAATCTGTTCTTAAACTGGGCACAATGCAATTGATTAGGATTTATTTATCTCAATTACAATCACAGTTGAGTTCTGTTTCTTAGAAATGCCACTCTGGGCCTTTTGATTGGAGTTCTGCGTGTTCCCAGTCCCTTCGGTCACACATCTGCCATCGTTTGGTTTATTTTCAGACAGCTGAATATTCACGCATGTTGATGGCTTTGCTGCTGCTGGTGTCAGGCGGACTTCTGAGTGGTTCTGGGTGCCAGAGTCACTGCCATGTTTTCCTCTATATGCAGTGATTCTACATCTGAGCAGGAATGCCTGCTGTACTCATGGGATACACACAATATCATCTTAAAGGAGGGGCAAGCAAAATATGCCTTCACATTTCCCCAATCCTGAAAGGAGGAGCTATCTTGAGTAGAAATTGGGCCCAGAGTTGTCAGAAACAGACAGAGGCAGGAGCCCGAGTTCATGAAGCATGCAAGCTTTATTTTCCTTTGTTAATTTAGGTGCAAACAACAAAGTTTGAACACTGTGCCGCTTTGAAGAAGAATGCTCCTCCCCATAGGCTTATATATTTGAATTTTTGGTCCCTGTTTTGAGAAGGATTTAGGAGGTGTGTCCTTGGGGGAGGCAATGTATCCTTTGAGGTGGGCTTTGAGGTTTGAAATTCCCTGCCACACTCAATCTCTCTCTCTCTCTCTCTCTCTCTCTCTCTCTCTCTCTCTCTCTCTCTCTCCCTCTCTCCCTCCCTCTCCCTCCCTCCCTCCCTCCCTCCCTTCCTCTCTCTCTCTGCCTGCTACCTTTGGATCAGGGTGTCAAGTTCTCAGCTACTGCTCCAGCACCCCGCCTGTCTGCTTCCTGACGTGATGATCATATCTCTAAACTGTAAACAAGCCCCCATTTAAGTGCTTCCTTTTTATAAGAGTTGTCTTGGTCACGGTGTCTCTTCACAGCAATAGACCAGTAAGTCAAACAAACACTCGGGGACACCACCACAGGGCATGATATTCAGCCGGGCAGGCGTTCCGTCTTCCTGGCACTGGACTAGCTCAGCTTTGCTTGCCTTAGTCCCTATATTTCTTCCTTTATTTTAACCAACTGCCATTTTAGCCTGGTCAGTGGTAACTTTTTTTTTTTCTTTTGTGATTGTATTGAATGGAAAAGCATGTTGAAAAAATAATCCTCCCTGTCCTTTAGGGGCTGTGCATGCATTACAGCTTCCAGTCTTTTTTTTTCCCCCCCTCCTGCTTACTTTTCTTCTTCACCTGGCTCAGATGTATTCATCTATGTGTACACAACTCCTTATCACAAAGCCACATGGAGAGAATGTTGTCTTGCCTCTCACAGCATCCATGTTTGTTCAGAGCCGTTCAGCCCCGAGCCTGCTCCCCGCCCAGGGGTCCCTGCAGTCCTACTCATCTGTGCTATTTGCTTTCAGCACTTGAACTTGACCTGCTGTGCTGTCCTTGAGAAGATCTGCTCAGAGTGGAAGATGCGTAGTTGGGCTAATTGATTAGGAGGGGTTAGGGCTACTGTCAATGCTTGTGAAGTGCTGTCTGGAGAAAACGAGCTAGTAATTGCCCTGGTTTCCACACGTCCAGTGGGTGTCAGAGGGAGGAGCTGCCACTGCAACAGTGTGATAACTAGAGGTCATTTTCATCGAGTGCCAAATGGAGTCAGGAGTCTTTTCTCTTCTTAATGTGGATAGGTCACTGTTTTTATGGCCGCGCTTGTTTCATCACTCTTAGACCGCGCTTGGCTTGTTGGCACAACTGAGTGTTGAGACTGAAAATTATTAGAAGAATTGCCCCTTTCAAATGGATTGTCTGGTGTACTTTATCCCCGGCTATCTGTCAGCGGTACTCAGTATAACCTGATTTGTGGTAGACAAGGGGATGGATTTGCTTGTCACTTGTTTCTCGAAATGTGAGCACTTCATGAGCTACCCAGCAGGCGTTTTGTATACTGGTGCCCCACCACTTTCATGGAGAAAAGAATCAATGCTGTTTGTTCGTAGCTCATACGGAAAACCATCACAATGTAGCACTATTTTGTCCTGTGACAGTCTGTAGTGTAAGGTCTATTCCAGGGCATCCATATCTGGCTCAATAGGAGTGTGGGCTACAGATGAGCTTCTCTATACAGCACATTGCTTCTCCCCACTAATATCCTTCCTGAATTTAAAAGGTTTAACTCATAAGTATGTCTTTGGTAATGAAGAGACGGGTCAGGGATTTCTGGCTACCTGGGTGTTTTCTCAGTTTCTACATCCACCAGCCCAGATAGGGGTTAGTGATACTGTGGAAATCTGGATATGCTAGCAAAGAAGCCAATAGGAAATGGATTCCTTATTTACTATTTGGTTATATTTGTAACTTTCTTCTCACTCTGTCATAATATTTCGATGTGGCTTTCAAGTATGCCCATTAATAAACCATGTATTTCTCTCTCTCTCAGAAGAGAGAAAAAAAACTGTCTTAGAAAATTGCCTCTTCCAGAGATGGGAGTTATAGGCAATTTGTTTTTTGAAAATCCCGATGCTTTTTCCTCAGCATTGGAAGTATGGCATTTCAGCTTTGGTTGAGATCGAGTCAAGCTGTTCAGGAACTGAACACATTGCTGAGATATGTAACGTGAGGAACAAAGTCGGAACGATGAGTTATAAAGATGGCTTCTGCTGGCAGTCAGTGTCATGGAAAAAAAAATCTCTCCACTAAAAACAAACCCTAGTGAGCCTCACCATGCCTTATACTTAGAGCATGTTGGAAGTGAAAGCAAAAAGTGTTCACTGTGCATGCTCTACACTGCATGCTAAAAGAAAACAAAACAAATAAATAAACAAAACTATAAGGAGTGTTATTTTAATTAATGTGTAATATTAGTGTTAGATCAAAATCATGTTTACAATGTTCCTGTAATGGCAGTGGTTACCATGGAAAGGAAATTACAGGTCTACATCTCCATTGTGGGGTTGGGAGGGTTGGGTACACGTCCTACCCCTAGAGAAGGAAAAAAATATTGCCACTTGACAGCTGCTGGGAGCGGGAGAGCTGGTTTCCTGTAAGAGTGGATGTAGCCCTTGATAGGCTGATCACAGTCCAGTGAAAGGCCACCCATCCAAGACTATATGGGGCCGTACAAATCGCACTTGGTGGACATTACAGAAGAGACAGGAATGGGTGGGGGAGGGAGAACGGATCTGGGGGAAATTGGAGGAGGGGGAATAAGATCAAAGCACGTTGTTGGAGGATGGAAAGGGAGCAGGAGAAGACAAGTGACACTGGCTTCCGTGCGACTCAGTCTGGTCCAGCAGACCTCCAAATACCACCCGGATCTCTGAACAGTGAGATACTCCCTGTTTACGAGGCTGAGCTTTTAAAGTTGTCACACAGCAATGCCAGACCAATATTCCTTACTGCTTGCTGAGCATTTATTTCCACAAAGAACCAGAGTGATTCCTTTAGAGGCCAGATTTGCCATTTGCTGACACTCCCCGTGGTTGGCAGGCACCAGTTCTGATTTCACTGAGAGTGGAAGCAGCCTTCGCAACAGCCTATCGGAACTGCCTCTCCCCATGACTCCTCCCACTCTGACCTGGTATTTTACAGTTTTCTTTGCTTACCTTGTTTCCCTCCTGTTCTTGAAGGTTCCAGACAAGCATGGAAGCCTCTCCTTACGCATGTGTCTCACTCGTTATCCCTGTCTTTACTCAAATGCCATCTTCTCCCAGAGGCCGTACCCTCTCTACGCAAAGTTTCGGCTTCTGAGTCACCACCCAGCCTATATTCTCAACTCGCTCACAAACCCCACGGGGCTGGGTGACTTGGTAATATACCACATAGCTACATCTATCTCTTGCTCTAATGCAAGGCTTACATAGGCAGGACAGTGCCTGACACATATATTACAGGCGCTCATTAGATTCACTGAGTAGAGGATGGGGGAGTGTATTGGTGACCATCTTGCTTTTCTCTTCTAGAGCAATTTGAAGGCAGACATGGCTATCTTCCTAGCTAAGACCTTCCTGGCCATCCTAATAGGATTTTGTCAGTATGACCCTAACACTTCTTCCTTCATCTGCTCCGTCAGGCACAGAACAAGCATTTTCAAAATGTAATGTCTTTGCTGTTGCAAGGTAGTCACAGACATTATGTCCCGTACATTAGCCAAGAGCTGTTTTGTATTCTGTCCACATTGATGATACTGTCAATCTTAGCTGCCTTTCCTGTTGCTGTGGTGACAAAAGCAGCCCGAGAGAGAAAGGGTTTATTTTGGCTGGGTCCTCAAGGGTAAAGTCCATCATGCTGGGACGTTCTATGGGCAGGAGCTTGAAGTGGCTGGTCCTATTGCATCTGTTGTCAGGGGATGGAGAACGAGGATGCTTGTGTTCGGCTCCATTTCTCCTACTTTATACAGATCCGAAGCCAGGCAATAATGCCAACTAAGACAGTGGTGCCACACACAGTGGGGGACGGTCTTCCCACCTCAGTAAACCTCAGTCAAGATACTCCCCTGTGGGTGTGCCCAGATGCTGTCTCCCAGGTGATGCTAGATTTAAATCAAGTTGACAATTGAGCTTAACCAGAACACTGTCCCACTGAAAAGTGAAAGATCAACTATCTTGTGATCAGAAAGGGGTTTTCACCTTGAAAACTATGTCCTAGAAGTCATTTCTTTTTTCAGTTTCTCTACCCCATACCCTCTCCTCTCTCCTCTCCTCTTCTCTTCTTCTGGCTTTTTGAGATAGGGTCTTGGTATATGTTTAAGTCGACCTTAAACTCCTGATGCTTGTGCTCCCATCTCTCTGAGCTGGGTTTAGTGATGTATGCAATCATGCCTGGTGACTTCATTCATTTCAATCAAATTGGTTTAGGAAATAATCTGGCAAAACTATAGCTTGACCCATTTCTTTTGCTGCTATGTATATAGCTTTGAATGACATTTCTGTGGCGTAGGCATCTACATCAATTGGGAGCCAAATCTGTGGATTTTTGTACTAGATTTTTTTTTTTACTTGTCCTGGAAGCATCCAAGGGTCTTGTCAGGATTGCCTCTCTGTTTTGAAATTTTCAGCATTATGTCCATCTCTAGCATGACTCCTACAGGGGCCGATAAGGGCATTTTAGAGTCTTCTCCTGCAGGCTGCTTTGTGCATGTGTTGGCTCTGCAGATTCTTATACCCGGTTTCCAGAACCAAGACCTATGATCTTACAGAGTCCCCTTGGCAATCTCCATGGATGCCGTGTTAAGAGTTTGTGTTTTCATTGTTACTTCCAGGTCTGCTTTTGTGTCTTGGCAAATTACAGTTGAGTGATTGATATAGATTTGTGAATTGTGATGATATAATACTAACAGGTAAAGTGGATATTTGTTAAGTATAAACATTGATACCCCCAAAAAGGTGAAATAGATTAGAAATATATATATATATATATATATATATATATATATATACACTCTGCCCTATATTAACCTGAAGTTGGCTGGTGTGAGCCACGAATCCTTCTTTATCATATGTGGACATACCTTAAAAATACAAGAACCTCTGTGAAAAAATCACAATTTGGCAAAACTATAGCTTTAAATGGGTAATGCGGTTAAATTTGGTAAAGATGTTGTGGTTGCTTTAGCCCTGTAACTTCCAGACTACCCATAGACAAGGAAGTCCCAAGCCTGCTGGGCATTGCCCTGGCTTCTCGGCAGTGTCATCTGGGGGGCCCTCTAGGCCTGCAGACCCTCAGGTCCCACTCAGACTTCCTGCCTGACATTAATAAAACCCCTTAGTGTACCCAAACGCATATTAAAATATAAGAAGACCTACCCCACACATCCTTTTGGGCTAAGCTAGGCGGTTGGCTTGTTGACTTCAGAAAGAACAACAGACCTTTGAGGGAAGCAAATAAAACGCTCAGAATGGGCAAAGCCTATGAGATCACTCATCCTCTTCTCTGGACTGTGGGGTGGGGTGGGGACGGCTTCTCACTGAAGATCTGAGACGGGGATGAATAATACACTTCGAAAACATATGTATCCAAGGTGGACGGAGGCAGAGTTGAGCCAAATTCGGATGCGGCTTGCAGCTTTAGATCTGGTATTAATGAAGGGGGGCAGTCTGAAGTGGCACGTCGGATGGCATTGTTGCTCGGTCACGGGGCCTCGGAAGGGAGCAGTTATTTTTCTTTCTTCTTTTGTTCAGGCAGCAGCTGTGGCTCCCTAAAATGATATCCCAAATGTGTCGCATGCCAAGGATTTAGAAGTTGATGATTCGCAGGTTTTGTGAATTGGAGCTTTTAGAAAAGCAGGGCAGTGGTGCTGGCGTGACGGCTGAGGTTCGGAATTAGAACGGAAACTTGGGCAGCCTCCTCCTCCACCTGTGGTGGTTTTTGACTTGGATGTGCCCCACAGCCTGGTGTCACATGACCACACCTCCGCTCGCATAACTTCCTCATGTTCTCTTCTCTATTTGATCTGGTTTTGAGATCTTTCATGTGCTAACCCCCACTTGCTCTAGGACACCTCTGGGCTTTTTTTTTTTAATGCAAACAGTTGACCCCTCCCCCTCCTGGAAGCCCCTATCAGCTCCTAGGTCTCAATGTTGTTTGCACAACAGAATCACCTGGGAGCTTTAAAAAAATATTCCTGGTCCCTGCGTGGTGGTGCACGCCTTTAATCCCAGCACTCCGGGAGGCAGAGGCAGGCGGATCACTGTGAGTTCGAGGCCAGCCTGGTCCACAAAGCTAGACCAGGACAGCCAAGGCTACACAGAGAAACTCTGCCTTGGGGGAAGGATATATATATATCCTCCCCCACCCCTGGATTTGAGCCACAGTCTGGCTTGATTCTGAAGCTCCAGGTATTACTAATTTTATAAACTTTCTTGGTTTGGTCCAATGTGCAGGCCTAGTGGTGAGTGGTGCTTCCTTTCCTGTTGTGGCCCCTCTTAAGCCTGGTGCTTTTACGGATTCCAGAAAGAACTTCGTTGTCACTTCATTCCTCTGCCCAGATCAGAACCTTCCAGAAGTTATCAATAGTTTTCTTCTCTCTGTTCCCTCACTCAGCAGTTAGCTCAGGAGGCCCATACTGTCTCTCCTTCCCATTCAAGCCTGGTTGGACCCACGTGTGACCCTGACCAGAGGGTGTGTCGTTATTGCTGCTTTGGTACTGTAACTGCATTCGTGAATTTAGGATCAGACAGCGTGGGGAAATCAGATATGTATATGCTGAGATGGGGAGAGGGCAAGGCTTTGTACTTCTAAAATCTTTATTGGTGAGCAAAGGGTTTGCTTTTCCTGCAAGAGGTGCTTAACAGGATGTACGGCTGTGGAGTTCTTTTTGAATATCCAGGAGCTTTGTGTTGTGACTACTGCAAACAAGCCAGCCTTAAAGCCAGTGACAATAGACGATGTTTACTCTTCTGCAGTTTCTGTGGATCAGGAAGCCTGGCGGAACAGCTTCTTTGGTGTCTATGGCTCAGGGGCTTATCGTAAGGTTCTAGTCAAATGTCATACCTAGGATTGCCGTCATCCACGCTGGCTCAGGCATATGGCTGAAGAGTTGTGCTGAACACTGGCACACAGCCACATGTCCGTGCCACATAAACTTCTCCATGCGGCTGTCTTTATGTGCCAAGTGATTTCTCAGAGTGTTGAGATCCAAGACCACTTGGGAGAGCCGGGCGGTGATGGCGCACGCCTTTAATCCCAGCACTGGGAGGCAGAGGCAGGTGGATCACTGTGAGTTTGAGGCCAGCCTGGTCTACAAAGTGAGTCTAGGACAGCCAAGGCTACACAGAGAAACCCTGTCTCAATAAAACTAAAAACCAAACCAAAACAAAGACCACCTGGAAGAAGCTGAAATGCCTTGGAAGGATGAACTATTCTTTCCGCACTTTCCTGTTGGCTCTGCAGGTTAATTTAGGCAGATACGACCCAAGAGCTTAAGTTTTGTTTTTGACAGGAACTGTCCACTAAATAGTCACGTTTGAGACTCTACACGATGGGTGTGTAATACAGGCTATCTGACCCTATAACTGCTCAGAGCTGAGCCGGAGCCTAGAGATGGCGAATCACTGCATTCCTATGATTTAGGATAAAGCTACCCTTAGGGTCTAAGAGTTACAGGCCTTAAGAATGACGAAAGCCCAGATGTGCTGATGGGCATCTTTGCCATGGGTTGGGTCTGCTGAGAATGAGGTCAAGGTGCAGGGGTGAAGAGAAGGTAGAGAAATCAGCATCCTAAAGCCCTGGCTTGGGTCCTTACCTGCACCAAAGCTAGCTCACATCTGTCCAAGGCTCTGCCCAATGCTAGTGTATGAGGGTTCTTGGCATATACAAACTCCTCCTCAGCAGCCTGGCATAGCAGAGAAATACTCATGGGCCTTGGAGCTATATTATTCTATGTTCAAAATTCACTTCTGCCATTAGTCACCTGTGGGGATTTTAGACTCTTGTCTCCTTGGACCATGTAAATAAGTGAGGGATCTTATGATGTTTCCAGGATCCCAAAGATGAAATAAAGGTAGCATGTGTAGAAAAGCAATATCAAAGGCTCATGCGTATTGGTTCCTTTCCCTCCTGCTGTCATATTCCTTTCTTTACTGAGGAGATAGTGCCAGGTACAAGGGAGCCAAAATTTAATTCAGTTTAATTCTGCCTAATCGGCATGTTTTCATGCTTTGCCATCTGCTAGATGTGGGTAGAAAACGGGCTTTCAGGAAGGGGGACTTGGTGGTTTCCGCTAACCGACGGTTAGATCAGGCATGGGATGGATACATGAGTGTCTGGTATGGTTCTGTATTGCTCTGGGCCTGGTTCGGATGTGGGAGGCACCTGAGTCTGACCTTGGCATTAGGTCCTTGCTGTGTCTCTCTCCACCCACTGGTCGGTGGAGAGAAGAGAGGGAGAGGGCGCTGATATGCAGAGAAGTAGGCTACTACTGTGTGGTAGCAGCTGCTCCGCGCTTCTCTACCTCAGGCTGTGGGAGGTCCTCTCTTCTTCCCCATTCACAGCTAAATTGAAGACGTCTGTGTGATGATGGAATGAAGCATGTGCTTTGAAATTAATGCACTTTCTGGCTTCTACTGTTGCTCCTTCTGCTCCCTCATATTTAGCCCATGAATGACTCTGGCATTGGCATTGCCTAACTGTCATTGTCAGTAGTCTGTTATAAGAGTTTAGTGTTTGTTGAACACAGTGAATGACAGGCTGATGGAAGACATTTAAGAAGCATAAACAACCTCCCATACCCGGCCTAACAACTGCCCCGACATGGACAATGGATGCACTTGAATGCTTGTTTGCAGGTCTCACAGTTGCTTCAGGAGTTTGCTTCAGGGTTGTCTTTAGGAACATCAGCTCTCCTTGAACTATATCATAGACAGAGAAGGGTCAGGAGACTGACCAGGTCAACATTATGAGTGTGTTTTCCAGAAAAAGAAAAAGAAAAAGAAAAAAAGAATACCTGAAGCGCTTTCTTTGATACATCTGACTCCATCAGATGTCTATGTGCTTTGTTTATTCTTGTGGACTTTCCTCTTACTGCCAATGTCCTTCTGTTCTAGTCTGAAAGGTGGAAGGGAAAGATCAGAATCTTGTTGTAGAATTGTGAGGTTCTACAAGTAGGTGTGGTGCCTGGAGGACAGGCCATCACTAGGGCACTGGAAGCTTCTGGTGGGTTTGGTCACTACTGTCCCCAGGTAAAACTTTTGCTGTCTGCAAACTTCTGTCCTATTCCTGAGACCTTCAGTGGATTGAATCAATGCCACCCAGGTGATCTGGCACAATCTTATCTAACTGAAGTCCACTCTTTATGCACACCAACCATCTATGATGTATAGCTTCTTAACAAAAGCTAGATTAGTTCTTGATTGAATAGTGGGGACTACAGCATAGCCAAACCAACACATAAAAATGGCCATGAACACCCATCCTTACCATTCATGCCCCCTTAAATAATTTAGTCTTGACATAAAGACAACAACAGTCCCATTCCTTCTGTACTGGCTGCTCTTGTGTCAACCTGGCATGAGCTGGAGTCATCAGGGAGGAAGGAGCCTCAGTTGAGGAACTGCCTCCATGAGATGCAGCTATAAGGCATTTTCTCAATTAGGGATCAATGGTGAAGTGGTGGGTGGTGCTATCCCAGGGGCTGGTGGTCCTGGGTTCTATAAGAAAGCAGGCTAAGTAAGCCAGGGGAAGCAAGCCAGTAAGCAGCAATGGCTCCTGCATCAGTGCCTGCCTCCAGGTTCCTGCCCTGGCTTTCTTCAATGATGACCAGTGATGTGCAAAGTGTAAGTCAAATAAACCCTTTCCTCCCCAACTTCCTTTTAAGGTCATGGTGTTTTGTTGCAGCAATAGAACCCCTAACTAGGAGACTTTCTGATGCTACAGCTGTCTTATAAGAAAAACCATGTTAATCCTTTCCTCAGAAGAGGATGAAAGTCCTTGTAGCATTTTTTTTCCTTTGACTTCCTGTAACTTAGTACTGGGACATAAAGTTAGTTACCAATAATCTATCTTATTCTGAATGATAGTGTGGTAAGTGAAAAGAAAACAGAAGTATGAGCTTAATATGTCTATAACACTTAAAAATAGAACAAGAAAGAAAGATTCATGGCTACCGAATTCTAACTTTTGTAGCTCATCATGTCTCTGGCATTTATACCTACCCTCTTTTAACTTCTCCACATTCCTTTTGTCTCAGCAATAACCATGGCCAGCTATGGTTCTTAGGTCACCAGAGCAACTTAGGATTTCACTCATGATGACTTTGGGCCATGAATTGATTTTTTCTAATTAAATTATTGTAGTCCCCTCACTGACTTGAATTACAGAGTATTGTTAGCATCAGACATGTCCTAGGGAACTGCTGGTGTTCTGGACTCACTATTTTTTAGCTCTACTATGTAGTAGTAGTTCAATTCCTTCTTGGAAGACAGTTTAAGACTATAGACTATGTGGCAACACCCTTCTGTGTTCATGCTTCAGGTTTTTGAGGACTGGAGTGGCTGGGCAGGACACTGGTCCTGGGTGAAAGTCATCCTGGCTTAGACTTCTAGACCAGCAGTTCTCAACCCTGTGGGTTGTGATCCTTTCACAGGACATCCTGCATATCAAATATAACAGTAGCAAAACTACAGTTGTAAAGGGAAAGAAAAATAACTTTATGGTTCAAGGTCACCATAACACGAAGAACTGTATTAAAGGGCCACGGCATTAGGAAGGTTGAGAACCACTGCTCGAGACCAACAGAACATAGGATTATGGGGGACTTTATTTTCCTTTTTTTTTCAAGAGAAAAGAACTGGGTCAGGGAAGTCAAATTAATATCTGAGTATATATTCCAGTAAGCACAAAGGGCTATCCCTTCCACCATGGGAGTGGCTCAGTGGAAATCAATCTGCAGCCAGGTGGCTGTTTGATTGCCTGGGTAACTAGGGCTGCATGGAGGATGTAGTGTTGATCTCTGCTATTGGCAGAAGGGCACTCAGCATTGGCTGTGGCCAGGTTGATGCTGGGGAGTGAAAGTCCATTTCATTAAGCCCACACATAACCCAACCCTGCCACAACAAACACTTTGTTTCTGAGGCATTGGGGTAGACCAAGGACTGGACAAAGAGACTCACTTGCACCCATATAGTAGGTCATCCTCTTCACTTTTCACTTATTTATTATGACATAATGTTGCTGAGGTCATTATTATTATTTGTGGGCATGTACATGGCACGCAAACACCATCCCATTTCTTGCACACTTAGAGATTCCTATGCAGACTCCTCTTTCTCAGACTTCTTGCTCCCAACTTTCCAATCACGCTATTTCTAACTTCAAGGCGTCTAGCCAAAACAACTGCTGTAGCCCAAGGCACTAGAGATCTTTACCTTTGACTAATTCTCATCCAGACAAAAGGAACAGCGAAGTGTTCTGCTCACTGTAAGGACTGACTGTCATCTCTGTCCCTCAGAGATGAGAAAGAAAAGGACTGCAGTTTTCCACATTGGAGTTTTGCAAAACCAGTATGTAAACCAGGCCTGCCTCGGGCAGCTGTTTGTATGGCTTTCCTTGTGAAGCTATGGGTGCCAGCTGGTAAGAGGGTTTGGACCTCTATAATTTACTCTATCAAAGTAACTCTTTTGTCAGACATATTTCTAAGTGTAAGAGGGAATGCTTGAGAGAAAAATTGGTCATGAGATGTTCATGTGCACAGTGCTAGTGTCAGAGGTAGAAAGTTTTTTCATAGAAGATCTCTTAGATGGTCGTATCAAAATCGAGGGTAGGAGGCTCGAACTCATAGAAAAAGGGAAGTTAAAATTAAGGTTTTTACTATAAAGTCTATGGTAAATATTTCTGGATAATTTATATTATATAGTGGTCCTATAAATAGGATAGGTGAGAAAGCATTTATTAAGATAATATTGGTATATTCTGCTATGAAGGGCGAAGGGTCTTGCAGAGTATTCTACATTAAATCCTGACACTAGTTCATATTCTCCTTCTGTAAGATCAAAAGGAGCTCGATTTGTTTCTGCTACTGTGGAGATGTATCATAGTATGGCTAGAGATCAAGTTGGGATAATTAGTCATGTATATTCTGAGTTATAATAACAGTGTGGAGGGAGAAGGAGCCATTTATTAGTGGTACTCATAGAAGGAAAGAGGAGGTAGGTAGTGCAAGAGGGACTACACAATTGGAGGATGGTTTTGTGCTCTGTGTATTAATGTTGATTTCTGCTCCCAGAGATCTTGTTGCAGTCTGACTGTGGCACTATCATTATTATGAAGCATCTCCTGTCTTCGTCTGTTGTAAACATTGTTCTGCATCACCTTCTGATTGGTCAAGTAAAGAACTGAACAGCCAATAGCTGGGCTGGACAGTTACGGCAGAGCTTCTGGGCCTGGAAAGGTGGAGATATAGAGAGATAGAGATAGAAATGTGTGTGTGTGTGTGTGTGTGTGTGTGTGTGTGTGTGTGTGTGTGTGAGAGAGAGAGAGAGAGAGAGAGAGAGAGAGAGAGAGAGAGAGAGAGAGAGAGTCTGTCTCATGTGGGGACCAGGGGAGTTGCCATCAGAACACGGATAAAGGAGGAGTTGCCAGGGCAACACTAAGATGGCAGAGAATGGGCCACTTGGCTGGGAAGTTGGCCAGGGCAAATTGTCACGTTAGAAGAGCTAAGTATCTGCCCAGCTATAGTGCTTAAAGCCTTTAATAAACATAAAGGTCTCTGCATCATTATTCAGAGTAGGTATAGGGAAAAAAACCCTTGCATTTCACACTATATACATTTGGACTACTTGTCACACAAATGTACCTTTATTGTCTGCCTGATTGATGATTTTATATACCACATCCCTCAGCTTCATGCCATGGTGGGCTATAAAGCACCCTGTTCATGATGGCAGCCATCCTGGTGGCCCACGGGTATGTGCCAGACTCTTCTAGGATTAGTAACATACTAAATTATTTCTTATCCATAGGTAGTTGTCTACAAAGAACAGCAGAGCTTTGCTCGGAAATCCTAAGACTCTGAATGGTGATTTATTTACAGGGAATTTCCAGGGCCAATGCTATCATATCTGCTGGATCATGGAGCCTAAGTGTCAGAGAAATTTGCATCGTATCTTGGATCATTTGCAAAGCCTTCTCTTGTTTAGAGTTCCTCTCAAACTCACAGCTCTTCGGGTCACTAGGCATATGACTTCTCTAGGGCCATCGTAACTGGTTACCACACACTGATTGCTTAAAAAGTTAGACATTTATTCTTGTACAGGTACAGAGGCCAGGAGTCTGCGTTCAAGATTTTACAGTCTCCACCTGTAAGCTTTGAAGGAATAAATGTCCCCTCTCTGTCTCCTAGCTTCTGGATGCTGTGGCGATCCTTGGCTTTCATTGGTTTATAGCTGGCATCGCTCCATTTTCGGCCCCCACTGTCACATGCTATCAGCTTTGTGTGTCTCTATTTCCACAGAAAGACATTAGTTTTCAGAATTAGGGCTCACTTTAATACACTATGATCCCATCTTAACTTGATTACATCTGCAAAGATCCTATTACCAAGTAAAGCCACGTTCTTGGGTGCCATATCTTTTGAAGGGTTTATAATTCAACCTTGATAAATGATCTGGATCAGCAAATGAAGACTATACTTCCTCTACAGCCTACAGCCAGTGTCCATTATGCCTTGTGTAGTCTCAGGAGGGGCCATATGCATTGGCTCACCTTCATCTTCAAGATGAAGCATAAGGCTCGATTTACCTTACAGTACCAGATTGGGCAATTTCTCTAAGGTTCAAAGACCTGGCATTTTTGTCAGGTTTATTTCCAAGCTTCTGACAGGCAAATGTCTTACCATTATGTTCAGAATAATAGCTCCCTCTTTCTCACTAGGTCCAGATGTCATCAGTGTAATAGACGGCTGTGATGTCTTGAGGGAAGGGAAAAGTGATCAGGGCCCCAAAGAACTGATTATGACCAGATGCCGATGACATAGGACAGTGAAGTGGCACTGCTGAATTTGCCATCGGAAAGCAAACTACTTCTGGTGGTTTCTAAGAGTCATCGGGAGCAAAGCATTTGTCAGATCAATGGGTACTGGGGAAGTGTTAATATGCTCTGGCTAACCATCACAGCTGGGGAGAGGCAGGACAGGTGGCTGAGACCACAGCTACAGTAACAGCAGAAGTCAGCGTCGCTCTGGGTCCAATTCTCCATTGCGTGCAAACGTCAGGTCCTGGATCCACAGGAAGGGATTCTCCAGAGCTTGTTTCACAGGTGCACACTCTGTCCAGCCATGGAGTCTAGCGTGCCTCAGCTCTCCATCTTGTTCCCTTTCTTCCTTGTCTGTAGTTCTCCCATGGTGCACCTCAATCACTGTGGTATCTTTTGAAGACAATCAGGCTTTTCCTTGCAGAGAGTCTATCTATAGTATATCATAGATAGTATGATATGCTTTTCCTTGCAGAGAGTATATCATAGAGCACACATGAGGACCTCTTTACAGGAGTTAGAGAAATCGAGGGTCAGATGGCACCTGAAAAACATCTCCCCGAATCCAGGATGCACACACATCTCATCCGTCAAAACCCACATCTCCAGCCCAGAACTCTTACCTAAATTTTGTCATTATTACTACTGCCACTGCAAAACTGGGGATCAGAACTGTACCTTGCTTGTGCTGGGCAAGTGCCATGCCACTAAGCTATACTGTAGCTCCCTACTCAAACTTTAAATCCACTTAAACAGCACCTTGGTTTTTGCTAGAGGCGCTCTGTGGGAGGCAGCTTTTCTGTGGACCTGTTCTTCCTCTCAGCTCCCTCCTGAAGGATAGAATCCTCAGCCAATATGCATGCCTTAGACTGGGGGTCATTTCGCTGTCCTCTATTGTCCTACCTTGCACATTCCTTCAGTAACAACTATGTGTATTTCACCACTAAACTTCATCTAGACCCAGTTTTTGTCTCCATCCTCCTGACATTGTCATAGCTGCCTCGCTGTCTGTAATGGACCGAATGAGAAATGTCTCTCACAAGCTCGAGTACTTGGGCACTTGACCCTTCAATGTATGATACTGTTTGGGGGAGATGATGGGCCTATAAGGAGGAGGAGGAGGAGGCTTGCTGGAGGAAGTACGACACCGAGGGGTGGCTCTGAGAATTGGGTAGCATCGGCTCACTTCTGATTCAGCCTCTGCTTTGTGTTCGTGTTTAAAGACATGATCTTTCAGCCTCCTCCTCCTCCTCCTCCTCCTCCTCCTCCTCCTCCTCCTCCTCCTCCTCCTCCTCCTCCTCCTCCTCCAGCCATCTCCTACCATGCTTCACCCACCCTATGGACTCTCCCTCCATAACCAGAAGCCCAAAGAAGCTTTCTTCCTTCTACAAGTTGCTGTTGGTTACGGCATTTTGTCACAGCATCAGAACAGTGCCTAGTGCATCTTCCTTCTCGGCTGCTAAAGCAACACCCACACTGGGTGAGCACTAGGTAGTTCGTCGTCGGGCTCCGTCCTTCTTTGATCTCTGCCCAGCCGAGCGATTATCTTTACTCATTTCCTGCCCACACAGGGTTGTGATGCTCCTTGGCTTGCTCTGCCTCGCCAGAATTGTCTCCGATTCCTCTACTTCTCACCTCCAAACATAACAACCCATGTGGTATCCATGTGGGATCACCCCGCCCCGCCCTGCCCCGCCCCGCCCCGCCCCCCCGCCTCGCCCCGCCCCCCCCCCCCCTCAAGCCCCTGCCGCTGTCCACACTCTCTCCTTGGCCTGGAATGCTTTCCTTCTTCCTTCTCCCATGGGAGAGGGCTCAAGAGAGCTGGGAAAGCCTCTCATCTTTCAAGACCTCACTCAAATGAAAGCCCTGAAGTCTTTCTGAAGCACACCTCCCCTCCCCCATCTTGAAGGCAAGGCTTCTCTTCCGACAAAGCCTACATGCTTTCTATTATGGCTTTCCCTCACCCAGCACAGAGTTCCACAGCAGAACCTATATCATCTTCCTCATATTTTCCTCAACTCAAGTTATCTTAACAAACAGGCAAATCATGATTATAGTAGTACTATAAAAATTAAACAGTAGCACAAAGAAACCCACAGCCTCAGTTTATGTCGCTCTTAATCTGGACCCTTTCAGTCTTCTATCCCTCCAGACTGCTTTTCACAAGCAGTTCCTGTGGTATTCAGGCCCGGTGTTGCTATGATCCATACCTGAGAAGGAACCGTGTGGAAAGAGGGGGAATTTATTTTGGCTCGTGGTGCCTGGGATGTCAGAGTAAGGGTGAATGGCTCCATTGTTGCTGGGTCTTGAGGAGGGCAAACATCAAGATGCAAGGTTATGGAGGGTAAATGTGTCCATGTCTAGCCATGAGGAAGTGTTGGAAAGGGGGGGGGGAGGGAGGGAGAGAGGGAGGGAGGCAGAGAAGGAGGGAGGGAGGAGAGGAGAGAACAAGACTTATTTCCTCCAGCTAGGTCCCACCTCTTAAAGCTTTCTTCTCTCTCAAATGAGCACGGCCAGCTGGTTACAAGGCTTCACTCAATACATGATTCTAAGGGGGGGGGGGATAGTTTACTTTTAAACCCCAACAATCATATTTTAGAAATATTTCCTGAGTGGATGCAGATGGGCTGATCTATGTAGCTTGCGACTGCCACAGTGTCCCCCAGAATGAGAGCAGGTTAGACCGTGCCTCACTTAGGATTGATTGTTCTGTATATTTCCTTATGTGTAAACACCCGCTATTTGTTTTCTATATAGTTCCTAAAAATAGAAATTCTGAGTAGAAAATGCACAACTGTTAATCACTGCCATTGTTTTCTTTTTAATCTGGTAGTCTTTTAAATTTTTTCTCATGTGTCGGTCAGAATTATTTGCATATTCTAGAGAATAGTTCCCAATCTATAATAGGGATATAGTATATAAAATATATGTTTTTCTCCCAGTTTGTTTCCTGTTTCAATTTTAGTTTTATTGTGTCTTTTAACACAATAGGAAGTTTCAATTTTATTTATTTAATTATTATTTTTTTAAGTTTCAAAATTTTTAAGTCATGGACTTGCTTTAGTTTCTGTCTCAGGAAGACCAGACCGCATGACAAGGTCACTTGCATGCTCTCAAGTCTTATTTACTTTTAAGTTTCCTGTTGTTTTGCTTTTCATGTTGCTCCAATCATTAGGAGTTTCATTTTACATGCCTTAGAGGTTAGTATTCAACTTTCTTTCATTTTCTAAATTGAAAAACCAATTAGCCCGCTTAGCTCCAACCCAAATAGAAATGCCATGTTTTATAAACTAGCTTTCTAAATATATTCGCAGGTCTGTTTCTGGACCTTGTGCTGGATTTTCCTGATCTCGTCACTTGTTTCTGGGGCAGCAGCACATTGCTCTAGTTACAGTCTCTTTAGCCTGTATTTCGCAGTCTGATCCAAAATCACCTTTTAAAACAGTGCTAACTGTTGGAGAGGTGGGCAGGGTTTCAGTAGCCAAGGAGCAAAAGAGCTTTTGCAGAGCGGCACCTGTGAGCACTGAGTGGCTCTGCGCTTGCTGCTCCCCGAGCTGTACCTCATTCTGTTTTTTAAAGACAGGGTTTCTCCCTGTAGCCCTGGCTGTCCTGGCATTTGCTCTCTAGACCAGGCTGGCCTCACATTCACAGAGATCTGCCTGCTTCCGCCTCTGCCTCCCGAGCATTGGGATTAAACGTGTGTGCCACCGCCATCCGGCCTGTACCTCACGCATTTAAGGTCTCCCGAATACCATGGTGAAAGTGACAGCATTTCTAGCTTTTCGCTCCATTTCCTGTTGTAGCTTAGCTTTTCTTGCAGTGAATTATTTCTTAAGAGTCATAATTATTATTTTATTTTGAATGAATAATTCAAAGTCTGCAGTACATATAACTCAAAAGGGGCAAAAGTGAAAATTGACTCCTTCCAGTTCCCAGCAGTCAGCCATGTCTATCGACTTCTTCACAGAATCCCAGCATGCATTCTGGCCCGAACCTGCTCTAACACTGTGTCCTGGAACTCAGTCTACATCAGCATATAAGATTCTGCTTTAAAAAAAAAATGGATGTACCATGATGTATTAGTCAGGATGGCAATGAAAATTTTTTTCATACGTGCTTTTACTATGTGCTGTTTCTCACATATTCAGAATAAAAACTGCAGTCTTCAGTACAGTCGAATAGAAAGCCCAACATTTGAACCATTTTGTTATTTGAAACTCTAGTCTGTACATCTTTGCTTGGTCGTGTGACTGTATATATGAGGTCTACTTGTACATAATCTTTTCTTGTAATTGGAGCAGGTCCCTTGACTACGTAAGAGGTCTTCTATTATAGCCCAGTAATGATGCTTACTGTTCTGGGTGGTTTTTTATTTTTTATTTTTTTTAATTTTTATGTACTTATGCCTTATACTGTATAAGCTTTCTAAGAATGAGTAGGCATTGGACGTTCGCACGCTAGTTTGAAATCAGTCCTACTCTAGTTGGTTGTCTTTTGTGAAGCTTTGTAACTACTGTGCGTTAGCGTTCCTCAACAGTGTGTGCCCTTGATAGTTGTGTGTTTGTTCAGTTTTATGGAATGGCCATCTGTGAACATTCTGCAGAAGTATAGCTTCTGACAGAGGAGCCCGGATGGTATTTTTGAGATGCTAGGATGCTACCCACAGAAGAAACAGGATGGTCTCTAAGAAATTGCTTGGCCTGGGAGCCATTCCTCCGAGACTCCCGAGTTGTTTAAAACTTGCCATAACAGGTTCATGGCACTAGCTCCTAGACACCTGCCAATTACCCTCCTGATGTGGGCTCACATCAGACCAGCCAACTGGAAATGCTGTCTTGGGAACAAGACACAGCAGAGAACAAACCTGATGGTTAATCGGTGATTCTTCGGAGGATATTGTTCATAGATAAGGGAGGGGAATTGTCAGAAACAAAATGGAGGCACACCGGACACAGCAATGCTTGCCTGCAATCTCAGCGCTTGGGAAGTTGAAGCTAACATAAGCCTGAGACAAGCCTGGGCTTCGCAGTGACATCTTGTCTCAAACTGACAAGACGGACTTCCTTATGCCAGCCCCTCCCAAAGTAACCAAAGCTAAGAGGCTGTGAACAATGGCCCCTGTGTATTGGATGCTGACTGAATGTGGTCTTAACCTTAGCTCCCACGTGAGTTCCACTTATATTTGTTTTAGATGCAGTCATACTGCGCTGAACTGTTAAACAACGAGTGGTGAATCTCTGAGTTCAGGGACAGCGTGGTCTACAGGAGTTCTAGGACAACCGGGGCTGTGTAGAAAGACCCTGTCTCAAAATCAAAACAACACACACACACACACACACACACACATATCAAACACTAAGAATAGGGAAATGTAACCAGCTGGTCAAATGAATACAATCTAAAGAGACATCTATGTCCATCTCTTTGGCTATTATACTACTCAAACAGTGTACACCGACAAATTAGACTCTCCTCAGGAACTTCCGGCTAGGAGAAGAAAAGCCAGAAGCTCTAGTGACAACCAGAGGAGGAATTTGTCTACCTGAGGAGGAATCTAATCTGTTTCTTGGAGGCAGATTTGTAACTTGTGGGACAGTCTTGTAGGAGAGACTGTAGCAGAGACGATGGTAGGCAGGACTACACCTTGGCCAGACAGCTTGGTTCTGCACATTTCTTGCTTTCTATTTAAAGTATACTCGCATCTTAGGATTCCAAGTTGGACTTGGGGTCCACTGAGTATATTTGTACCACTTCCAAAATGTGTCTACATTGAAAAATAAACATTATTCTGCTTTCACTGTAAAAAAAAATTTAAAATTTCAGCTTTGATTTATAGTGTTATATTGATCTCTAAAAAAAAAAATGAGAAATTACATGATGAATAAAGACCTTAATAACATTTGATACTGAGTTTCAGACTTGCTCAGACATATCCAGGTATTATGGGAAGCACCAGAGGCCCTGCATGGTGCCCTGATAGTGAGCCAAACTCTATGTGTGTGAGTATGCATGTGTGTGACATGCCCATGTTAAAAAGTTCAAGGAAGATCCAGTCATCTAATTAACGAGAACCCTGTTTCAAGCTCTAATAATGAATGAAAATATTAGTAGCTTGAAGAAAGCACTTGTGCCTTTATTATTCATTAGAAACTGGCAGTAAATAATAGGTTTGAATTTCACAGCCATGAGGCTGCTAATCAAAGCACGGGGCATTGCTTAAGATCATAATTCATTATCCTTCACTGCAGTAGCATGACAGGGCTTGGCTTTATGAGTAGCTAACTGGGCACCAGCCTCTGTTAGGGTCTCGG
Organism: Acomys minous; assembly: GCF_964271855.1. Classification (NCBI taxonomy): domain Eukaryota; kingdom Metazoa; phylum Chordata; class Mammalia; order Rodentia; family Muridae; genus Acomys; species Acomys minous. Next base: position 27,560,190 of record NC_140495.1, read on the forward strand.
GACTGATCAGAAGGAGGAAGGCTGGTAGTCATACAGCAAGGTGGGAACACTGTCTTGTGTATCAGATGGGCTGTGGTGATCAAGACCCTACTCCAGGGACCAGCCTGGTAGGGGTATCCCCACTGTCCCTGTCAGCAGTAATTCATGATGGTAGGTTGGAAAGAGAGTTTGTCTCTAAGCAAGAAGCCACCTGGGAGGCAGCGACTAGTTTTATTCTAACTCAGTCTTTGTGACTCAGTCTTCAGTCAGCTCCCATCACTCCACATCTTACTTCGTTTCACCTGGCAGGTCAGATTCCTCTTCCATCTACTTGCTCCGTTCCCATTACTATTTGACTTTTTTGAAGCCTTTTTTCTTTCTCCGGTGTGTGTGTGTGTGTGTGTGTGTGTGTGTGTGTGTGTGTGTGTGTGTGTGTGTGTTTAAACACAAAGCAAACACCTTGTCCTTCTGCTTGAGGTGGGCAGAAATAAGATGAATCCTCGTCTTCTGCTTTCTTTCCTTTCTCTGTTAGTGTCTCCTCTATTTTTGTAGTTCGGCATACATTCTGGTCACCTCTCGGGGGACGAAAGGAAGCTGAGCCACTTTGCCTGACAGTTTCTCTTGTCTGGGACATCCTCCCAGATTCCTGTATTCCTTCAGTGGCTTGATGCCCCAGCCCCGCTGGCTGTTCATGAGTCTGAGGGGTCATGCTTTCCCTTGTGATAGCGTTTAGCACCTGCTGCACTCAGACCACTAAAGACAAGAGCGTAGAGCTTTCCGCTAGCCTGCTCAGAGGCGATGCCTCGAGACGAAGCTACAGCCAACACAGTCGTACTCCATAACAAAAATTTTATTAGGATGACGTCAAATTAGAAAACTTCTCCGCTTGCCATATTTACCTGAAATGGCAAGATTTTACTTAGTTGAAATACAAAAGTTTCCCCCCTCCCCCCCTCCCCCCCAGTATTTGGAAGCAAGAAAAGTGACAGGCAGAGCAGTATTACCTGACCCCACAGGTCTAAGGCCTAAGAGTGCTCAGCGAAGCATGCATTTAGTTTTAGGCTTTGGGCCTGAGAAAGAAATCATTCTCCATTTCCCTCAAAAGCAAATCCACCATGTCGTCTTCGTCTTCGTAGGCTCCTAAGTCTGAACCCTGCTCTGTGGAGCCTAACAGTAACATCTGCATTTCAAGAGGAGCTAGGCTTTGAGGTATCTTATGGCTTCAAAGGCACAGGTCATGCAGCTGAATTAAAAGCTATCACATTGGTCTCTTCAATGCAGCCATGAGCCACGCTGGGAAGGGGGTGGGTCCTGATTGGTGCCTCAGTGTGGCCTAAATGCCAGCAGCCCTGTTTTTTTTTTTTTTTTTTTTTTGCCTCTCTGTTGCCAATCGGTCACCAGTATTGAAACTGGGAAAGGGCAGCGCTCCTGCACAGTCTCCTCCATGTGGAAGGGTCATGCTGCCAAATACGACTTCCCAGCATGAAGAGGGAACCTGCTTCAAGAGCCAAGCAGTTGTTCCAGTGCGCACAGGGAAGGGAAGTTCATCATCTGAGTAAGACACAGAATGTGGGAAAGAAACCAGCTTTCCCTAGAAAGAGTCCCCTTAAGCTGGCAAGAGGCCCCCGCACTTAACATAGACACACCTGGAGGCAAACGGCTCCTTGGAATGGTGGGAAGAACAGGATGGAGAGAGTGCCAGCAAGGACACCAGGCCCCTCGCCCCCACCTCATGTGAATTCTCTGAGGCCATCAATAGTGGGCACCGAACACTCATTGGGCTCTGCATATAGCCCTACAGTCAGTTAGAACAAACGGAGCTTTTTTTTTTTGCCCCCTTCATGTTATTAATGTTCCATAATTAGTGGAATGGAATCCAAAATCCACACGAAGGGCCTGGAGAGCTGTCTGAGGAACAGAAGGAGACCCCCTGTAGACCCAGCGCATATGGTTCATCCCAGTGGCGGCTAGACTTAACTCCCCTGGCCCCCCCCCCCCGAATCCAAGCAGTAAAAATGGCTGTCAGATAATTAAATGAGATTGCGTAACACAGGGAAGGTAATGAATTCTCCTTTCTGAAGGCACGGGAGGATATATATATGACAAGGTTTTGATTCTGCCCAATTTATGTTCTTAATACTCTTTCTGCCTCTCTCGGCACCACTTCTGTGGCATTCCTCAGTGGTCCTGCGTAACGTCTGAGGACTGCCGTCTCTCGCATCATGCCAGTTAGTCCGTCTGGGGTTGACCCCGAGTCTGCTCGAGTTTGAGTCCATAGCCCCCAAGGCCGAGGTCTCCCTCATAGATGTTTTCCTTGCCTGGAGTCTGGGGTGAAGACTTCTGGTCCAGAGCGAGCTTAATGGCAGGACTGCTGGGCGAGGGGCTGGGCTCCTGGTAATTCATGGCAAGTTCATCTTGGTTTACGATACATTCCACGTCATCCTCTTTTACTTGTTCCTGGTTTGTTAAGACAGATAAAGAGACAGATCACTTCATGATGAAGGCAGAGAACAGTAGCATCCCTGGTGTGTAAGAATTAGAACGTTATGTGCATGTGGCACATACACATACATGCAGGTGGAGGCCGGTGGCGGACAGCAGCTGGTTTTTAAGGGTTTTCTACTTTCCCCCTCTATTTTTTCCCCTCTTTGTATTTTGAGATAGGTTCTCTCAACTAAACCTGGGGCTCACCAGTTGGTTAGGCTAGCTGGCTAGTGGGCTGTAGAGATCCCCGCCCCTCCCCCCCCATCTCTATGTCTGCAGGGCTGGGGTTGCAGGTGCAGGGCTGGGGTTGCAGGTGCGTGCCAGCTGCTGGGGATCCAAACTCAGGTCTTCATGTTTGCACAGCAAAGGGCCATGACTCATCCTCCTTGGACTGAGGGAAGAAGAATGGTATTTGGGGGAGTCTTTTCACTAGCACCCAGGAAAGTTGAGAGTCAAGACTAAGCCAAACCCTGGGTCCTTAGAGATGTCTTGTGCTGGTTTTGAAAGGCACCTGGTTTCCCAAGAACCCCTGGAGCCGAATAGGTTATATTTTACTGTAAACAGATTTTCATCACATTTCTTGAGACAAGTGTCACAAGACTAGAGATGACTAGCATTGACCCTGGTGGACTGGATGATATCAGGAATGAATAGACTTGTTGTCCAGTGATGGTCACCCCCTCCAGAGGTACCCCTGAAGGGAAATGTCATTTTGGCTCTATTTCCATTGGCTAGGGAGGATGGCACCAAGTCACTGTGCAGGGAAGGCTGGCTGTGTCACCCTAGGACAGGGTTCCCACCTTTAGCCTACCCTAGGCGCATCTGAGAGCTGTTTAAAACAGATCTGTTGTGTGAGGGCTATTTCTGTCATGTTCCTCCGGGAAGCCCCCAGCTGCTGAGCAGATCTGAGAGTCTCCTGCAAGGGAATGCTGGCTGACGGCAGCTCCTTAGGCCACTTTCAGCTCCCACACTCTGCTCTCCTCCAGTTGCCTGACACTCTGATTTGCTGGTAATGACTCTAATTGCTTCTCAGTATTTTTTTTTTTTAATTCTACTCCCCTGAGCTATAAAGCACAGACCTAATATCCAAAACTTCAAAACACAGCAGTTTGTGAGGGCACATCACTTTTACATTTTCCAAGTTCATTTTATGGTTAAAGATATTGGCAACAATAAAAAAAATGCCCTTTTAAAAAGAAGGATAAGCCAACATCAGCAACAACGGGGCAGAGAAGAAGAGAAATGCCTCTTGGGACAACAAATTTAAAAAACTGCCTCTTCCTCAAGCTAGGGAGTAAGAGCCCTGAGATTTCTAGCTCATTGGTATCCACCAGGCTTGCCCCATGTGATTGTTCACTCACCCCATAGGCCTGAGGACTGGTGAGCAGCCTGGAGACCGGGCCACACCATGCAGGTAATGTGGTGGTCAGTGGAGGACCAGAGTGCGTTAGGATGGGTTTCAGATATCTGGGGGCGCCTGTTAAGGAACACTTGTCAAAAGGAAGTCAGATGTACATTTCACACACAGTGGAAGCCTTTGCATGCTCCTCAGACAGACACTTACGCTCACCTCTAAATCTTGTGCTCCCTCATTTGGGAAGCAATTTGGGCTGCAAAAATTGCTGTTTGTAATCTTTGCTCTGCACACTGTTGCAGCCCTCCGGACAACCTTTCATCACGCAAGAACAGAGAAGGGCTACACGGTGTTAGAGGGAGATGCAAACACACCTCTGCTCCCTCCGACCCCTGTGGCTCATCTCTTCAGAGAATGCACTTTGAAGAATTACCTAAAACAATAGTATACAAAGTATGTTTTCTAAAAAATTGCACACGAGTGCACATGCACCCACATACACACATTATGGTATGGAGTGGGGGTAGAGAGGAAGGGAAAGGGAGGGAGAGAGAAAGGGGGAGAGGGGGAGGGAAGGAAGGAGAGAGAGAGAGAGAGAGAGAGAGAGAGAGAGAGAGAGAGAGAGAGGGCTTAAAACACTAGTCACTTCCACAAAGAAACAAGAGATATTTCGTAAAATGCTCAGCTATTTCAGAACTGGGGAGGCAACATAGATTGTTTTCCAAGATTCTTCATTTTCAGTATTCAACACAGCCACTTTATACTTCATACATCAGTGCACTTTTATACAAAATTATGCAAATGAGCTGCTGCTATTGTCTAGCACCTGTCTTTCTCCTCTCTCCATCCCAAAGTGCTCTAACCAGTTAAAACGAAAACTTCTTCATCTGAAGCCATTGCGTTTCCCTCCAATCTACCAATAATGAAATCCCCAGAGGGCGGCCTCATTATTATTATTATTATTATTATTATTATTATTATTATTATTATTATTATTACTATTATTGTTGTTGTTTACTGAAAGTAAGTAGTGGAGTTATTCCAGCATTGCATTAGGAATGACTTTTAAGTTTATATTATTTGCTCCGCTGGAGTGTTTATCACTTCATCAACTTTCTGAAAAGTGATAATAAAAAGGGAAAGGAAGGAAAAAAGGAAGCAGTTGACTCTGGTTGGCTTGTGAAGCTCTGCATCCAGCTATAGGCACTAAAGGTGTGAGAAGACTCAGGGAATGGCTATAGGCACCGCCCATAGCTGGACTACACCTCTTTCACTCCCATGATGCCCCAGCAAGTGAGAGCAGAGGGAGGGCCTTTGGCTCCCTCTGACTACAGATTACTTTACTGGAAAAAAAAAAGCAATGAAGCTGGAGGAATACTTGTGAACAGGGCCTAGGTATGCTGGGAGAAAAATGAATGACAAGATTTGTAAGCCAGTCTGCAGTGTCACATGCAAATGGGAAGGCTGGCTCCTTTAAGATGAGTGGCTGGTGAGGCCAGCCGAGGGCTAAGGAAGAAATTATTGTTCAGAGATTGGTTTTGCTGTCACATCTTGTAAGTACATATACAAATCTGAAAGCCCTTGATAATATTCTATTAATTTTCATTAGAGTGTTATTTCCTTCATTTTATGGATGAAGGGATCAAGGCCTGGAGATATTATGATTTTACATAACCTGAAGTCTCTTTGCAATTTTTTGTTGTGAGCCTAGCCTTCTAATGGCTGAGCCATCTCTCCACGCCCCCACCCCTTGCAGTTTTGAGCCCACCAGCATCATCTCTCTAAGAAGGTAAATCATCAAGGCAGAATCAGGCATGGCGGAGGTCTCTAAAAGCAGGCTTTGGAGCTCCTTTGTGTTTGTGGGTTGCAGCCTCTCCTAGGCTAGGGCAGAAGGACACAGTGTCATGTCAGGGCTTACCATATGCACATGCCCATGAAAATCTGTGGAAAAGCTTTTTAATGATCAAATGAAGAGCAAGGAAAACCTAGCCAACTTGGTTTCTAGAGGGCTGAATGGTAGCATGTCAACAATGCCTTAGGGGTGCCACTGTGGCCAAGGCTGTAAGGGTCTCAGAGAGGCTCAGGGGACCTCTACAATGCTTCTCAGTGTGCTGAGAAATAAAAATCACCAACCAGGGTTATTTAAGTGAAACATTGTGTTAGGAACATTCTTTAACCCTGATGAGGCACCTCTTTAAATTATATATAATACTGTTAGAGCAAACCTTTAGAGGCTAAACTTCTAGGTGTGTGTGTGTGTGTGTGTGTGTGTGTGTGTGTGTGTGTGTGTATGTATGTATGTATGTATGTATGTACATATGTACATATGTACATTAGAACTCAACCCAAGTGGAACCATTCAGCTCTTTCTGGATGGGCTCTGCAAATTTTACAAAGACAACATGGACATAAATACCAACTCTACTGTACAACTGTTGGTCCAGTTATTAATCTACCTGAGCCTCAGATTTGTTACGGATATTCTCTAAACATAAGTAGAAGGCTTTTAAACTTTGACTTCATTTGCTATTTTTTCATGGTACCGAGGATGAAGCCTAAGGTGTGATTCATGCCAAGGGGGCACTTTACCACTGAGCTACCCCCCTAGCCCTCTTTTTACTTTTATTTTGAGATGGGGCATCCTCAGTAAGTTGCCTATGCTAGCCTTGGCCTTGTGGTTTTCCTGTCTTGGCCTCTTACGTATCTGGGGTTACAAGCCCTTGCCACCAGGCCTGGAACTACTTATCTGAATTTAAAAATTTGTGGGTTTTTTTTTTGAGGTGATGTTCCACTTCTTGTTTAAGTGAGAATGAGGTTCAACAGTGAGGGCTGAGCACAAGGGTCACTCAGGCATTTGGTGTAGCGTTGGGATCCATAGGCCCTGAAGCAGACCCTGTGCCCTGAACATCGGTGTTGATTAAAGACTACCAAATAGAGGCTAGCAGGAAGTGACGAGTGAGGGAGAGGTGTAGTGTATCGATGCAACGCCTGTCAATTAAAAATTCTATGGCCTATGGCTGAGGCAGGAAATATGTGGGACTTCCGGCAGGCAGAAGGGATTCTGGGATAGAGCCAGGCGTGAGATTGAGATGTGAGGAAGATGGATGCGTGGTGCCTGAGCTCAGGTAACCAGCCACGTGGCAGAATGTAAATTAGTATAATGGGTCACTTTAAGTTATGAGCTAGTCAGAGAAGAGCCTAGCTAGATGGCCTAGGTATTTGTATAATATTTAATGAGTCTCATGAGTCGTTATTCTGGGAGTCAAGGGACAGGAGGGAAAAAACCACCCGAAACATAATGGCATCCTAATGCTGCAGGGAGGTGGGCAGTCTTTGCTCATATGTGATTTCTGGGGAGCACGCGATGCCCTTTGACCTGTAGCAGAGTGAACCGCAGAAAGCATGACCTCTGTTCATGAAAGGAAGTAGGAAGCCCTGGGCTTTGCCATAGAGAGGTGGGGCCTGAGCAATCGTGGTTTGCTCAGCGATGGGCATATATGATGTGCTCAGTAGATTGTCTGCCGAGTTTCTGGACCAGGATAGTATTCGGAGGTTGTGGTGGGGTGAGGAATAGATGTAGGTTCTCAAAAAGGAGGATTACAGACAAGTCATGAAGGTTTCCTGGGGGTGGAAGGTGGAGAGAGGCCAAGTGAAAATGGGCCACTTGAGCTTGTGTTATAGATAATGGCAAGGCCAGGAAGAGTGATGATGACAGAATAAGATGTTTAGAAATCACCTTGTGTGTCACTCACTCACTCACCTGTTTCAGGTTTTGTTTTATATGCCAAACTAGTGCAAGATAGAGGCAAGACCTTACAGAAGCAGAATGACCAATCTATGAGAGGACAGAAAGCTGTTTCCAACCTTCAGCATCCTTGGGTACAGGGCTGTTCCTTCTGTCTGTATACAGCATTGGGTACACCTTAATACTGTACTCAATAAATGATTGCTAAATCAAGAAAGACAGCAGCGAAGCAAGGCAAATAAGGGCTCTGTGGAACCTAGCAGAGCTGAGTGGAGATCACAGCCTCTTCTCACGTCTCTCTATCCTGTCATTGAGACAGACTAAGTGTGCTTGCCCACTGGAAATGACTGTGTGGAATCGGGGAAGTAGCAACTTTCGGATTCTTCATTGCTAAGCAATATCTGAAGAGCAGCCGGATCTCCAAGGTTACCTGAATTATTAAAAAGTAAGAAAAATCTTTTGATCTAAAAAAAAAAAAACCTCAACAGCACATTTTGCAAAATGTGTTATTTTTCTCATTAGTGCTCTAGTCTGTGTTTTGGGAGGGAGGTTCCCCATGGGGCATTTGGCTATGGCTAGCTTTGCTTCCCTGGTAAGCTGATGATGCACTGAAACAAAATGATAAGCTCTTGGGGGGAAAACAGTGACTTTTCTCATTTATAAAGGACTAGCAGTTCAGGAATGAGTGAAGGCTGGAACTCAACCTGGGGCTTAACACATGTGAAATAGGAGAGACCATTAGCAAATGCATTTTCTCCTTTGGCCAGAGACCACAGAGTAAAATTCGGTAACTGTCTGCACTAACTGCAGGTTCTCTGGCTACTGGAACACCTCTCACCTCTGTTGTGTGTTGCAGTTTGGGCTTCTGTCCATCACCAAGCTTTGTTCATTTTAAGTTGCCCAAAACAATGGACGTACAGTTTGTTGGTGTTTGTGCTTTGTCTAAGTAACTTTTCACAGATGGGTGAGAAACAAAGACCTATCTCAAATTCCCCCTTTAAAGCCCCACTGCCCCTTGGTATGGACTCAAGATGTGTATGTGTGTGTGTGTGTGTGTATTCTTTCTCAGATTCCTGTATTAGATAAAAATCCTTGTTTCAATGTGATGTTAAGTGGAGATAGAGCTCCTGAGAAGTAAGCGGGGTGTCATGAGGTCATCAGTGAGCTTAGGTCATCACTGTGGGTCATGAGGTCATCAGTGTGGGTCCCCATGCTATGATTAGCATCCTTGGAAGAAGCTTGCATTCTCTCTCAGGAGAAGAGGCTTCACCAAAACTTGGCCATGCTGGCATCTCCTCTTGAAATTTCAGTTTCCAGACCAGTGATAACATACATTTATGGGTTTTTTTTTTTTTTGAAGCCGACTAGTCTACGGTATTCTGTTGGAGAGGCCACAGCAGAATAAGATACCCATACCTCTGACCCTTGAGTCTGGTTTTGAGACCTTTGTAAGCTTGTTTCTTAGCACACGTTATTGTTGTTTTAGGTGTCACACTAGTGCAAGATAGAGACACCGAAGCAGAATAACAATGTTGTGAGAGGATGGAACACTCATTTTCCAGCCCGTAGTATCTTTGTACTGCCTTAAGCTTGCCTTGTAATTCAAATCACCTAGAGATCTTCGTTCAAAAATGCTGATCTCAAAGACCTTTGGAGATTCTGAGTCAGTGGGGCTAGAAAGGGTCTGGGAATGCTTTTTCTTCTTTTCTCTTCTCTTCTCTTTTTTCCTTCCCTCTTCCCTCCCCCCTTTCCTCCCTTCCTCCCTTCCTTCCTCCCTCCCTTCCTCCCCCCTTCCTCCCTCCCATCCCTTCCTTCCTTTTTGTACAGGATGCAAACAGCTGGCCTGGAACTCAGTTTGTGCCCTAGGTTAGTCTCAACCTCATGGCAGCCATCCTTTCACAGCCTCCCAAGTACTGGGATTACAGGTACAGGCCACCATCCCTGGCTTTATTTATTTTTAGGGACTCTTTAATTTTCAACAAGTGATGAAGCTGACCAAAGGATCAGGCAACAGAGAAGTCAAACTGACATCCATGTAATACAAACCTTAGACAGGAAGGGTAATGAGAATGCCTTTGCGTATCCATACGTTTGCAAAGTTTAGGATAAGCACAGGTGGAAGGAAAGCCAACTTGGCCATGAGCCCGTAACTATGCAGTAGCCTCTGATGCTTGTTTTCTATTGACTTGGCCTGAGAGTGATGACTATTTGATGTTGGTCTTAGATTAACAGAGCATTAGGTCTTGGCTTGTAGAGGAAAATTTTGTCCTTTCTAGCAGTCTGTAATGTACTGCCTGGGTAAATGGGTTTCACATAAGGATAGCATGTTTGCCAGGACCCAGTTGCATAAAGAAGCAAAGTACCCGTCTCTAGGCCAGGTCCTCAGGAACACTCTCTACTCCTCACTCACTTCTAAGTATTCCCATTTATCTTGTTTTTGCCATAATAGTACAGATGGGTGCTATAGCCTCACTTTATAAATCAATGAGCCTGGAAGCAGATGACTTTCCAAGCCTCAGTCTTTTGTAACCCACTCTCAACTGCATTTCCAGGGTATGTTTAGTGGCTAGTGCCAGCTCGCCAGCAGAGATGGTAAGGAATGGATGCCAGACGGGTGAGAAGGATAAGTGCACGTTGGACTGGATGCCAGCCTGACTCTCAGCTCTTAGGTTCCCTGCCAAATACCTGGGTCCCACACGCTCTGGCTCTTGCCTTTCTGAGCCCCGCGGTGCTATTTACAGAGCATCCAGAACAGGGCTAGGAGAGAACACCCAGATTGCACACACCCAATTGTTCCTTGATTCCAGTTTACAACTCACACCCTCTTTGTTTGGGTCTCAGGAAATGTAGCCTAACAAAATGTGTCCTTCCTCTTCCCTTTGGATATGTCAGATTTTATCATCAGATATGTGCTGTTGTGCCTTGTTGGTTAAGCACGCAATGGGCCATCCTGTGGGATTGGTATGTGGGGTTCAGGTAGGAGGAATGTTCTGTAAAGTCCTCCATCCCCCAGTACCCCCCCCCCCCCCCCCGCCCAGCTGAAGGAGGAATTTCTAGCTGCCGTAGTGTGCTTGGGGAGACAGGAGACCATGGCTGGGTGGGATCCTGCCTTCAGAGCTGAAGAAAAATTGAGAAGGAAATCTTTTCTTTTTCTCCCAGATCGCATGCGAGATGTTCTGGTGTTAAAAACAAGGGAAAGGCTGGAGACATTAACGACAGTACTTGTCAGCAAGTGGTACTCCCCGTTCTCTTAGAGGAAACTGCCCTAGACAACAGCAGGGCCACAAAGGAAGTGACAAATTCTAGAATAAACACTAAGGGGGCCCCAGGACTGCCTAGAGGAAGCCAGTGCCAGGTGAGCTGCGGTTACTGTAGTCTTTGAGCTCTGTTCCTCACGTGTCCCTCTGGAGAGGGCTGTCCCTTGACAGCCCACATGGTATGTTTCCTCCTCCTAGGAACCTTCTAGACCTACCCTGCTGAACTGCTGCAGCTCCACACTGCTTTGGCAACCTTGTGTGCACACTCATCTAAAAGCATTTGTCATATTGCCTCAAAACTAATTGTTTACAGCGCGACTTCCCATCCTAGAATCTGACTTCCTTGATGGGAAGAACCTTATTATATTTAGTTTTTTTTTTTTATTCCTCCCCTAGCGATGAGGTTCGAACTTGGGGCCTTGAGTTTACCAGGTGAGCGCACCTGATTATATTGTAAAAGTATTTTCAGTATTTCAGGAACAGGGACTTGGCAAGCCTTGTAAAGCTAACACATAGGTTCATAATCTTCATAAAACAAGAAGCCATGTCTGCTTGAAAATATAACTTGATCATCTGCCGCACCCATGTTTTGTCCTCATCAAAGAGTCTCCTTCCTCCCATAGGGACCTGATCTCCTGATTTTTATATTAACCACGTCCTTGAGCATGTGTCATAGTTTTATCACCCACAGTGCATTTCATCACCCTTCAGTTTGCCCTGCCTCCTAATAAAAAGGTATTTGTCTTCTGGGCTCCTCCCCAATACTTTTCTACCTGCTGATGATCCAGTTGGCCTCTAGCATTTCCCCGAGTCTGGATTTTGCTGTTTGGAGCGCAAGTGAAATTCAGATATTCTTCTGCTCTTGGCATGTCCTGCATGTTTCCAGTCAGAGCAGATCCAAGTTCTGTTCATATCTGATGGGTCTCCCTTGGTGTGGCCCTAGCTGCTACTGACTGGTAGGAAATACTTGTATCTGTTTGCTTATTGGGAATTGCAAAATATTGAAATTCTATCTTTCTAATAATTGTGTTAGGAAGGGTATTTTAAAAGAGGCATGCCATTCATTCAGTTGGTGTATTCTGTGGCACATCTTGATATGGAAGACAGCACTTGAATCATTCAGTGTGTTTGTCAGCATTTCAGATAATGATTCATTTCTTCAGTCTTTCTGAAAGTGATCATTGCTTTTGGCTAAATACCACTGTAAAAATGGTAAGTTTAAGTGCATTTGATTATAGTTACTATTGTTGGTGTTCAAATGGACCCATCTTTGGCTGGTGAGAGTCTTTTTAAGTTGCCTCTTTGAGCCTTAGTGACATGATTCCAGTGTCTGTTTTCTTTTTTAGACAAGGTCTTGCTATGTGTCCCCGACTGTCACTTAGAGTGACATGAATTGGCCTTGAACTCAGAGACCTGTCTGCCTCTGCTTCTGCCTCCAATTTCAATATCTTTGATATCACTCTGATAATCTACGCTGACTATTATTTTCAGGCTCATCTTGCACGTATCTTGGTTCATACCTCGAACCAAATGATTTCTCTGAAATCTCCTGTTTTCTTTGAGTGAAAAATGGTATTTCAAACCGAGACTCTGGACACTAAGGAGGGCTACTTAGAGTGGGATAGAATTAAATGTTTGATATCAAACCCTCTACTTAAGTCAAAATAAATAAAGACATATACCTGCGCGCGCACGCACACACACACACACACACACACACACACACACACACGTGGGTTTGCAGCACTTCATTATATCCACGGGGGAAGGGGGCAGGTACTCGCCTCATGGCTTTAGGGTACTCATGTGACGTGGCTGAATGTGGATCTGGGGAATGTTGTGCACAGTCTGTTGCTATCAGTTACTCTTCTGTGTTTCAGGTTCAGTATCTCCTGCCTTCTTACAAATACTTCCACCAGAAGTTCAAGTTTCTAATTAGTTAGGGCATGACAAAAATAATTAGAATTTCCTGTAATTCTTCATTTGCTGTCTCCCATATTGCACATGGAGCAGATACAGAATAATACTCTCGCCACCGTAACAATTACCTGAAATGTTAATTTTTGCATATTCTAAAAATTTTTTTTTGCATTAATACCTCTTTTGTATTCCAGCTTCCCATTTAGAAAAACCAATAGCAACTACAGATAGCAGCCCTTTATTTATACTGCCTGAATGTGGGACTATTAATACTTTCGTAGTCCTGGCTGTGTAAGTACTGTATATCAAATGCTCACCATCAGGTCTTCTGTCAATGTCCTGCAAGTCATTTTGATTGAAGCTTGTTATTCAATAGATTCCTCAGGAAAGGCTCATGGGATCAATATTCTCTGAGTTCTTGTATATTGATAACAGTCAGGGCCCATTATATTTTGAAAGTCAATTTTTCTGGAAATAAAATCATTGACTTACTTTCTCTGAGTATCTTAAATATATCACTCTATTTCTTTTGACACGAGAAGTTGCTCCTGAAAGTATAATGAAAATGTAAATCATATGCTTTTCTAGTCGATGCTCAGAGGGCTTTTCCCCTAGAATTTATTAATATTACTAGCATTTGTCTGATGCTGTCTGTTCCAGGCTAGGTCTCTCCACTTGGAATTTGCTGTTTCCTTGCTGTTGTGTTTTGACTGTGAAGGGTTGCCCTCCAATTCCTGCTTGATCCTAAATAATGGTCAGTGGTGGGGTACCCAGAGCTGGCTGGCTCATAAGGATGCTAGCTTCATGAACAGATTAACAGTTCCGTGCTTGAATTCATAGCTGAAGCCATAGGAGAAATGAGGTCTGTCAGCTGGGAGCAAGATGGTAAAGGTGTTTGTGATCCTACATTTTCCTCACTGCCACAAGGTAAACAGTCCCCACTGATGCATGCTCTTACTGTGGTGATATTCTGTCTCACCTTAGGCTAAAGCAAGGGAGCCAGCTAACCACAGCCTGCACTCTGCAACCGTGAGCCAGACAACCTTTTCCTCCTATAATTTGTTTTCCTCAGGTGTTTTGTCACACCAAGAGAAAGGTTATACATGTGTTTGCCTTTCTTCTTTCGGAGCTCCCGTTTTCCAAATGTTCAACTTTCTTTGCTCATCTTTTTCTCTCAAAATATTTTTATGGTTTTCTTTCTTTTTTATTTAATTTTTTTTCTTTTTCATCTGGTGGGTTTTTTTTCCCCTGAAGATATTATTCCTTGTGTCCGTTTAGTTTCATAGTCTATGTAATTTAGCCATGAGCGCTCTATCTGCCTATATACCTGCATTCCAGAAGATGAGATCAGATCACATCATAGATGGTTGTGAGCCACCATGTCATTGCCAGGAATTGAACTCAGGACCTCTAGAAGAGTAGCCAGTGCTCTTAACCACTAAGACATTTCTCCTGCCACCATAGCCATTATTTCTAAAATGATGTTTTTTCTTTTAAATTGTTTTTGGAGTTTAAAGTGTTTATGGTTCTGATTAATGTTGTTCCTTTGTGTGTTGTATCATTTGAACATTGTTTTCTAACCTAGCTAATGAGTGATGGTATAGTTCTGACTTGCTTTATGGCTATCTTTCTTGGGGTTCACTTTCCTTGTGTGTATTAGCTCTTTTTTTTTTTTTTTTCCTTGTAAGAGCTACCTGGGATCTGGCTTCCTTTCTTTTCTTAGTGTTCATTTTTATGGGAAATTAATTTTCTTGAACTATTGAGAGACTCAGGTTTCAGGAAACCATTTCCAAGTTCAGAGCCCTCTTCTGTTGACTCAAGCATGGCGGCCTGTATTCTGAGCTTTCTTGCCTGTTTGCTCCCCCAGCTGACCTGGACCCTATTTCTTTTGATTCCACTTAGGGCAGTTTCTCACCCTGTCCTGTTGGATCTACCCTGAGAACTTACATCCTTCTTGACTGCTCTAGCCCCTTCAGTGCCCCCTTACTGAGACCTCTCCAGTTCTCTTGATAGAGAAGGGGGTCCTCTCTACTCCCTGAAAACCTTTCATGCTTGGGTCCCTGTTTCAAAAGCATCCCAACTTCCCAGGGATGCTGTCTGCTCCTTAGGGAACTGCTGCTCAGAGCTTCTCCCAGACACTTCTCAGTTGTTTTCTCTGTCCAGACGCTTGTGCCTCTACACACTGGTCATCTGCGTCTTGTAAGACAACTTGACCCTACTTTGCTTGGACATGTGTCCATGGGTGTTTGATTTTGTTATCTAATTGTTCCACCCATTTTCATAAGGGGGTTTGTAGAGATACAAAGACTGTAGTGTTGGTACCACCACCACCTTCTCAGAATCCCCCAGAGACACTCAAGGTGCCCGAGACCTGCTCATGATCAAACAAACAGTGGCCCTTAGAATTATCACAATGAACATCCGGGGGTCCCAGTCAGGTGAGCTGGATAGTCAGATGACACCCGGGGCCATGCTTCTCTACCTTCCCTGGTATCAGATTGACCTCTGGAAATGTGCCAACATGCCCATCATCTGCATGCAATTTTATAGGATGTAATAGGGATGTTACAGAGCTCCCAGATGCCTTGAAACCCATCCCCACTCCCCCAGAAGCTTGAGTTAGGAAACCCAGGAGTGATTAAGAGCAAGGGCAGATGAAGGGCTGATAAAGTAGAATGCTGACAATCCTGTTTGTCCTGGGGCTTAGTTTTTAGCAGCCATAGCTATAGGATCTGCTTATCACATGTTTGTATAATTCTATTTGGCTCCTCAGATCCGGACGATCCCAGGGACAGAGAAAGGGCACCAATGTTTGCTGGAAAGGTTAAAGGAAAGAGATACCAGAGCGCTAGTGTAAGTAGGGCAAATGGACTCAAGATAAACCAGCAGACACACTGGGATCAGGAGGAAACCTGAGCATCCATCTAATCTACAGCCTTGGAGTTTCAGTAGGAAGGCTAAACCTATTCTCTGGCAGTTGGTCACCTGACTGCGTCAGAAGCCCCTGTGGTGCTTGTTAAAACGAAGTCTCTTAGGCCCTTGAAGCTGACCCTCTCATGTAGGTGGGCTGAGTGATAATGCGCTTTTAAGCAAATCTGTGATATTGGCCCATGTTCCACTATGCCCCCAGCTCTTCTTAACTAATTATACCTGCAAACAAACCTGTTTCCAAACGAGGCTGCATTTTTGAGGTCCTGAAGATAATAGGGCTTCCACATATCTTTCTTGAGGGGGGGGGGAAACTAATTCAATCTATAATACCTAACTATGTTGGCACCATCCAAGTCTGCTATTTATTTATTTACTTTTTTTTTTTAAGTAAAAGGACAGTTTAGGCTTCAATCACAGCTTTGCTATTGATTATCCATGAATGGCAACATTTCTTGACATCTCTGAACTTTGTAAAATGGAAGTAACTTAACATAGTGACCTTATAATGGAAAGGGTTAGGTGAGATAAAAATAGACATAATTTCTAGCATCATTCTTGGCATATAGTGATTACTCAGTAGATGTTACCGAACATATCTTCACTGTTTCCTTTGAGGTATTAGACGTATATTCCAAGGGATGAAGAGATGTTTAGTGGTGAAGAGCAGTGGCTACTCTTCCAGAGCAGACCTGCGTTTGATGCCCTCCGTAACCCCATACTGTGGCCAACAACCCTCTATAACTCCAGTCCCAGGGCCTCCAGTGCCCTCTTCTGGTCTCCCCAGGCACTGTGCACACATGGTGCACATACCTACACACATAAAATAAAAATAAACAAGTCTTTTAAAAAGAAATATATTTCAAACATCCAAAGTCAAGCCACACCTGTAACATCAGCCACATGGCCTACAGAATTCACAGTGTTTTGTTTGCTGGCTGCTGAAGCCCCTTTGAAAGACATTGTGACGTTTCTCCCCTAAGGTCCCCAGGAAGATACTGCTTACTGTATAATCAATGAAACTGTTCACAGCGTGGTATTTTTAATTAAGCCCTTATAGCATAAGGGCTCTCCTCATCCAGGAATCACTAGGTCTTTATAAAAGAGGTATTTGCTTAGAAGTGGGGGCTGCTCTATTGGCCAGCAGGTTTTTAATGTCACCTTTGGGTGGCATGCTCTCAATTGTTATGTTTGCTCACAGGGTCCTGGTTGTCCTTGATGCCACCTTCTAAGTTTCCCACATTCAGTGGTCATTTTTTTATTCTTTGTCATTTAGCAAAATGCTTAGTAGGATATCTGTGCTGACTCTTTGAGTAAGACAGAGCTAACACACACACACACACACACACACCTACCAATCTGCCTACTGCTAGTCTATGCTCTCTGATGGCCAATTCTCCTTGAGGTGAATGAGACTATATGACCAAGGCTGGCCCAGGTACCATGGTCCTAAGTAACAAGTATCACCTCCCCCCCGCCCTGAGACAGGTTGTAGCCCTGGCTGTTCTGCAACTAGCTTTGTAGCCCAAGCTGTCCTTAAACTCAGAGATCTGCCTGCCTCTGCCTCCCAAGTACTGGGATTAAAGGCGTGTGCCACCACTGCCTAGCGCAAGTATCAATTCTACATGGAAACATAGGCAGGTGGCAGGTAGCCATCTGACTCCTCCCAAGGGTGAAAGAGCGTAGACACATATCAGTTTTCAGGTTGTCCTTGGTTAGTAATTGGGGAACATCAGTGCCTGGAGACTGATCCATTTCATCCACAGTCTTTTACGTGAGAGACACGAAACTGCTGCCTGAGCATATGAAAATGTAGGGACATTGCTACAGCACAGCCTATGCATCTCACTGGGACCATTATCCTTTGACTGTGGCTTATCAGATGTTTGGGGTCTCGGAGGCACTCAGGGTCGGGTAGGGATATTTATATACCCATCATGAGATGCCTTAGATGTGACGCTATGTCTAAACTCAAATTCATGTATGCCTCCTATGTACTTATTCGATACTTTACTGGGGCTTTTATGTTATTATGTGTGTGCACCTGCGTTTTGAGTGACCCATCTCATGAGGCCAGGTGTGGAATGAAACATTCTCCTGGTTGCTTCATGTTGGTGCTGAAAGGGGTTTTTCATATTTGAATTTTGGATTTTCATATTTCATGGTTCATGACATATATTATACTCTCGATTCTGTTTTTAAAAGGCTAATTCTGAGCTATTGAAATGATTCCACAACCCATGATAGATAGCCACATATAGTTAGCAAATCATTTTTATGGGCATATCTGGCCCATCTGTTGTCTCAGAGCGAAAACACAAGTGCTCCAGGGAGGAGGGAGAACACACTCCAGTGTTTTCTTTCCTTAGTTCCTATCAGGATGTCTGGGACTAAGTCCACTTAATCAGTGGACCGTTCTTTCTGTGGGATTCTGCCGCTCACATGTATGAGGGGCCAGATTCAGGTTTTGTGTACGAGGGGCCAGATTCAGGTTTTGTGAACTCTATGCATTAAGAGCAGGCCTGTGCAAGCTGAGGATTCAGGTTACAGTGAGTCGTGCAGAGACACAACTGCTTTACTGAACTGTCAGAGGTGGGGTCGGAGGCCGCCACCATGGCTTTGCTCTTAAGACACTCCACCTGCATGGTGAACCTCCTAGCATTTCTTTCCAGTCTTGCTGGCTATGCTCTTTCATCAGCCTTCCTTTCTAACTATGGAAATTAAGCCCAATCCTTTTCATGTGCCACTGTCTTTCTGGGTCTTTACGTATGTATTCGCTCCGGTCGGCAGGTGGTACACATTGGCACTTGGGCATCCCTTGCCCACACATTCACATGCTGACGTTGGGCCATTGTCTGTGAACTCCCTTTGATACTTTACTTCCCACTCTCCCAGGACCCTTCGCTCTCTGCCTTACACAGGTTCATTATGAAAGCGTAACTCTCTTCCTCCTACCAACCTTGAACCAGAGATGTTTCTTTTTTAACTTTTCATTTTGGGGGGGGGTGGGTGGGTCACGTGAAATCTCATCCAAATAGAAGTGTTTTGTGAATGACAGAAACCTTAACGCATATGCCAAGTTTGGAAATGACACTTACTTCAGAAGGCAAGGTTGATTTATGAAGGTGGACGTAAGGCAGACATAGGCCGTTCCGCTCCGTGGAACTCAAGTTGTCTCATATCATAATTAAATACTAATTATAGATATTTACCTTTGCATACACTAGCTCTGAGGTCTTTCCTTAAAGTCTAAAGGGTACGGTGGTATTTGCCTGTCCAGTGCCTAGTCTCCCCCCTTTTAAAAAAAAAAATAAAAGCTCTGATTTTCCAAAGAAGTTTACTTCCTCAGCAGATTGGGTAGCCACCCAATGGGAGAAATTGATGGTTAGGGTGTCTGTCTATGTAAATAAAGCATTAGTCTTGTCCCTTTACCCTTCCTGTCTAAAACGTGAATGTATCTCCTGAAACTCTGGAAGCTATTCTGAGGTCAGGAGTAAACATCGGGATAGAAATCCTACATTAAGGCTGGCATAGAAGAAAGGACATAGGAAGGGATGTTGGGAGTACCAGTGACACCGCTGAGCTCTGTTACCTGCCAGTTCATCTGCATCCAGACTTCTCTAACCGGGCCTGTCTCCTCTGTTATCTTTCCTCCCACCACACACACACTCCCACCACCAGGATCCAGCCGCTTCCCCAGTCCTACCCACTGTGATGGACTGAATCCATGAACCAAAATCGATCCCTCCTCCTTTAAGTGGCTTCTGTTGGGGACTCTGTTCCAGCGACAACAAAGGTGACTAAAGCAGGAGCCGGGGGGCGGTGCCTCTCTGCTATGCTGCACTTGCGCTTCTCCCTGGACTGTTCTCATCCCGTTTATCACACCAAAATTACCTGACCACATGTTTCCTCTCCTGCTAGGCTGTGGGCATCTTGAGGGAGGAACACTGTCACTCTCTCCTCTTTGTACCCACAGGTGCTTCGTGCCCAGTGACCAGAAACGAATCCCTTCAAGTGATGCTTGATCAACGTGAGACTTGGAAGAGCTTTGGGGTTGACATGCAAATTCTCTTGGGGTTTTATTTCGGATTTCAGATTTCACTGGTAAGTAATAAAGTCTTGGGACATGGCACTGGTGGGGTCCTTTGAACCTTTTATTGGAAGGAAAGGGGGGAAAAAGTGCAGCTACGAGTTTCAGCTCTGGATTCCCCCAGGGCAGTTCTTATTTGCTGTCACATTTTCCTGCTACAAAATCTGTGTCCCTGGAAAGCCCCTGAAGCAGCCTGCCCACTGAGAATGCCCCGCCTGGCTGCTCTAGCCTCCTTGAGAGGCAAAGCTTCCCCCATGGGACTGGGCGTCAGAGATAACTGGCACCTGAGACACGGCTGCCCGGCATCTCTGCAAGCCTCAGCTCTGTCCCCTTGGCCCCTCCCAAGGCACTCTGGGAGGGTTCTTCCTTCTTGAATTGCAAGATTAAATGAATGTATGTTTGGATAAGACGCTTTTAGGCTCCAGATCAAAGTTTTTACTAGACCCTTTTCAGCACAGCTTTCTCATCTTGGAAGATTCTGGGTGCCAAGGAAGGCATAGCCTCTGTCTACTGTACCAACACGTTTTCTCGGGGAGTAGAGGTCATGGCTACCAGGGAACCAATATGATGAGAAAATGGAAAATGCACATTTTATTAAAACCACTCAACATGTTATTCTGCATGAACAAAATTGATCCTTTGGCTAAATAAAACCACTAGAGAGCAAATTAAACCGTGACTCATAGTATGATTATTCTGTCCTTGTAAAAATAATAAAAATTGTTTTTGTAGCTTTGCTGTGGGTGTTTGTTCCCTTTAATAAACAGTTCTAGGGCCCTATCTGGGGAGGTACAGATATGGACTTACGCCAAGGCAGTGCAGAGGCTGTCCTGCTTGCCATGACGCTGAAGAGAGGGCGCGAGCACCTCATCACAGGCAGCCTTCCTCTCTCAAGTCACTTTCCATTCTCCTGATTAGTTACCATTCCTTTGCAGTTGTGAGCAGG
Organism: Acomys minous; assembly: GCF_964271855.1. Taxonomy (NCBI): domain Eukaryota; kingdom Metazoa; phylum Chordata; class Mammalia; order Rodentia; family Muridae; genus Acomys; species Acomys minous. Next base: position 27,580,893 of record NC_140495.1, read on the forward strand.
CAGCTGAGTGGAACTGGAAGTCTATTCATTCTTTAAAGAGACATAAAGTGGCAGCTGGAGTCCCAGATGATAATTCTCCTTTTCTCCTTGTTAATATCCAACTGCTGCTAGGAGACCTGGGAGGGAAGATTCGCTTAATGCCCGCTCTAGACGTTTCAATGGGATTTAGCGCTTGTCCCAGCTTTGAAGCCTTTTTTTTTTTTTTAAATCACCTCTGAAATTGGGAAATGAATGGATTGTGACCTTGAGGTGTAATTCCTTCCTAATGTTTCAGATGGGATGTCGGATGTCCCCTCATGCATCTGGCTACTGCTCAGCCACACGGTAAGGAATGGAGCACTGGTGGTTTTCCAGAACTATAATCATGTTGTGGATATCCGCAGCTCAACCTGAGCCTTAACCAACTGGAATTCGGTAAAGAAAACTGGATTGTAACACATTTCCCTTTCAATCCCACAGGAGTTCAGGGCCCAGGCAGTCTTGTAATATTGAAACACATCTCCAGAAAGCTTGCATCCTTCAGCAGACATCATCAATGACGGGAGGGTCTCTGCCATCACTCATGGGTCATCTTCCAACACCCCCTCCCCCACACTCCCCTCCCCCACACACAAGACTTAGTTAGCAAAATGCATGGTACAGACAGCTGGTTGCTCTGGATCTACACAATATTTTAAACACCCTTAGACTGCCTGTAGAGTAACCATGTCTGGGGCTGTCGTGCTCGCACAGTGAAGATGCACATGTGCTGATTGCAGTGGCCCTGGCCAGGCTCTGGATATAGGCCTGCCACGTCCTTTCTCCAATTTTATGCGGTATCACTGAGTTTCTGATACAAGAATCAGAAATGGCCAACATCTGCTATGAGAATGCCAAGTACAACTCAGGTTGATATACTCCACCCCCTCCCCCCACTCTGTCTCTGGAGCTCAGTGCAGTACAATAGCTTCCTTAGCTCAGGCTGAGTCATTGCAGGGGTCTCCTAGGAAAACAATATCCCTGTGAGGCTTTGGCATCCTTCACACCCAAGGCTGTTGAACAAGTAGGTGAAAGTAACCCGAGAGCATTGCCACATGACTCATGGTAGGTGAACCAGCCATGGATTGTTAGGCAAAGGTTTCTCACTTGGAAATTTTATTGGAAACTTCCATTTGCAAAGATGGAAGTTTTAGTCATTTTGTCTTGTTGTGCCCAGGTTTCTGGAGGACAAATTAGAAACCGTAAGGACTGTAGAGGAGGAACCAATTCCCCACCTCCTTTCCCCCCATCTCCAAGTTTTAAGGTTATATTCAGGAGCTCTGCTTTGAGAAATTGGGAAATTAAGCACCAGGAGAGGCTAGAATCTTTGGGTTAGTGACACACACAGGGAGGACCCTTTTCTCTCTTAGCCAGATAGAGGGAGGTCAAGGGTATCTAAAAGTTGATGATTTTAGAAGCTGAAAATCCCATATTCCATCTGCCATCTGCTGACTGAATGTTAGCTGTTATCATTTTCCCCTAGCTGAGCTGCTTCCCGCCCCCCCCACCCCCGTTTCTGATCTTAAGAGCGCCTGCCAAGAAGGGCATGTGCATTCTCTGCAGGTAAGCGTGGTGGGAAGGGCTGAAGTGCCCTCCACCAGCCTTCCAGGATCTGCCTGAGAGCTCTGGCAATGGCTTGGCCATGAACACAATGCTGATGCAGACAGAGCCCGTGACCTTTCAGTGCATTTGGAAGAGGCCACGCAGGCAGTTCAGGCATCCTTCAGTTGGTTTCCCCAGGACCCCAGGATGCCATTGAGAACCATTGGAGTAATTTGACATTTTGAAAGGGGTCCAATGTAATTTTTTTTAGTACGGGCAGTAGCCAGGCTCTTAGCAAATCATTGGTGTTTGCTGACTGGTGACATCCCTTCTAGCTCCAATCTTTACTTAGGCTGGGGCTAAAGCTGCCATTGTTCTGTGCCCTGGGGTGAAAATCTCTTTCCCATTGATTTTTCTCCAGGCTAAGGATGTGGATTAACACGCATCTGGAGAGCAATCCGAGTGGACAGGTCCCAGTGACTCAAGACAACCATCTGAACGATGTCTTCTGGTGTTTCCCAGGACTCAAATGATGCAGACCCATCAACCCTGAACTCTCTAGGAAAATATTTCTGAATTCCTGAGAGACTGTGAAACAGATGCAAATGTGGTTCTCCTCTGAGACATTAGAGTTCGTATCACCAGAGGATGTCGAAGCAAAATGAGATTCCCTTTTCTCGATTTCATGATGCGCTTAGGAGTGGAATTTCCCAGGTCCTTCCTTTCCCTGCTTTGTGGGTTAGTGTGGGCTGGAGAACAGTCACCGTCAAGCTGGGGGTGGGGGGGTGGGGGCAGAATGGCCATGGAAACACTTCTAGGTGGAGTATGAACATTGGGTGAGAAGAGATGTCAAGGCTGGTCACGTTTCCACCTCTGGGTTCAGTCTTTGGATTGGTCAGTTCACAGCTTGGACATGGTTTTAACTTTCTGGATGTGGAGTGTGCCAGTAAAGCACTCTGGGATTTAATTTGTGAGTCAAACAATAGCCTGCTACAGGCAAGCAGGAAAGGTGCTATGATCTAAAGAGAGAAATAGCCCTTTTGTCTTTTCCTTATATTCTGGAAGCTTCTCTTTCATGCTTTCCATGGCTGGCGGCTCTTGTGATTCCCAAGGGCCCTGGAGTTGAAAGGACTTGGGGCAGATCACCCACGGCTCCAGGTAGGTTCCTGAATCCTCTCCTTGCTCACACAATGAAGGAGCTGACTGTATAGCTGCTGCCTCAGGGTTTGGAAGAATTCCCAACGCTGCTACTCATGCGAGCCAGCGTAATCATTTTCTCATTTTCTGCTCAGCATCATGTTCCTCAGTGCTAATGGAATAATGGTGAGTTGCTTCATAGAGTCATCAAGCCAACACACCTTTGCCCTTCAATTAGGAACAGTCTGGGTGAAGAGGATCATTCACATAAAGTGGACTCCAAAGAGCACTTTGGAAGACTTCGAACATGTCCCAGAGATAAATTACTCCATTAAACCAACAAACAAAAACAACAACAACAAAACAACCAGACCCCGAGTTATACCAGCTGCTTGCTTTGAGTAACTTTATAACAAGGATTGCATTCTCTGGTAAGGGCTGGTCTTTATCAAAAAGCCTCTTCCCGGAAAAGGAATCAGACTTGATTGATTTGTTTTTAGTCAGAAGAGCTGGAGTGGAGTTAATTTTATGTGTCGAGAGCTGGTCATGGCTTCTGCTGCTGACAGAACTACAATGGGCAAAAAATGGAGCGATTTCCTTCTAAGCGGAATTGTGGTGAACGGAGAACTAAAGAGCGTATGGGAAATCGCTTTCAAATGATTATTTCTGTTTGCTTAAATGCTTGATTACGAGGCTTGTTATTCTAACTATACACAGAAAGCACGGAAGAGAAGCTAAGCCTGGCCTTCCATTATAACGATGACAACAACAAAATCAAAGAACATATCATACCTTTTTAAAGCCCAAATCCCTGTAGGTTTCTTGGGATTGCCAAGTAAAAAAAAGGAAAACAAACATAGGACTCAGGATCTATTTTCAAGGCTCAGAGTTCCTCCTGGGCTCTCTTTTAATACACTCACTTTGGCTTAGGTCACTAAGACACATCATAAAGGGTATTCGCATTTTCTTGTTTTGCCTGCAAAGGTTGGCCCACTGGACTACAGCGCTAGGCTTTGTAGGGTGAAAAAATACATCTTCAGATACCTCAGGGTTCTAGAAATTGGACTCCAGCTGCCGCCAGCCCAGCTGGTTTTTAAAGAAGGTGACTTTGTGATTGCTACAAAGAGGATGCCTCCCACTGCAGTGGCATCTACTGAGCAGAGCCCCACTCCACTGGTGGGAACAGCTCAGATCATTTTTTCCCCTCTTTCACAAAGATAAAGTAGAACCACCACAAGTTCTTTGGATTTTTTTTTTTAAGACTAAGGTCAATTTGAAAAATGTTAATAAGCCTTGAAGCTCAGAGTCAAAAATGGCTAGGGAACCAACTACAGGATTTCAAATGACCTTGACAGACCCAAGAAAAATCATGACAAATTAAAGCTCTGCTCTTCTCTGGTCAAAAGCAACAAAAATCCCACTGCCCCGACCCCCTTTCTGTGTTCATAGTGATGCCAGGGATGTTTAGTACATAGGGAAGCCGCCACAAGGGAGAAGATACAGCTGGTGGATGGTGTCCAGATCATCCATCAGCTGACTTTCAACCTGAGGCCATCTGATAACTGGTAGTCAGTCCCCCAGCTGGGCTGTTAGGCTGGAACCTAAGGCTCTGTGCTCACGGTGGGTGGAAGGGGCGTTTACAGGGGCCTCGTTCATACGAGCTCTGGTCTCACAACAGAGGGCACCAAATAGAGGCTCTTGGCATTGCGAGGTCAATTCACTGCCTCCCAAACAACAGCAGCAGTGATTCCTGGTGCCAGGAGCAAGGCTGCCCTGGTACACTTTGACTTGGCTTTTTGTTTCAAGAGTGTTTCAGAATCTTTTTTTTTCTTCTCTGCAAATGTCCCATTGTCTTTACCCATTCGGCAATGAAGCTTTGGAAGAAGCAGAGGAGTCTTAGAGATGCAGAAAGGCGTTTCCACGGTGATCCTGATCAAAGCGGTGGGTACCATTTCTCCTTTCCCTGGACCTGTTCCTCCACATCTCATCGAAAGGGCCTCTTCTTCTTTCATGCCCAAAACATGGGCCTAACCTACAAGCCATTTATTTTCTCCACTATGTCAAATCAACCATCAAGTTCTGTCTGTTCCACCTTCCTAAGGCACTCCTTTCATCCTTGCACTCACATGTCTGTCAGTCTGTCTATCCACTCATTTATTCTTCCTTCCTCCTCAGCCATAACTAATTCCCGCCCGCCCCCCCCCCAGGTTGTTGGCATCTCTCCTCAGAGTTGTAATGATGCCCTTACATGTATACAGGCAGTGCTGACTGGCCCCCATCTTTACTCCACTTCCACTCAGAGCCAAAGAAAGTCTTCTCTAAAGCTGATGGGATCATAGTGCTTCCTTGAGTAGAAGAAAACAAAACAAGACAACAAAACAATATTGAATGCTCCTCTGGTCCCTGGAAAGGGTTCTAACACAGCTGGTCTCTGAGATCAGTTTCCTTCTGCGAAACTGTATGTGCTGAACTGAGCCTTGTTTCCAAGCCTCCTTTGGAACTGCTCTTTCTTCTACTCAGTTATCCAGAACTCAAGTGTCTCGGTTATCCAGAGCTCAGCTTTACTATTGTAGGGCATAGAAGTCCGGGGAAAGGAGGGACAACAAAAGCATCTCAGAGACCTGATACTTGAGAGGATGGTAATGCCTGGTTCCTAGCAGTAGGTGTTCAGTACAGATATGTAAGTAATTATATAACGGATGAACATTACAGTAGCAAACAGCAATTTGGCCGTGTGGTCCCAGATTCCAGGGGAAGCTATGCCTCGGTACCCTGCCAGAGGGCTTGGATACCCAGGCATCTGAACCTTTCCTGTTCTACATCAGCCATCCCACATGGCACCAAAATGGATGTGCCAGATGGCCTTGCTAACACCACCAACATTCTGAATGTCAAGGAGCGTCTTGTAAGATGAAGCAGAGGTGATGATCCCAAGGTGTGTTTCAGGAGGTCAAGTGACTTGGATAAATGATATTACAGGACAGATGAGGCCAGGACCCCAAATAAGCCATGGTGATCCAGACAATTTCTCAGCAATGTATTGCACATTCGAATAGCCCTGACAGCAGTCCCTTTATCTTCTCCATCACCCAGGTTTTGTATTCTGCAGAACCTTCTTTGAGAAGAACCCAGTGCTATGGCTCAGATGCCTGGGGGAAACCGAAAAGCCTTACATCAGTCAAAAGCAGAGCTGTGCTTTATTCATCTCCTTAGTGCCTTGCCCAGGACTCAAGGCTGAGGCTAAGAAGAGTCTTGATTCATGTAGGCTGGAAGTCTGAGTTTGACTGAAGAGAGAGAGCTTGTGGTTGGGGAGGTCACGGTGGGAGGCACTGCAGGTGGAGCAAGCAGGACAGAGGATTCTGACTTGCCTGAGAATGGTCCAGGAACAGTAAGGGCACACCCCTTACCTTCCCTGTGAGCATCTCCCTGCCTCCATCCTTAGTACCCCAGTGTCTACTCCCATAGCCTTTCAGCTGTCAGCCTATGACATCAAAGTGCCACACAGATGAGACCTGGCTGTACCCTGGGGCACTTGCCACCACTGTTTACTATTGGATGAAACCTTTCTGACCTTCAAGAAAAACTACTGGGTGGCCAAGAACCAGGTGGTAGGGCTTATTCTGAGCAGCACCCACTCCACACTCTGTTTATTACCCTGCCCTTCTATAAGGTTGGCCTTGGCTATGACAGAGTTGAGCCCCAGTGCTCAGTAAGCAAAAGGTGTGGATTGTAGGGGCGCTGAAGTGTCAGCGGGTTGTTTTCTTTTGAGATGGCATTCTTTCTTTAAATTCTGTGTTACAGAATGATGTGGTTCCCCTAAGATTTCAGTGGAATACCCCCTGTTCTTCAGCCCCACCCCCCACCACTTCTTTTTCCTTGACACATAGCTCAAACTGTCCTGGAACTCACTCAGAGGCCCAGATTGGTCTGGAACCTTGTGGCAAGTCTCCTGCCTCACTTTCCCAAAATGCTAGGAGGGTAGGGATGCCTCATCATACCTGGTATCCTTTCCTTTTCTGATGTCTCTTCACTAGTTTGAAATGGGAGAGATAAGAGCTGGGAAATGCCTTAGTGCAATTCTGTAGTGAGGTTCAGGTGAGTACGGCTCAGCGCTGGCCCTAACCCCTGCCAGTCTTCAGGCTCTTCCTGGTCTAACTGCTCCCTGACTGGAGCAGACATGAGCCAGGTGTGGAGCCAGCATAAGGAGGACACAGGGACAGGAGCCGCCCTTGGCCTCAGAAGCCTCTTGGCGGTTTAGCTTGGCTGCCGTGGGATAGAGAGTGGTAACACCCATGTTTCTTCATGGAGGTTTTGCCTCCCAGTCAGCTCAGCTCTAGTCAGATTTGCTACCAAAGGAATCAAGAAACACATTAAGTTTGCAGATAATAGCTTGGGAACCTAGGGCATTATATCCAATGTTTGAGCAAGAATCAGAACATTTAGGGAGTGTGCCCCAGTTTATACATTTGAGACCTGAATCCAACTCAGCTGACTTTTTAGCAGATCCTATATCCTAACAGTTCCTTGACTTCACCAAGCTTCCCTGCTCTCTCATGTCCACTAAGCTGACCCTGTGCTTGGAAATATCCCAGAGCTGTAAAAGCAGGTGTGTGGATGCTGAGGTTGTGACGGTCACTGCTCGGTCTCTTCGACATCTCTGACGTGTCCCCTGCCTAAGAAGGGCTCACACCTGATAGACTCTACGAAGATAAATGTGTCCCCTCTGAGACATCATCCAAGCTCCAAGACCCTCATGCTTGTGGGCGCAGTGTACACGTGAGACCTTTAAACCACCCTGTGCCTTTAGGGAGCTTCCTCTAGTTAAAGCATAGGTTGTCTTAACCAAGTCTGGTGTGTTAATGTTCCCCTTGCTGGGAGCCAAAGGAGAAGGAATGAATGAAGACCCCAGGGTTGTAGCATGAGCTTCCATGTCTCTTTGCTGGCAGGGTGAATTAGAAAATGCACAGGCATTCATCCTTTTTCCAGCTATCTTTACAGTGGTGTGTGTTTAAGGACACATTTTCTATACATTCCTGTCCTCGTGTATCTGTACACCTACATCAGTTCATAAATAAAACATACAGCTGCCTGGCTGGAATGTAGCACCTGCTGCCAAGACTCCTTCTGTAGGTTAATGCTTCCTGCCAGGGGAGCTGCCCTGGTTTGTGGTGACTTTCGATGACCTACTTGTACGCAGCGGTCCAAGCCTCCTCACTCGGCAGTGAGCTGTGTATCTTTCCAGAGTCCACACACTCACATTATGTTAGTGTTTTATCCCTCGTCCCCAGATCAATACTATGTACATAAAGGTAGCTATGCAAACACACTTTACAGGAGCAGCTGACAGGAACGGAGGCTTTAGGAAGAGGCTGCGGATGGAAGGCCAGTCTATACTATTCGGCATGCTGTGCTGCTCACATTGGCCATAATTGACATTTTCCCTCTATCAGCCCTCAGGATCCTCTGCCCACCTGAGGACCGAGGCTTACTGTGCAGAGGTGCAGTATGGAAAAAGGATCTAATTGACAATGGAGATTGGCGGCAGTGAGCTCCAGTATGTACCTGCCAGTCACAGTGCTATCTGAGCCCCATTTGGCCTGGAAAGAATTGGAAAATTCTTGAATAGTTCATGTATAATAACCCAGGCCTGGGCTTAGTCTCCAAGTCAGAAGTTTGGAAAATGACCATGATGACATCTTAAAGGAAGGGTCCTCAAGTTTTCCTTACCCTTTTTGCAAGTGGCAAGGCCTTGAATATTGTGGCTGTTGCAAGGAGCATTCACTATTAAAATGGAGCATTTAACTAGGGGCAGGTGAACTGGACAAGGAAGACGTAGAAATCTCTAGTCTTGTCCATGTTTATAAAAGTCACTAGAACAAACAAGATGGTTGAGCCAGCACAGATGCCTACAGCTGCTCAGAGATACGCTCAGCCCCGTCACAGGCTTGGAGAGTTGAGAATTATTCTCTTTCGTGTAAACTAAATTACAACAAGTTGGATTAAAAAAAAATCAATGGACTATTATTTATGTTCCATTTAATCCAGGTGTCTTAATAATGTCTATCTGGCCAAATGCAGGATTGATTTTTTCATTGCTGTGGGATTCACTTAGCCTCAAATAAAACTAAGCAAAACTAAGCCCAAATCGCCCACTCTCTCTCCCAGATGTTGGTGTTTGCCATGCGAAAGAATACTCTAAATTCATACACCAGAGACACGATGAGGGGGCACTCGGGAGCCTCTGATTTCTGCGCTTTTGACTAACAAGATTCTGATTGCAGGGCAAGGCTCAGGGTCATGTGATCCATGCAGCCCAGCCTGGCCTGGGACCTGCTCTGCAGCTAAAGATGACTCCTAATCCTCCCAAGTCCTAATCCTCCTGCCTCTTCCTCCCAAGTCCCAAAGGATCACTGGCATGTGCCATTCTGACAGGTTTGGGGGCTCAAGATCTTGTTCTTTTCCCAGTCTTGACCAGGACCCTTGCAAGTGCCCCATCAGTCAGCTAAGAAACCTAGATTGGTCTGTGAACTAAATTAGAACTCATCACTCCACACTAACAGAGAGGAAACCCACTGGATTCTAAGCAGGTGGCCTAAGTGACGAAACCAAGCAACTCACAGACCAGGGATGGCTGAGGGATAGAGGGCAGTGAAGAAACCGCCAAGGCTTCACAGGCTCCTTCAGAAAGGTCTGATAACTCATTTCCTCATTTAGGTGTTAGCTCTAACACACATGCAAGTGTACCCATTTTGTACAAGCTCAGAGAGGTCACACATCTCTCACTTAGAAGACCTGGAATTCACACTGGGAATTCACACTCAGTTCTTTCTGCACAGGCCCATATGATATTACAACTGTCAGAAACCAAACGTATTATTTACATGAAGATTAATATTATATCTTAGGCTTCTATTTATGACATGAATTTCCTGTCTATAAAATGAAGGCACCTAGAGAAGCTCACTAGGGCCACCTGGGCAAGAGAGTTAGCTTTAAGCAGCAGCTGATCACTTAGAATTACCTTTGTGAGTTGGTCCCCACAAAGCTTTATTGTCTCCCCATCCGGGAAGGCAAATGACCGACCCGACCCCAGAGCTTTTGCTTTTTCCATTCTTCAAATCTGGAAGCCTCTCTCATTTGCTCATCTGCCTGGCATGTCTTTAGGCATGTTGACATAGAGGACAGAGAGAGAGAGAGGGAGGGAGGGAGAGAAACGACTCATCAAAAGCTACAGGAGACATTTGCGCTCAAGAAACCAACTGTGATGACAATAAATCCTATGACCGGAGGCTAGCCCATTAACCCCTGAGAAGCTCACATAACTTTTGGTTATGTGGGATGATGATCGGTTTGGAGAAAATTAAACTTGGTCCAAGTTTAGTAAACAGCTCCAAGTCACTCTTAAAGAAATCATCCAAAGCTCAGAGGATGCTAATACTGGACAAAGAACAACATGGAACCTCTCCTACCCATCTCCCCAGCCACCCTTTCTAAGGACTCACACCTTTTAAACCTTACCTTCCCCCCTTTCATTCTCTTTCCACCAACTGCCTCTCTTTCAGATGCTTTCAGATGCATCTCCTGCATTCCTGTAGTTACGTGATAACAGAAAACGAAATGGAACAAATGAGCTGACGTGTGCAGAGGCGCTCGCCTCCCACCCATCCTGCATCCCTGCCCACGGTACCCTTCCCTATTGAGAAAGAAGGCCCTGCACTTTGTGGCACTAGGCATCTCTCTGTTATTCTATTTCGGGCCCTGTAGTAGTCGATAGCATGAAATGCCCAGCCGAGCTGAACAACTTCTGGAAATTGATTAACTAATTGCCGTAAGAACTCTTGAAACGGCAGCCACGCTCTGAAGCATGTTTTTCCCAGACACAGCAATGGTTCTATTAACTGTAGCTGCATCACTGAAGGTTCAACACTGACCTCTGTATGACAGAGGCAGTGCTGTTGTCCTAGAGTGTAGGCAGCATCTGAACAGCATGTCCAACCTCTCCCAGGCTGGAGAGGGCTAAGAACAAAGGAGCTCAGGTGACAGGACCAACCCTGAGGCCACGATTGCCACTTTGTGATCTTAAGCAAGTCATCCCGTGGTCTCTAATCTCCGTTTCCTCAGACAACCTTACATGAGATATCGGGCATACCCGATGACCTGTGGTCCTGATGCCAGGCATAGAGCACATGCTCATAAATGACTGTTCTCTTTCCTTTACTTGGCCATGTCCAAGTCTTTATGGCCTTAGCGGAAAGTGGGTTAAAACACAGAAAGAGCATTTAATATTTCATCTGCTGGCCACCACTCACTCTCTCCACTCTAAAGCATTACAGCCCCTCCTACCCCCAACAGGGGCAAAGAAGGCCCTAAGAAGATTAAAGCAGCTTGTAAATTTCAGCTTAGTTTAAAGCTAAGCCCCTTAAGAAACCTCTCTTTGCAGAGATGCTGAGGCCTGGGGCAGGGGCGTCTACTGTCTGCTAGGGAGCTCAGGGCAGGCTCCTAGACTGCCTCCCCACCTCCCTTGCCCCCCCCCCCAACCTCCCCCACCCCCATCCCCCAGCACCTTGCCATAGTGGTCCCATTCTTAGGCTGAGCAATGTTAGAACCACCCAGAGGCTCATTGGGAAGCTCTCTGGGTTGTGGTGTGGAACCTTCTCATTTCTTACAAGTTCCCTGATGAGAGGATGCTTTTTGGTCAAAGGACACTCTGGAGACCACTGCCCCTTGGGAAGAAGGCCCGCAGACAGCCAGATTCCTGCACTCTCTGCTTATCCTAGTCTTAAGGAATTGGGTGACCTTAACCCCAGGGGGACATAGCTTCCTCTCTGCCTTGAGGTGGGTGGAAAGGATGATCTGGCAAGAGTGTCACTTAAGGTGGAACTTGCTAGTCACTTGTGCTGTGCTGGGTGCAGAGGGAGGAACAGCGCCACATCCCTAAGCAATTTAGATGTTTGACTTGGCAGGTTTGACATGCTGACTAAGCAAGGAAAGCAAGTACATTCACACCCTGAATCCTGGCATCTCTGGGTCTGCCCTTACTGTTTGCCTTGGTCTGAGCCTCAGTCTGCTCAGCTATGAAATGGGCACAGAGCTTATATCTATATCCAGGGTCATGATGAACAATCAATTAAATAACGCAAGAGGAGTCCTCTGTGTGTGTATTATTCATTAGCTGTTATTATTATCGCTCTAACACATTCTGCTCATTCTGCCTGTGCCTGTCCTTAACTGACTGGAGGATGATTATCCTCTGTAAGCCTCTTCAGTGTAAGAATGGGTCTCTAGAAAGTACTTCCCAGGCTTTAAATGCAGTCAAATTACCTGAAGATACTGCTCAAACACAGATCTGACTCCACAGGCTGGTGGGGCCTGGAATTCTATGTCTAGCCTCCTGACCCACAGACTTAACCTTTGAGTAGCAAGGCTTTGGGCCGTGGCTCTGGACTTTAGTGCATGCCAGAATTCCCTGCATGGGGGTCTATTTCCGAGTCCTAGCCATGGCCCTGCTAGTTAGAGTGCAGGGCCCCTCACGGTTGCAGCATCCTGGGGGGCTTCCAAGCACGCCAAGACTAAGGACCTCAGCTCTGAATCGGCCGCCCACTGGATTTAAAGCAGATGACAGTTGAGCCTTGTCCCCAAGGACTCTGACTCAGGCCTGAGCATCAATGCCCTTTAATTGCTTCGGGAACCACTCTCAAGCCTAAAGTAGTGCTTAGAAGACACAGGGAGACATCAACTCATCTTGTGTTTAAGGGGTTTATAGTAATTAATCTCCCTTCAGATGGACCCTTGGCCCATAGGAGATTTGCATAGAAATACAGATAAAAGGAACTCAATACACAAACAAAAACCCCCAACCTTACTTTATCACCAAAATCCCATTTAACAGCTGTGTTGGGGGGATGCTCTGTTGTCCAGTAGCTAAGTAATGGGCCCAAGAGAAAACTCCCGGAGCCCCCTAACCCTCTTCACCACTGACTACAGCATGACCTCGGGTCTCTTTGTTTTTGTATTTTGTCATTTTAAAAAAGTGGCTAATCTGCTAAAGTGATCTCAGGCCAGACACAGGCTCAGATGCAGGTTCAAGCGCACCCCTGCTGCAGGCAGGTCCCTCTAGCTGTTTTGACTTACTGACTGAGTCCTGAGGTTAAGTGAAAACACACAGTTTGCGAGTCTTGAGAATCAGCCACATGTTAAACTGCAATCCTCTGTCTCCTTTAATGGTGCCAAGTGTTTCCTTTTCTTCTCATGCAGAGTTGGGGATTAATGCACTGGGAGGTGCAGAGAATCAGCCAGGAGGCCAGAGATGAGGATGATGAAGAAGAAGAAGATGATGATGATGAACAACAACAACAACACCGCATCAGGATTAGCCTGCTGCTTGGTCTTCCAGTGGAAAAATGGGAGTCACAGGGACTAAGAGGTTCAGCAGATGGAGCCAGGTGGTATGCCTGGAAACCAGAGCTATCCTGCTGCAGGAGGATGCCCTAGAGCAGTGGTCCTCAAGCTCCCTAACACTGAGACCCTTTAATACAGTTCCTCATGTTGTAGTGACCCCCAACCATAAAATAATTTTCCTGGCTACTTCATAAATGCAATTTTGCCACTGTCATGAATTGTAACTACCTGTGTTTTCCGATGGTCTTGTGTGACCCCTGTGAAAGGGGTCACAGCACATGGGTTGAAAACCACAGCTTTACAGGCATGTAATGCAAAGGTTCTTCTACCTGGGAAGCTGGAAGGGCCCATGAAGATGCAGAGCATCCAGGAAAAAGAGGGCCTGGCCCTTGTGTTTTTGCCAGGCCTTCTGGGTCACTCCCATACTCATCCAAAGCTGAGACCTCTGCTGAGCATTAGCTGTCTCTTCATGTTTTCAGGTAGTGTCTTCTAAGCCATCTCTAAGCCATCTAGGGCCCGAAGGCTTCATTGGAGCATAAAACACTAGAAGACTTCATTTTCAAGTGTTGTGACCCTCTCAATTTTGGCATAGCTGGCCAGGATCATCTTGAAATTTGGTGTAGCAACAGTGAGCTGAGTTGGATGAGGTGGTTTGAACAGAAATGCCCTTGGCCCGCCTGCCCCCCCCCCCCCCCCCCCCCCCCCCGTCCCCGTAGACCCATATGTTGGCCCCTATAGGGAATGACACTACTAGAAGGTGTGGCCTTTGTAGAGTGGGCGTGGCCTTACTGGAGGAAGTATGTTACTGTAGGGGAGGGTTTGAGGTCTCCTATGCTCAAGCTACACCCAGTATTGCTGACCGGCTCCCTCTGTTGTCTGTGGATCCAGGTATAAAACACTTGGCTCCTTCTGTAGCACCATGTCTGCCTGCATGTTGTCACCATGTTTTCCATCCTGATGATAATGGACTAAACCTCTGAACTGTAAGCCAGCCCCAATTAAATGGTTTTCTTTATAAGAGTTGTCACAGTCATGGTGTCTCTTCAGGACAATAAACCCTATCTAAGACAGGGGGTTAGAGATACTGGTTTTCCAACATGGGGGTTGCGTGTCTTTGTTTCAGTAGGATGGAGCACACTGGCAGAATACATGAAGAAGGAACTTAAGGGATGCTTGTCAAGGCCAGTGAGATGGCTCAGTGGGTAAAGGTGCTTGCTGCCAACCTGATGACCTGGGTTCATTCTTTGGGACACTTGTGCTGAAGGAGAGAGAGCTGACTGCAGCAAGTTGTCCTCTGACCTCCACTAAAATATAAAAGGAAATGCTTGTCAGAACAACGAAGGGATGAAGTAGCATAAAGACTTCAGATAAGGCACCCCAGAGGAGTCAGAGGAATGCCGGAAAACAGAACGGGCAGGACGTCAAAGGAGGGAAGTAGGCCAACACGAGGTGTTGGTGGTGCTATACAGCAAGGAGAATGAAGCGCAGATCTGGCAGAGCCCTGCAAGGGAGAGACAGGAAGGCTTGGAGCCCAGGAGGTTGGAATGGAGTGGGGAGGGGTAGAGGCCCTGAGATAGAGAGAAAGTGAAAACTGACGGGAGAGAAGACAACAGGGAAGTGATAACTGACTGATGAAAGAAGAAGGAAGATGGAGGAACAGGGAGCCAGGGAGGACAGAGCGGGGGAGGGGGGTCCAGAGCTATTAGGAGGAGGGACATGTTTGTTCAGGGACTTGGGCCTGAGAGGGCAGAACCAATATATATGAATGGTCAGGGAATCTGATAGTTTCCGGAACTGGAAGTTTTCAAATTGCACAATCCTCCTCATTCTCAATTATCCTCTCCAAGATAGCAAAGTCCCTCCCACTGATGACAAACCCACCTCACTTAAGTCCCAGACATCCTCTTCTAATACCACAGACAACTTTTTGGCATCCTTCCCACCCACCACATCCTGCCTCCACCCCCATCCCCACAGAGACACAACTGGACCTCTAGGCATTTCCCTTCCAAATGTGGACCCAAGCCTCCTTCCTGTCTTGAAGACCCTCGCTCTTCCAGGGCCACAGCTAGTTCACAAATAGAGCTTGTATAACTCAGGAAAGGAGCCTGACTGGGCAGATGATGTACAGAAAGGCACAGAGGAGAAAATGAAAGTCAACTACACTTAACAAGCTCTCCTGTGTTCTGGGCAGCTTGTGGTGCAGCCCCAGAAACTTCAGGAAAGTTCCTTATGGGAAGCAGCAGTATCTGAATTGAGTTATCAAAGCGCCTTGGGAAGGTTTTGGTCAGCACAGATGTTCCCTGCTCCAGGCATGTATTTTGGAGGGAGGCTGGCTCAGGGAGAGATCTTCCCAGAGGCTTGAACAGGAATAGGCGTGGGAAGAGGGTGGTGTTCAGTATCGGGGAGCATGTTTGTCTGAAGTATCAGGGGCCAAGTGTGGGGATGAGAGGTGAGAAGAGACGGAAGGGGTCAAGCTTTTGGTTTCAGGCAGAGATAAAACAGAGTGAAACGTGCCAATGAGAACTGTCACTCTGGAAAGGTGGGACTGTTGGTTTTTTTTTACTAGGAGAAAATTAGGCCTCAATGAGGCATTTGTTAATGACCTGTTTCTTGTCACACATTCCACAGTGGAACCAGACCGCATTTTGCCATGATAGATTAGGTGTTTTATCCACACTTCAGGTCTAGGTGACTTTGCAAGATTTTCCTTGGAGAGCTCGGGTCTTTTCTCCCCACCTGCCTTTTTTTTTTTTCTCCCCCGAGACAGGGTTTCTCTGTGTAGCCTTGGCTGTCCTAGACTCACTTTGTAGACCAGGCTGGCCTGGAGCTCACAGCGACCCACCTGCCTCTGCCTCCCGAGTGCTGAGATTAAAGGCGTGCGCCACTACGCCCAGCTCTCCCCACCTGCTAAAGCTAGAAAGGACTAGGTTTGGGTCCACACAGATATTGCCCTTGGTGCTTTAAGGAAAGAGATGGCTTAAGCATGTCTTTTTCCTCCAACTTTTAACGGGTAACAATGCTACTATTTCGAAAGCTAAATCCAAAGGCCCCCTTGGCTGTAATTTGACACAGATTTACAGAAAACCTTTATACTGGATGACGTAGGGAGGGGGAGGAAGGGCCTGGGCCTTTGTGGGAAATGGTGATTCTGGTCAGTTCTTAGTCACCAGCTGGATGGTGAGGAAGCCAAACCGTCGACAGCGCTTTTGTCTGCACTTCTACTTGACTTCATAGCAGGCCGACTTATGACAGGAATGGCATTTCCTCAGTGTTTCTCTGATTTTTCTGTCTCTTAACTAGGAAGGGTTACTCCTAGAGAGAGCCTAGGGAGAAGGGGGATGGGAAAATCCACTCTGTACACAAAGCTTCCTGGAGAAGTCACTGGCTGAGCCACCAGGAGGCACATGGCTCGATGGCCCTGTCTGGGACATGACTTCAACAGGCTCCAGCAGGGTGAGTACTGGAGGAGCTGGCAAATGGTTCCCAAGGCTGAGGCGGCACTAAGAGAAGAATTGGAACCTCGGTCCTCTGCCGCTCTCCAGAAAGGCACCAGCAGAAGAGGGAAACACGGACCTCTCTTGGACTTTTCTTCATCTTGGCCCCAAGGCTGTGAGGAACTTGCTTTGATGCCTCTCAGATCTGACAGAAGTCCAGCCAAGTTGGACTCATCAATGTGACCCCCACCCCAAGATCTGGCTTTGGAAAAGCCAATAACTTATTATCTCAGCTGATAAGGTTGAGTCTCTATGAAGTTTCTCTCAAGAGAGATAATGTGAATGACGCCTCTTCCCAGAGTGCTCTCCCAGACATGAAGAATCATCCTTCTATTAGCAACTGTTCGAAAGTCTGATTTAACATCCCTCCTTCCTCCTAGAGTCTTGTAAGGAGAACAGAAGTCCTAGAGCATCAGGGTGGAGATACACAGGTCATCCCAGAGGTGACCATTCTCCTGAAAGCCCAGGGGAGGAATGCTCCCGCGATCAGTTCTCCACTCCAGACCACGCACTCTCTTTGGTGGTCCAGCACCTGCTGACCTGACAACCGCTTACTCTGCGTGTAACTTCAAAACTAATGGGTTTGGGTCTATGGATGTTAGCTCAGTAAAACACACTTAATAGTTTGATATTTGACCCTGAATAAGATGTCAGAATTCCTACTAACTGCTCGTATTAAGAAACAGATTCCAGAGCGCTGGGATTAAAGGCATGCGCCACCACACCTAGCCTTCTGGCCTGCAGGTATACAAGCAGGCAGAATACTGTATACATAAATAAACAAACAAAAGCCAAAACAAAACAAAACAAAACAAAACAAAAAAAGAAAAAGAAAGAAAGAAAAGAAACAGATTCCCCTTTTAACTTACTCTTAAAAGGGCAGGGACCCCGTTCTCTAACACTTGTCACTTGAGAACCCAAAAGGTCAATTGGTGTCAGGTGCTTGGATAGGCTTGGGAAGAGAGGGGCTACTGCTTCTCCTGTTTTCTGGGAGGTGGTCCCCATTCTTCCAACCCCTCTCCCAGACTTACAGTCACTCTGGCGGACTGCTGCTGTGTCCCTTCTATTCACAGAAGCAATGCATGTCTCCATGTTGAACACTATTGTCTTTACCTCATTCCTTCTTCTTGACAATCACAGAATGTTAGGGAATACCATTTTCACTTGAGAAGCAGGCCCAGAGAACATAGGTAATTGCTTAGAATCACACAGCTCACAGGTGGTTAGAAACCTGACTTGAGCCAGGCGGTTATGGCACATGCCTTTAATCTTAGCACTTGGGAAGCAGAGGCAGGTGGATCGCTGTGAGTTCGAGGCCAGCCTGTCTACAAAGCAAGTCCAGGACAGCCAAGGCTACACAGAGAAACCCTGTCTCGAAAAACAAAACAAAAGAAAGAAAGAAAGAAAGAAAGAAAGAAAGAAAGAAGGAAACCTGAGTTAAAGGCACGGTCTGTTTCTGTCTGACCTTAAAGTACAGAAAGCAGGGTTATCTTTTTTGAGCAAATTCACATCCAGTTAGTTCTTTGTGTGCTTATGAAGGGTTGCTGAGGGGAACTACATCTAGCAAGAGAAAGTCCTGGAAAGAGGCTGTCTACATAAATATAAATACTGGAGTGTGAGTGGTCTCAAGGACATCTTTTGGGAAATAGGGCAAGTGTAGTTAGTAGAGGTCACTTCTCTTTAAAGCCCATGATTGAAACCAACTGCCCATCACCTCATAAAAGAAAAAAAAAAAAAAAAAAAAGAAAAGAAAAGAAAAGAAAAGAAAAGAAAAAGAAAAAGAAACGACTGAAGATAAGAAGTGCATTAGCGGCTAGGGTCTGGCTGACAGTGCGACATGGCCATGGGTCTGTCTCTACAGCTTCTTTCTTAGTTTGTGATGGAGGAGAATGCTTGCCATGTGCAGATTTATTGCAGACTAGGACAAAATCATGATGTGATTGTTCCTTTGTGGTGTATTCTGATTGGCAACTTAATAGGACTGTGGTCATTTGCTCAGCCCTATTGGGGTGTATGGTCCACAAAATCACAAAACAGATCTCTTCAAAAACCATTAAAAAAAAAAAAGTTAGGTTTTAGCAAACACAGGGATCAATCTTTTGCTTTGGTGTGGCCAATCTGGCTGCTTCCTGGACCAAGACTGCTGTGCACCATGAAAGTAGCATCAGAGAGGGAGAGAAGTTAGGGTGGGGGCCACTGCTCAGGAAGCCTGGGCTTTATTTACAGAGGGCCAAGAGTTCCCCCAGGGGACCCAGAATCCTCCTGCCCATCTTACAGCATCCCCATGCCTTCATGGACCCCGACGGGCTCATGTTGGAGATGATTGCTAAAATCCTGGTTAGACTCTAGGCACCCGAATGGCAGTGCGACCAGACCCCCATTCAACAGCTCCAGCAAGGGCAGCCCTTGCATCTATCCCCACTAGTGTGTGAGGGCTAAAGAGGAACAGTGTCTGCCAAGTATTGTGTGCTGTGCTGGGCATGCAATGAGCTCCAAACAACTAGCCATTCTTAGAACTCTGAAGACATTTCTGCTTGTCTGGAAGTTTCCTGAGGCTATGGTGGTGTTCTCTTTGGTGGGCTACCAGGGCCTAACACAATGATAGGTGCCTGGCATAAACTTAGTGAATGCCTGTCCAACAAAATATACAGCTATATCCTGCATATCCAAGGGTTCTGTATCTGTTGAGTCAATAAACCATAGACTGAAAGTATTTGGAAAGAATATGGTATAGTACGCATATACAAGCAATTTTCCCTTGACATATTCTCAAAACAATACATTGTACTTACAAGGCAGTTCTGTGGTATTAGGCTTTGTCACTACTCTATAGAAGATATAAAATCCACAGAAGTGGAAGAGGGGTATATCTCAGAAATAAGGTGCTTGCATGTACAAGGCTTTAGGTCCTCTCTCTAGCATTGTAAAAAAAAAAAAAAAAAGTAAAAAACAAACAAACCCATACGACATTCAGAAGGATTTGTGTAGGTTCTCAGAAAACACTGTGCTATGTTGTATAAGGGATCTGAGCATCTTTGGATTTGACCATCCTGGAGGGGTGCTAGGAGAGTCAGGGGACAACTGATTATAAACCCAGCCCAGGTCACCAGCCTCTTCTGCCTGAGCTACCACATGACCTGCTATCCCTGCTCACCCTTTGTCTCAGCGCACTAGCCACACCGCAGCCAGAATGATGATCTAACCCGTAGGAGGGATGCCACGGATTCCTCCACACAGGAGGAGGGATGCCACGGACTCCTCCACACAGGAGGAGGGATGCCACGGACTCCTCCACACAGGAGGAGGGATGCCACGGACTCCTCCACACAGGAGGAGGGATGCCACGGACTCCTCCACCCAGGAGGAGGGATGCCACGGACTCCTCCACCCAGGAGGAGGGATGCCACGGACTCCTCCACCCAGGAGGAGGGATGCCACGGACTCCTCCACCCAGGAGGAGGGATGCCACGGACTCCTCCACCCAGGAGGAGGGATGCCACGGACTCCTCCACCCAGGAGGAGGGATGCCACGGACTCCTCCACCCAGGAGGAGGGATGCCACGGACTCCTCCACACAGGAGGAGGGATGCCACAGATTTCTCTCTACACAGAACCCAGCTCTGGAACGTCTCAAGTGCTGCCACTGGCTCTTCTGCTCTCTGCTTTTTCTCAGCCCTGTCTTTCCCTGTTCCAGGCTTTTTTCAGCTAGGCTTTCATCTTTCTTCCCCTCCCTCCTGTATGTCCACTGCTTCCTTACCCTGTTTGCATCCTGACATTTGCCACGTCTAGCAGAGCTTTGTCTTTTTTAGGGAGGCTCTTCCCATGCTGTCCCGGTTGACTGATTTGTTCTCTGCTGTGGTACCCTAGTCTGTCTATTCTCAGGGCTCAGCTGGTGTAGGACCCATAGGGTTAAGACAGCAGACACCTCCTAGTTCTGTATCCAGTGACAGATGGTGCCACGGGGGCAGTAAGACACCATGGAACCTGACATATGCCATAAAGTAGTCTTTACTTTTTCTCCGGATAACTGGTTTTTAAACATTTATGAGCACAGTAACTGGCTGATTCTGTAGATGCCAGAAGTATCTCAGCCTATCCCTCAGAGCCCGGCTCCTATTAGAGCTCTGGAAATATTGAAAGAGTTGAATAAACATCAGTTGAAGCTCTTCAGTGCGGCCGCAGTCAACTGTGTACTCTGTATATCTGCTCTTTGACCCTGACACTCGCTCATGAGGTTTTAATATGTCTTCTCTTATCTGAAAATGATGGAATTCAGGCTTAGTAAAGGGGAACGCTGTGGCCGGGTCACAGAGCATGCACGCTGATGATCTCCAGGCTGCACATGGGTTCTGGTCTTTCTTGCTGCCTTTAGCGCTCCATACTGTTGGCAGTCTGGCTCTGGGCTCTGGATATGGCTAGTTCCCAGGCTAACTGATGCCTCTTTGCTCACTTGCCTGGTTTACAGCCTTGCGGTGACAATCAGTTAGCTGCCTATCCACTCTATGCCTGGATCAGGCTCTCTAGCTTGATATCTGGGTGAGCCCCACCATACCTGTGGCCCTGCAGGCACAGGGGATGGCGTAGCAGAGAAAAGGCAGGGACACTTTTGCACAGCATTACCTGGGATCCTCCAGTAGAATACCCAACTCAACTCAAATTTCTAGGGAATCTCCTGATGCTAGCACCGAAAAAGAAGTAGTTTAAGGTAAACTGGGATGCATGATCGCCTTATTTGGCCACATGACCCCAGAGCGAGGACTTTGGGGGGTCATGTTAGCAGGAGAATCCCACAGGCTGCTGAAACCATGCCACCCACAGAATTTCCCCCTCAGCTCAGTAGTGTCTGCCCCTGCTTCCTCTTGCTGTGGTGTTTGCAAGCTAATCTTGGAGAGCGGCTGAGTCCCGGAACAAACAATTGAATTTTCTCAAGTCTCTGCTGACCCATCTATAAAACGGAAATAACGAGGACTCTACTTAATTTGTGGGCATCAATGCAAAATGAAAATGTTGTTCTAAAACAACAAAGGATTGCAAACCAGTCCTTGGGTGGAGCATTAAAACCAGGCACGCAGCCCTTCTAAATGGGGACCTCAGTGGCTGAATAGGTCTCAAGTATGCCCATGAAGCTGGCCCTGGAGACGATGAGGTCCAACATCATGGTTGTGGGTGTTGAGGCCCAACATTAACTTCATTGAGCCCACACATGGCCCAAGAACATGGCATGCAGTGGCGAGCGCTGCAGTGAAGGCCAGCTTCTCTTTCCCAGCTTGCCTGGCCTGAATTTTTACCTTGACACTGAGTCCGTTGGGTTAGCTTCCAAAAGTCGCTTCAGCTTTTCTAGGATCAAAGCTTTCACCCTGTGTCTCACACGGGGATTGCCGAAATCTCCCCAAAGCTTGCCAGCCCCAGTTCTGTCTCGGTCAGCTCCGACACACACACACACACACACACACACACACACACACACACACACACACACACACACACACGAATGGGGTCTTAACCTGCTTTGGCAAGTGCTTTCTCCCTCCTTAAGCTTACAGAGGTTCTCTTTGGATTTCAAGGTCCATGCCCATAAAGAAATTTCTGCCTTCTGAGTGCATACGTGGAGGGGCTCCTACATCATTTCTAAAATCCCCTCAAAGGTCACTCATTTCCTACATGAGCAGCTGGAGGCTTACGAAACTTGCAGGATTCAGGGGACCACATGATTCGATGGGGGATGTGGGCATTCAAGCCAGACCTCCACAGTAGTGCCATATATATTTATAGGCTAAGGGAACATCAGGAGTGCCTCTTCTCTATGACTGCACTTTGTAATTATTCTCTCGGAAACAATTTCTTGTAAGGATAAATATAAAAAAGAAAAACAGAAAAGCAACCCCCCCCCAAAAAAAATTGCTTGTCATTAGGTCTCTGTATATGATTTTTTTTTTCTTCCAGACTATTCCTGCTTTCTCAAAGCCTGGATACCCACACAGATCACACTCCCTGGCTTCTCAGGGTTAGGCTGTATTCGGCTAGGAGAGCAGGGGATTTCCAGCCCCTCTCTTGTGTTCTCTGCTGAATAAGGAGCCCTCTCTTAACCTTTCACCCCCCCTCTATGTAAGTGGCATTTTGGGGGACTATCTAGTCATTCTCTTCAAGGAGGAGGTTGGAAGGAGAGAGGGATGCTTTCGGTCCTGAGTCTGGGCCATGTGAATTCACCCAGGCCTCTCCTCAGGGTGCCTGGTGGCTGGGAAGTTTGGAGCTTTCCCCCAGGAATAAAGGGTTAAGGGAAAATGGTCTCTGATTCTGGACGCCTGTTGTTCCCTAAACCCTGCGTGTTCAGGTCCAGCTGCAGCTGAGCCCTGGCTGTGCGACAGTCTGGCACACTTAAAAGGCAATTTATGACTTTATTTTAAAGAAAGAATGAAAGTTTCACTTTGACCATGAACTGGCTCAGGGCCAAATGCATATTCCTAATTGGGGAAGACAGCATTTTGTTTTCTTTTCTTTTTTTCTTTTCTTTTTAGGCTTGGGCACTTCTGAGCTGTGTGCCACCCTCTCCTGCCACTGAGATATCGATGGCAGAGTTCCAGTCAGCCGGAAGGGTCTTTAAAACTCTCAAGGTGTCCAGGGCCCGCATGCCATTTTCTCCATTTTCAAGCTTTGTAAAGAAGTACAAAGGCTCAGATTCTCAGGCACCATGATTAGGAGGTCAGTGTGGGGCCATAAGTGAGGTTGTAAACTAGGAACCATTTCTGGTGGGTGCTTTCTTCTTTTTCCACAGGGCTGTGGAATAATCTTTCTAGAAGGCTGCTATGAATTTAGAATTGGGATCAAGCCAGCTTGGGAGCGGAAAGGTTTGGAGTGAAATGCGGGGGTGGTATGGCCTTTATAAAGCAAAACCAGATCATCTATTTTTTTTTTTAAATTGCAATTCAAAAATCTAAATTTGCACTGATGTCAGAGGTGGATACCTTCAGCTTCCTGTTCTCTCTTGTGATGTAAGGGATGCTCTCTGTGTGGACATCTTATTGAAAAGAACGTGTAAATAGAGGTGGTGCCTATGCTAGAGAAGCCTAAGAATAGTAAGAATACTGTGCTCTCTGTGCAGAGAGGGTGGGGACAAGAGCTGGGGCATCCAGAAGAGTTTGTGCAGGGGTGGGGGGGGCGGGGGTCCCACATACTCATTTGACTGTGTAAACAATGACAAGCATAGGTAGTTGTAACCTACATAAATGGAAAATGATATTTAAGTTCTAGAGAAATCTTCTGAGCCTCTAATCACCCAATGCTAAGAATGCCTGTGAGTCAAACTGGACTGTTTATCTGGGAGGATGTGGGATGTCCTTTGGTTTCTCCTTTTAGATACCAGGAAGTGAATCCTGAGAAAGGTCAAGTTAAGTTGCCCAAGGTTGTAAACGGGAGTAACTGTAAACATGTGCATTTCCAGGGAGCCTTTTGCTGGCCAGCTCTTGGCCCCACACAGCCAGGGGACTTTCTTTTAAAGTGTTTTTTTATTTTATGTGTGCTGGTGTTTTTCCTGCACTAATGCCTATGCACCATAGGTGTGCCAGGTACTCAAAGAGACCAGAAGAGGGAATTGGATCCCCTGGAGCTGGAGTTACAGACAGTTGTGAGTTGCCATAAAGATGCTGAGAATCGAACTCTGGTCCTCTCGAAGAGCAGCCAGTGCTCTTAACCAATGAGCTATTTTTCCAGTCCTTAGGTAGTCAAGTTGAAACTGGGTCTCATGGTACAGGCCGGATCTCTGATCTTTTGGAGGATGAGACAAACTCAAGGCCTACCGGGATTACAGAGTAAATTTATGACTAGCTTGGGCAATTTAGTGAGATTCTGTTTCAAAAATATTGAGTTAAACATGGCTGGGGCTGTGCACAGCTCTGTACAGGAGCCCTTGACTTGCACCTGAGAGGTCCTAGATTTGATCTCCAATATACCCAATACTCCCCCAAAAGAAAGTCCACTGAGTATCATTGAAGCTGTCTGTCTTAGCGGCTAAAACTCCTCTTAGGTGCCAGTGCCTCCCTCCTGTGGGGGAGGGTTTGCACTCAGCAATGAAGGAGAGGATGTCTCAGAAGGCGAAGACAGTGAGATGGCCCCAAGAGGCAGAAAGCAAACACAAATGTGACCTTATAAATTTGATATTGGCATTTTCACTCTACGTAAGCCAAACAGAGACTTCGCACAGCTTGGGAGTGAAAAAGAAGACTGCTTTGGCATGGGGTCAGAAATGATCTTCATTAATAAACTGACATGTCTGCTTTCCCTGTTGTTCATGACCCTCTCCTCTGGCTGCGTGGGAAAGCAATGGCAAACAGACATTTAAATGTCAAATGCAGTATATGGTAGGGCTTAACAGTTTATTCGACCTTCCACATACATTATCGCATGTTTCCAAATGTTCGGGTGATCTTATTTTGACAGAGAAGGAAATAAAAACACGGGAAAGGATGGTTTATTAACAAGAATGCAATTAAAGTGGCAGCTGTGGGGCTTGAACCTGGGACTTCTTATTATAATTCAAAATTCCTGGTATCAGAAGAGAATTTGACTTTCCCAAGTCTTGAGATAGGCTTCCTTAGTTACCAGGGAATAGCAGACTTCCTCCTGGGCAGGCTTGCCATTTCTACTCTCAACACTACACCTTTGACCTTGAGAACAAAGGGGACAATGACAGAGAGAATTAGACCTAAGTATAGTTCTATTAGAAGCAGGTGAAATGCCACTCTTATGACATAAAATAGAAATTATGGGGACAGCTCCGCCCCTTCTGCATATTTCCTTAGGACGTCCATCCAACTGTGCGGACAGCGGTGGGGACAGGATATGTGCTGTAGCATTCTTTTTACTCTACTCATTACTCTGACTGACTTTGCCCCCCTATGTGTCCTGAACACCAACCTTAAATACCATGAAAATGATTAGTGGAGACTGTCATTCCATATTTTAGTGTGTCTAAGAACATTCTAGATGCAGTCTTAGAAAAGATTTTGAAAATACATCCATACCGCTCTGTCCGATGGGGGGGCGGGATTTTTTACGCGAGTTAGTCCTTTTGACAAATAGAAACATCCTATTTGTCTCCTGGAAGGAGAAACAAAACACGAAGCTCCACTATTCATGGGGGAACCAGGCCTGAGTCATGACATTTTGTCTGTTACGAAAATTGAAACGTCCCAGGAAAATAATCAATGGCTCTGTCATGGTGTCAGAGGACGGAGTAAGACCTACTTCTGTCATTTAGTGGGCAAGAGCTGGCGTGTGGGTGGCAGATAGTTTCAAAGGCACTGCCACAGGCTCAAAACAGTACCGAGTCAAAAGGAGCAGGGGTCGCTCTGGAGGAAAACCAGATGTGGCTTTCAGACTGCTGTTCTCACTGCAGGGTCACAGCAGCTCCCTGGAAGGGTCTGTTGGCAGAGCATGAACACCTGTATGGGAGAGGCTGGCTGCTGCTCAAACTTCCATCCTAGTGTCACTGGCCCTCTTCTAGAACTGATGAGCAGGTGATCTGCTTGTTGTCACCCACCAAGGCATGAGGATGCGCCTTCCACACTAGCTGGGGGGAGGGGTGGGGGTGGGGGTGGGGGTGATGGGGGTGGGGTAAGAGGACCCCAGGGAAGCCAGCCATTTCATCACCCTACCTTTCTTTCTAACAGATGAAAACTTCCCTTCCTTAGCATGGCTGACCAAGAAGCAAATTTCTGTATCTTTCCCAGGTACCCTATTCCCTCAACTCCCCGGAAGGCTGTCTCACTTTTGTACCCGGGTTCCTTTGGTTGCAGTGTTTGATCCTAACCTTATCTTCCTGCAGAGGAGATGACCCCTGTTTCTGATGCCGTCGGACATTTTTGAGAAGTCGTCCCGGCCTTCCGTCCCTCTAACCACTGCTTAGGCCAAGATGGCACTCCCCTGCCTCATGGCAACCCCACCACCTTACATTGCAGACTCAGGGGGTTCCCCAGTCACCTTTCCATGTTAGAGAGTAGCCTCTTCTTCGGACATAACCCTCTCCTCCTTGCAAACATCTTTCTTCAGATTACTGTCTGGGCGGCAGTGAACTCACTCCTGTTCGGAGACTTCGCCCAGGCTCTATGATTACTGGACCTAGATTTACGGAGTTAGGAAAACAACTACCAAAAGCTGGATTTAATTAGTCTCCTGCCTGAGACAAACATCGCCTGCCAGAGGGGATTTCACAAGGCCTGCCACTGTCCACCACGGGGGTCCTCCCAGGTAGCGGTGGCTGCTGCTACTTCAGTGACTGCTGAAATGGAGCCTCCTTTCAGCCACCAGTGGGAGAAGAGGATCTTGCTGATTCTAAAGCTGTTCTCAGCCAGCCAGCTACTCACAGAAGCAGGGGGGGGGGGGGGCAAATGATGGGAATGACCTGTATCCCAAAGATTAAATCCTTTTCTAGCCTATTTTATTTTATTTTTCCTTTCCTGTAGCCACAGGAAAGCAGTTTCATGAGTAACTTTTAACTCAGAAAATGCACAGAGGGCTCTGGTAATTTGGAGGCTGAAAGGCCACATCTGCAGAGAGAGAGACAGGTTTGCTCTTTCATCCTGTCATGGTGGCCAGGAGATTTCTTCATGCTCCTCGGCCAAAACGTCAACAGTTTCATTTCCCACTTGCATCCTCCTAGCCAAGTGGTTCTCAACCTTCCTATGATGTTGCCGCCCCTTAATACAGTTCCTCATGTTATGGGGACACCCTCACCCCCCCCAACCCCATAAAATTATTTTTGCTGCTACTTCATAACTGTAATCTTACTACTGTTATGAATTGCAGTGTAAAAAAATTTTTTTGAGATAGAGTTTGCCAAAAGAGTTGCAATACTGAGGACTGCTGTCCTAGAGTATTTTAGGCATTACTCCCACTTGGCAGAGAAACATCGTCTTCACCCCTGTGAGCAGTAGAGGAATGAATGTCGCTAATCTTATGGCTGTTGGAAAACACTGGCTAGCATTGCTGCAGGATTGCGTTGGCTCAGAGGCAGGCTTTAGAAGCGGTCTGACCACAGGCAGAGCTACACAGAACATGGCGGTAGGCAAGGGTACAGCATTCCTGGCCCTGTCTCCGCCAGACAGACAGAACCCATCCCCAGAGGAGCCCTGCTATAGTAAGCATGGAGCTGATCAAGCTACCCACCCCCGCTTCTCTGTGGGATGCTGGATGTAACTGTGGCAGAGGCGGTCAGCAACCCCGGCTTACCACAGCCTCTGCAGCTTTCTCATTTAGTTTTCCCTGCTATGATTTTTTTTTTTTAAGTCTTCTTCCCCCACTGGGCTGTGAGCTGCTTCAGAGCTGCATTTTCTCTTCTACAAACCCAGCAGGCAGCCGTTTGCTTGCTCACAGTAACTTTTTAATAAATGTGTTCTGGACCAACGAAGAAAGAAGCGTGTATGCCTGCTGTGGATGCTGGTTGTTGCTGTTGAGGTGGCACTCTGTTTCATCTAGTCACATGTCCTCCCTGCTCACACCCCTCCCTCCACCACGCTCCCTGTTATCCCTCTAACCTACTATGCAGAGGACTAACTCAAGGCTAGCAATCCTGCCCCTAGAGCCATACAAATGAGTACCCTGACTAGGTTTGAGAGAGAGAGAGAGAGAGAGAGAGAGAGAGAGAGAGAGAGAGAGAGAGAGAGAGAGAGAATAGAATGGTTTGAATTATAGTTTTCTAGGGTTTGCAGGGGGACTGTGGGAGTGACACACAGCAGCTGTTTCCACTTAAAATTGATGAACAAGTATCACTACAAATGAACTCAGAATTTAAAAACAAAACTCCATGGAAACGAACCATTCCAAAATGGCCCAAAGGAAAGAAGTTCCTCCAACTGATGACCCAAACCAGTTTATCCCCCATAGACAAACCCTCCTTGGGGCCACGTCACGGACACGCACCAAAGCTGCAGTTCCTCCCTGCCGGCTGCTTGGCATGAGAAATGTAAATTGGCTCCAACAAATACCCTGGCTCTGTCTGCAAAGCAGGAGGCAAAATATCGCTTGTGACAGAGGTGGCCCAGGCAGCTTCACAGTGCTTTGGGCAAGAGCCACACTCCAGGAGATGAACCTCAGAGCCACTCCAGGGCTGTTTAGAGCTGGCCCATCACTGTACCCCGCACAGTGAGCAGCTGTTGGCCTGTGGGCAGGCCTCAGTCCTTCCCTGCACAGGATGTTAAACAGAAAATACTGTTTGGTTTTTTTTGAACGTCCTCATTAGACTTAAGAGTCTAATTCTCAGAAACACATAACCCCCAGGTGTGAGACTCAAGGAAATCTCAGAGTGTCCCGCGGTTATTAATGGCCATACAATAGGGTCATCTTTGTAGAAAGCCTGATGAGGAGCTAAATCGAATAAAGGAAATCAATTTTTGAGAATAAATGAAATTTAAAACGCTCCAGCTACAGGGCCCCAGCAAAGTCAAGATGTAGTCCATCTTCTGGTCATCTGACTAATGGAAGTCACACTTTATTTCTGTTACACTGGGTGCATATTACCAAGCTCTGTCCTCTAAAATTAGATCTTTGCAAAGACATAGCTGGCTTCTCCGGGCATGGCCAACGGTGGGGAAAGCCTCTGATGGCCTCAGGCTCCACCTCGGCAGCTGGTGCTGCTGAGCTCCAATGTGCATCCTCTGTGTCTCTAGAGCTCAGGAGGTTGCCACGTGGCATTGCAAAACAAAGCTCAGTGGTCTGCCGCTTTGCACAAAGAAAAGGTCCTTGTCTGGTCCTAACCTAGTATCCCCAACACCCCAACAGGAACTAAAAGTTGTCACCATGCAAGGTTTCTAAGTTAAAAATCATGAGGCAGGCTCATGTGTTCAGGAACCATAGACAGGTCACAAAGACCCCGGGGTGGCTTGTCCTTTTGTGAAAGAAATTTAATGATACTTTTAGTCTGTACCAACTTTAGGTTTTTTTTCTTTCTATTATCTCTTTAATTGTAAGGATTCCCATTTGGCCAGAGTTAAAAATAGGCACTCTGTTTAATGTCGCCCTGGGGTAGTGTTTAAAGGTATATTAATGTGCAATGGTGCAATGAACACTGTCCCTTAGCCCTATGCTGTGAAGAGGAGACAAGCAGAGGCTGATCTGGATGGGGATGTAGTGGCCTGGAAAGAGCTTTAGCTGGTGAGAAGTCCCCTTGTCTGGGCTCTGTGCTTTATCTGCTGGTTTCTGAGCAGGTGGGTGAATGGTACTTGGCCGAGTCAGTTGAGGTTGATGGTTGCTGGGGATGGAGAGAGTTAGGATGCCTGAAGCTAAGACAGGTGGAGGAAAGGCTGTACTGTTGACACCAGACAGGTTAAAAACATCCCTCAGATCTTTAGCTATTGAATGCCACCCACTACCCAAAAGGCCCAAAGATTGGCCGTATGTGGAGAGTGAGTTGACAGTTTTATTTCATGGTACTGATAGATCTATTATCAACTTTGGGGGTCACAGATCCCATGGTCTCAAGTCACATCTATCCACCCACCCAGGACAAGCCAGCTGAAGGAACCAAATAAATAGTGAAAGTAGGAAAAGGAAATTTATTCAATGTGGCCTCATTGGAAGGAGGATATGGAGATCCAGTGGCTTCCCTGCCTCCAACACCGTGTCCACCTTTGGTGTCCTGAGGTGAGTTCAAAGTTTAAACAGCGGGCCAAGGATATGCACATCTCAGTAGTCCTGGTCAAGGCATGGTCACACACCATTGACTCAGATGGCCATCATCACCACCACTACCACCACCATCACTACCATTACCACCACCACCACCATCATCATCATCTAGGTCACAATCTCATCTTGTAAAGTGGTCTGACTGACAAGGGGCTAGGACTGTATGAAATCTCTTTCTAGGAGACAAGTCCCTTCCTCTGGCTGGTGCCCTTTCCTTATCCCAGCATAAGATTCCTGGAGTGAAATCCCTTTTCTTTGAGGTCCATTGTTTCAATAGACTGAAAGGCACAGTGTCTCTTTAGAACACCTTCATTTCTGCATGGGCAGTTACAGATACAACCAACATTTATAAGATGTCTTGTATTTCAAAGACTTTAAGAGCCAGCGAGAATGATGACAAACATCCTTATGATACAGTCTCTGTCCTCAAATTTGTTTCTATCCCAGGAAGGAAAAGGAAAATAAGCAGAGGACTTCAATTTCTTTGCTCACTGATCTGAGAGACATAGAATGGGAGTCTTTGGAAGTGTCAGAAGTGGTGCAAATAACAAACTTGCTGGCAAGAGGACCGCTATGCTATAGTGCCTTGTGAAAGCGATGCCTTCGACAGTGACCAGCAGTCTAGGCTGTATGCACTGAACTGCCCAGTGGATACGCCTGTAAGGGTCTGTTGACATTGATACACTGCAGTTCTATCAGGAGAAGAGGCCTTGTTGGGACCACATCATGTATGTACATAGAAAATACTGTAACAGGGCCTCAGACCTTAGTAGGTACCCAGATCTTAGCACAACTGACTCCATGATGGAAGAACCATTCAGATTGTAAAACTCAGTACCAGCTGTTGAAACTAAAGCAAAGGCCTAACCATCAAAGTCCATATAGTTCTGGGAACGTCTCAAAATGTACTAACCTTGCTTTTGGGAATCCTGTAGTTCTGCTTCCGGCTAACTGTTCTTGTTAACTGAAGCATGTCAGGCCAGAACATGGTTTTTGTCCTTAAAAGCTCATCCCTGAGAACGGCTTAGGGCTACAACGGGATACCAAACACTCACCAGCTGGTTAATACAGACTTTCTGTGGCCTTAAGCCCGTGTCCAAACAGTCTTCTCTGATGGATATGCCGCAATAATACTGCGTTCTAGACATTCAATAAACTCTGACTCTGACATGGACCCAAATTAGGGCAGTGGGGGAAAATTGGCCCTTTTGGGCTATTAGGGGAAGGAGTGGAGGAGGGTGATACAGTGAACGCTAACAACAAAGGCATAATGAGCACTTAAAATATTTTGCTAGTATCCCCGGATTTAACTCTCTCAAAAAGCCACAGGGGGAGGAAATACTATTATTTTATCTCTAGGATGAGAATATTGAGGAGTCAAGTACAGTGTTTGCCCTGTACCAAGGTACTAAATAGTAAATACAGCAGCTGGTCTCACTTCCTATCCTAGAGTTGGGCTTTCATATGAACAATGTACTAGAAACATGGCCTGGAATACAGTCAACACTCAACAATTGTTAACCACCATTACAAATATATGTGCATGTGCGCACGCACACAGACACACACACACACACACACACACACACACTCATGTACGTGGGCACAAGCAAATCTCCACTGCAGTTCTCTTTCAAAGGAAAAACAGATAATTCTTCTTCAACTGTTCAACCCAACATAGACCCTTTGGTGACTAATGGCAAAAGGAAACCAGGCAAGCACTTGCTAGCTCTCCTGTCCTGCTAGTCAGGCACCAGGCCTCCCAGGGGCCAGCCAAGAAGATGCCTGTTGTGTTTGTCCCCTCCCCGACTGATGTTCTCTTTGGGGGTTGATATCTTGGGGTCCCCCTGATTAAAGCATTTCCCTTATTCACAGTCTTGATGTTCCCATTAGCAGGTGGTTGTGATGTCATGGGGGGTACAACAATGAAACTTGGGAGAACCCCACTTTCCCAGTGGACCTTTTAGATGAATGTCTGTTTTCTTCCCATTAGAGACAGCAGTGCTATAGGTTTGATTGTTTACTTATGAGGTCTGAAATGTTCACTGTTCTGCTTTCTCCTGTCTCTGCCCATCTGATCTCCTTGCAGGCCTTCACCACACAGTGAGATTTCTAGAAGTGAGATTTCCAACCACCGATCTGAAACAACAAAGACTACTTTTTGGTTTTACCACTTCTCATATAACCTACTTTTTAAAACTACCCCTAAGATTTAAATAATCTCCTGGTATGCAAAGACCATAGAAACTCTATAATGAGTGGTCTCAGGGACTGGCATCATCTCCAACTCAAGTCACCAAAGTCTTCAACAGAGCAGCTGTGGCCACATGAGGCAGCCTAGGACCAAGGCATCCTTGGCTGTCTCTGTGAGTCCTAGGATCAGAGCTCAACTCTAAACTGCATTGCTTTCCATTGGCAAGCAGTAGGCAGTGAGTGGGTGGTGGTGGCAGTGGGGTTCATGGGTTTGTCAAGCACTTTGAAAAGCGGAGTTCCCTGCCTGTTTGAAAGTCAGTTCCCTTAGAAGAAAGGCTGCCTCTTGGGGGGGGGGGGCAGTTCCTGCTCTTTTGTGCCTGGGTAAGATCTCCCCTATGCTCTCATCTGCCAGGGGAAAAGGTTTACTCAATCAGCAGGCGAGGTTTTCCTAGGGGCCGCCTCTATGAATAGGAAAGAGGTGGCAACTCCCAGGCTATTACTGCCATTTTATCTTTTCCCCTCATTGACATTTTTGCAGTCTGTTGCAGCAGGACACAAATCCTCCAGAATAGATGTGCCAGGGGTGGGTGGGTGCACGGATGGAGCAGCTGAGGGAGTAGGCGATAGGTCAGCAAGGATTTCAGCTGAAATTGAAATGTAAAGCCTCGTAAGAAACATGTCAAGATGATCAGGGCACAGTGGGAGCCAAGTGCAGGCCAGAGCACTGGGGGCAATGCTGTCACGGCGCGTGCTTCTCTCTCCTGCCTCTAAAACGAGGGTGACGGCCCTTGCCTGTCCTTTGTCTCTGCTTATGTCTATCCTCCATGGCATGGTGTCCACTGTGTCAGGATCTCGGTCAGCTGCCCAAGAACAAGTCACTTATTTGCAAGAGCTCACTGAGGGCGTGGCTGCCTACATGGTCTACTTGGCCTTAACATGGATATGTTCCTATCTCTCTTCCTCTATTTGTGTGCTTCATTGTTCAAAGTCTGCGCACCCCCCCCATCCTACCCCCCACCTTTTGCCTCTGCAGGCTTCATAAGGGCAGGCAGCTCAGGTAATTCACTGTGGCATGTCAGTTTGGGGGACTGGCCTGGGGGACCTCTATATGCTAATGTGCTGATGACGGCATACTCCTGTGTAGGGCAGAGGATGGAGCTCAGGGGTAAGGCACTTGTCCAATAAGAGCAAAGCCCTGGGTTTGATCCCCGGAACTGTCTGGAAAAGGAGGAAAGCCCTCACGTGAAGCATTGTGAGGTGAATGATATCCTCTCCCCCCTTCTGCACCCCCCCACGCAAATATATATGCCAACCCTAACCCCGAAACCTGTGACACACTGGAATAGGGTCCTTTGCTTATAAAGTAAGGTTCAGAATATATCGGTATAGGGTATCTTCATATGACCGGTCCCTTTAGAGAAGAAGAAAATGTGTATATTAGAGACAGAAACACAGCCAAGAGTACAGAGCAGCTGGGAATAATGCTGTAAACTGAGGACGCCAGTCACCATCACAAAGCAAAAGATGTAAGGAAAGACGCCACAAGCCAAGGGAAGTTCTACGAACCTCTGACACCTCCATTTGCAACAGGTAGCCTTTGGGGCTGTGAGAGCTACATTGTAATTAAAGTCATTCCTAGCGAGGCGTGCTTTGTTACAGCTCCCCTAGAAAACAAATACCTGGTATTGGATAGCCAACCTAGAGCCTCACTTAGAGCAAGGCGGCCAGCCCAGCCTCGTTGCTTGAAGCTCAGTTGACTGTGGCTTCTACTGAGAAACCAAAGCAGCAGGGTTTCAGTGACAGACTTGCTGGTGATGACAGATGTGCAGAGGCATGGAGAGTAATGTGTGGAGTCCACCAGGCCTTCTCCCTGTACCAGGGCATCCCTGACCTTGTTGATTTTCAACTCTGCTCAGCCTAATTCCTCCCCGCATCACATCCTGGACGCACTGGCTTTGCACCGGGTGCCCTTCGTTTTGAAGCCGTGTTTTCACTTTGTCTGTTTCCAAAGAGACTAAGGCTCTGCTCCGGGCACTGTGGTCCTTTTGGGATATTTCTTCTTCCATTTAATGATTATATAAGTAGTAAGGCCCAGAGGACCAGATGCAACAGTGTAGCCAGGGACCCTCTAAATAAGGAGTGTTCGTAAGTAAATACTGATGGGGGCGGGGAGGTCAGTGGTGTCATGGGTGTGGGCTTTGTGCTTTAAGGCAGATTATACTCTGTGGCAGCGACCTTGTTAAGGTTAGGCCTTTGAGAGCTAGAGGGTCTCCTGAATAGGTCATTATCCACATGGCATTTGAAGGATGCTTTGGACCCAGGACCTCTGTTAGGAAGCCTGAGTTAGCCTGGCTGGACCATTTTCTCTTCATCCCAGATTGTCCAAGAAGCAGCTTCTTGCTTTTCTTCCACTAACTTCTCAGCAGAGTGAGGCATGTGGCCAAGCCCAAGCCCTAGCAGGGAGACCGTGGGGGAGTCCTGATTTCCCTTTTTTCCTTTTTGGATAGTTTGTATTAGTGCTGTGGTTAATTGTAGGTATCGACTTAACTGGGCTACAGGGATGCCTAGATAACTTGTACAATATTCTCCTGGGTGTGGATGTGATGGTGGTGGCGGTGGTTATCTGTGAAGGTATTTCTGGGTGATATTAATATTTGAACTAGCGGACTGAGCAAAGTAGATGGCCTGTCCTCAAATGCATGGGTGTCATGCAACAAGTTGAAGACCTGAATAGAACAAAAAGGTTGAATAAGAAAGAATTTGATTTCTCTATCTGACTTCATAGCTAGATACTGGTTTCTGGTCTTTGGCCATGGACTTACCCTATCAGCTCTCTGAGGCTCCAGCTGTTTGAGGCTTATTTGGGGGACTCTTCAGTCTTCAAAATTAACTCTTTAGTCAATGCCTTATACTTAGCATCTACATAGATATGTATCTGTTATCTGACTGTCTGCCCATCCATTCATCCATCCTCTTGCTGGTTCTGCCCCCTCCTCCCCTTCCTCCTTCTCCCATTCCTCCACTGAGCTAAGCAGGGAACTTCTTACCTGTGAACGAAATTTTCCCTCCATGGTCCAAAGCGTCTCTGTATGTGTTTCTTTGAATTCTAAGTTCCAAGGATTACTTCTAGGGCATTAACCATTCATTATAAAGTAGGATGCCTACAGATTTGAAGAAGACCTCCCAAATTAGAGGGTTGGCATGCTCTCCGCACTGCCGTTATCATAAAAGGTAGTTGTGTTTGCTTCGTTTCCAACACTTAGCTCCGTTTAGAGTACATACATGCTGTGAGTTTCTCATATTTAAAAAATGGATGCTTGGGGTGTGCTTATGCTAGTCCTTGCTAGTCCATTTACACAAGAAAGTGCTTATGTAACCTTCAATTATTTAGTTAGTCCTCCATACTAGCCGAGGTGTACTGTTATCTTTCCTATTGTATTTGTCAGTGGGGGAGAGGCTGCTTCTTTTTCCTGTTATTCCTTTTCCTGTACTTGGCCTACAGTGCCTTCTCTTCTGAGAGGGGACACAAGTGAAGGCAAGAGGGACTGTATGAGCCTTTATGAACAAGTGGGAGTGCTCCAAGGCAACAGGCTGGCGTGGTCTAGTCACAGACACGCTTTGCTTTCAGCAGTGCCCTGAGTCACACATGAGGCAGAGGACAGGTGTGCTGCAGTTGGAGCCTGAGCTGCTCATGGTCTTGACTGTCTTCCACGTGCAGCGCCAGAGCTCCAGAGCCCAGCTGGCCAGTGGCAAAGGAATAGGAGAGATTCGGAGGGTTAGATCAGGCCTACCTAGACTTAGGAGATGGCTACTCACTATCACCTTTGGCAAACTTCAAGTTTAATATACTTAAATTGAAATCTGAATTTGAGAATCATAGAATTTCGGGTAGCTTCAATCTGTGCTCCTGAGCTATGGCCATTCAAGTACGGCTCCAGAACAAGGAGTTCTCTTGTATCCTTTACAGTGAAAAGAAAACAAACAACAACAACAACAAAGGAAGACAGACATACACATTTTTAAGTCCTTCATTTCCCTAGTCTGTTTCCTATTATTGCAGCAAAGCATCTGAGAACAGCTTAAAGTGGGATTTCAGAATTGTCAGTACAGGGTTGATGACTCAGTGTTTCAGAGTCGTTAGTGAGTGGTTGGTTGGCATTGTTGTTTCTGGGCCTCTGTGAGGTCTGGCTGGCATCAAGGGGCTGAGAGTGCGTGGTGGAGGAGGCTGCTCACGCACCTGATGATGGTGAAAAAGCAGAGAGAGAGAGAGAGAAAGAGTAACGAGAAGAACAAGGGCCAAGCAGACCCTTCAAAGGCCTGTCCCCAGAGACTCACTCCTTTCAATGAGGGTCCACTTTCCACAGTCTCACTGCCTTACTCAAAGTTTGAATCCACGGATTAATTCAATCATTCAATAGTTCAGAGCTGTCATGATCTAGTCCCCACTAGAAACACCTTCACTGACATACCCAGAGGTATGCTTTGAAAGTCTTCTAGGTGTCTCTCAATCCAGTCAAGGGTAATTATCACATATGTACACACACACACACACACACACACACACACACACACACACACACACGGTGTAAGTTAGGACCCTGGGGAATCAGCCTCGACTCCCCCTTCCTTCGGCCCCTTCCCATACTCAGTGCATATACGAAGCCTTGTAATTCTATTCTGAGACATCCATGGCCTCATGAGCCCTCGATTCCCCGGGCCAGGTGACTTCTATCTTTTATCTACACTAGTGTAACAGCTCCCCAAACGGCTTCACATTCCAACAGTCTCCACAGCGCAGAGTGATCTGAAGAGAAGTGACTCGGAGTACATTACGCTGACGTTTAAACCCCAATGAGCGTCTATTCCACTTACAATGGAAGTTCCACTCCGCCTGAGGAACAGGCTGCCTCATAGCTTTCCCCAAACTTCCCTTCTCACTCCCTGGCTCTTCCTCCACTTTAGTCTTGCTGGCCTTCTTTTTTTATTTGTAAGCGTGCTTAGGTCTTTCCTCCCAGGTCTTTGCACAAGCTGTGCCTTTTGCCTAGAATGTTCTCTCAGCTCCTGAGGAGACACCACCATCTCACCTCAGTTTCAGAAAGCCCACTTCTCGCTGCCTCCTTTCACACAGTCCCTGCTTCTCTCATTTCCTGTTACGTCAAATTACAATCACACCGTGTACTTATTCCTCTTGTTAATCTGACCTCCCGCTACCTTATTCCATTGAAAGCAGTCTGAAAACAGGGGCTGCATCCTTCACGCACCAAGTACAGTGCCCGGCACATAGCAGGGAGTAAGCATTTGTTTGTTCAATGGGGTATTAATATCTTTGCATGCTTGATGGGCACAAGACTCTCTTGTCTTCTGCTCATAGATTTTACAAGTAGGAATAGGGAGTCACTCATATGCTGAAATGTTTTTCCTAAGTCTGAATCTGTCAGCATAGGGTACACGCTAAACGAATATGAACTTTTAGGATCATTCCAGCTGAAAAAAAAAGGAGTACATGTGGCTCTTGTAGATCTTCTGAGAGCATGCTGGGGAACTGGCAATGTGGCCCTGTAGGATTTCACCTGAACCTCATGACAGAGGTTCACCCAGACAGGACAGAAATAAGAAAGCCTACAGTCTCCCAAAGTGCCGATGATAATCCAAGCGGGGGCCTAACTTCATTTCGGAACAGTCATGGCCTTCCACATGTGAAGAAAAGCACACTGAATGCTCAGTGTAGACTGTGGTGGGCTCCAGTAGGGGAGTCTGTAAAAGGAACTCTCCTCACAAATGTGCGAGAATTAGGGGTGGGAATCCATTTAAACACTGGGCCTGACCGTGTAAGAGGTGGTACCTTCTACCATTCTAACCCTGTTCCTATGTAACAGTGAAGTCTGGATCTCTCCTGGAGCCACCTTCTGCTCTCCACACTACCTTGATCCATCCCCACATAGTGCCGGAAGCCCAGCTCAATGCAATCTGCTGTCAGAACCTGCAGTCTCCATCTGGAAGTCATTTCTACCACTCCCGAGATCCTCTGGGAACTTCCTGAACTTTCCCAGGTTCCACTGGCGCACATGGACGTCTGTGTTTCTTTAGCTGCTGGGAGATGTCTAGGTTGTTACTCCTGACTAGTGCCACTCGAGTTCCGTCCTCGTAGATCTGTCTCTGGGTTGGGGGGTGGTGGGGTGGGAAATGGGGTGCTGCTTTCCTTTGCTTGCCCGCCTGCGGGGTCTCAGTGTTTATATTCTGCTGTTGATTTTTGCCTGAACATGCTCCATTCATGTAAAAATCAGGCCAAAGGGCATAGGACATGTAACCTGTCACCTGCTGTGGGCCTGGAACTTTCCTACGTATGCTGACCTTTGAGAGTAGCATTGTTCAAAAAAGATCGCAGAGTCAAAGGAGCAGCTTTGAAGAGCTAACCACTTAACAGGCAGCCGGTTTCCCAAGCCTGGCAGAGCCAAGCTACATTTATTTATTTATTTATTTTTGCTTCCCTGTTCCTGGCCAAGGCTGCACTTGGCAGAGGGGACTCTCCTGTCAGGGTGACCCATAGAACCTCTCACTCGCTGCCTCTTCTGGGGGGAGAGAGGGAGAGAGGAAGAGGAAAGGAGGAAAGGTGGTTAGGGCAGAGGTATCAGTAAAGAAATTGAGCGGGATATAAGAAAAAGAAGGAGAGGCCCAGACAGGGTCCCGAGTAACACCGCTTCGGAAGACGATACCCACATGAAACAGAGATGTGGGGTTTATCTGAGAAACTCCTCTGTCTTGGTACCATTCGATCCTTACTGACATGAAGTTGGTGAACACTGGCCAGTAAAGCAATGAAACCTTTTCATCTAGTTGTTGGTAGCGGAGTCAAGGGACTGGTACCACGTCGCCTGACTCCGTGCCTCCTGTGGCCTCAGGTTCTGGGTGCTGGCGGAGGGGCTCAGCCTCTCTGGCTTAGGGACTTCTCACCCATCCCTTTCCCCTTGCCCCCTACCCAGCCCCGCATTACCAAGCTTCCCTATTTTGTTTGTAAGCTCTCACCTCAGCTAGGGGCCCAAGTGCCCTGGGTGCGAGGATTCTGACCATGTGTTTCTTGCCCAGCCAAACCCTCCCTCAGGTGCCGATGCATCTGCCTCTCTCTGCTGTGGTCCACCCTGACTGGGTCTGGGTTTGGACCTGAGGTTTTTGAGGGAGGGTAGTTAGGTGGAGACCCTGAGAAAACCTTTAAAATATTTTAAACTTCTTTAAAAAGATGTTGGTGGCAAAATCGGGATAAAGCATAACCCAGCCGCCTGGCCCTGACTGCCACAGCAGGCTTTGATCTGGGTGCTGGATGTCAAAGAGGAGAGTGGGTCACCAAGGAGGACCACCGTGAAGGAGCAATGGAGGAGGATGGCAGTTACGTTTTGCATGTGCCTTAGGACAGGAGGACGGAAGTCAGGAGAGTGCTCACCAAAATCTGATGGGCAGCTGACGTACCTTCCAAGCAGTGTGCCCACAGGGAGTGTGAACTGTGATCTAGGCATTTGGGAAGCAATCCTGATCACTAACTTCCATCTAAAAAAGACAGTAGAGTATTTGCTTGCCATTTTGAGAGTACCTCTTTATTCAAAATTTTATTATCAGTGGGCAATGTTTTAAAGCACGCTTAGCTGCATTTTCCTGAGTGCCAAACACCTGCTGTATCCTGAACAACAGGAAGCGTCCTCCTTCTCTCCTGCCAGTCCCCCCAACAGTGACATGTCCCACTGTCATGTTTGCACATGCTTAACTATGGTATAGTAAATGTCAATAGTGAATTACCCACCCTGCTGAATGCTTCGAATATGACTTTTAATTAAGCATATTAACCCAATGTACCATCATTTGAACAGCAACTAAAATAAGATCATATGCATTTTAAACTTTTGGATGCCCACAGAACATGAGACGTACTTTACGGAGCTTGCATTAATGCCTATTTCATTATAATCTAATTCTCTATTAGATATTCCACTTACGCACAGTGCTGAAATGGTTTCTGTTCCACAACAATACTGACTTAAATGAGTAAGTCACCAGGGGACCAAAAAATAATAAATAAAAAAGAAGCTTAACTCTTTGTGAATATCAGTGTTGTTTTGCTTATAAACAGTTCTCTGAGGCAGAATTCCTTCTGTATTTTATAAAGGCCAATACTGGGGGGCTCATGTGGGTGGAGTGAGAATGTAAGACCTGGGGGGCTAGGTCCTAGTTCCTGGAGCCCAATGAAACACCAGTTTGATGCAATCAGCAAGGGATGCTTTATTGATCCATCTTGATGGGGTCTACCCAGCTCTATTTAGCTGGAGATCCCAAATAAGCAAAGCTTGGGTCTTTTATACGCTTACAGAAGCAGAACTTAGTACAAACATGATTGGTTAGTTGACCTTTAAAATGATTGGTTACTAGTTATTTTGTCCTTGATGGGGCAAGAGCTCAGCTTGGGACATCAGGTGCTGTCAGGTGTTCAGGACAGGTATGAGGGTGTGGTTTTTCTTAGAAAGTACAGAACAGTCCTGAGGCCATCTCGGAAGGTGCCAAGTGGCCAGGGTTGAAAAAACAACTTTTCTATCTTTTCAAGAACTCATGGCTAGAGGTTTTCTCCTGCACATATTTGCTAATTTGGGATGATGGAGTACATTTCCTTTACATGCTCAAGACATGGCTGATTTTTGGCCCCTTGAGACTGAACTGTACAGAAGAGAGGGGCTGCTAGCTGCCTTGACACAGCCAGAGGAGCATGCCCACAGGATGCAGAAAGAGACCCTGGATGCTAAGCACATGGTGCTGATCCGCGCTGCCCTAAAGCATCCTGTGCACTATTACTAATAGGCATTGCATGATTTTTTTTTATAGCTTGCGAGTTATTTTTGCGTCAGTACTAGCATTAGATTATTTCCTGTTGAATAAGAAGCAACACAGGCCTAAAGATGGAAAGAAAAGGCCGCTGTGGGGAGAGGTCTCTCTCTCCAGATGGAAGTTTTCTGCCAGATTGTGCTTTATGACTCAGAATGTGCCCAGATTATTGCAGCAGATGGGTGGCAGCCGGGCCCACTGACACTGCTCATCACTCAGCAGGCTCCCTCTGAACTCCTACTATGTGTCAGTCACTCACAGTAGGAAGCCAGGGTGAGTCAGTGTAAGCCACGTGCACCTAAGGCCCCATTCATCCACTCACTCACTCACACACTCACACACTCACTCACTCACACACTCACTCACACACTCACACACTCACTCACTCACACACTCACTCACGTTCGGTGTCTCAGGGGGGTTGCACACACGTAAACATGGAGCGCATTACCATACGGCACAACCAAATCAATTAGAAAGAGAAGAAAAAAAATATATACAGCTTGGAATTGGAGACAGAACCTGATTATACGTAGGACAGTCAGCAGACTTCGGGAGAAAAAGTGACATTTCGTCTTGAGTCTTGGAGTAGGAGGCAGGGGTTATTTGGGAAGAGAAAAGGGCAGGGCCACTCTAGCAAGGAGCTGGCCGTACTGCAGGCGTGGAACTCGGGTTCTATGCCTGGCAGGAAACAATAAGAAACTAATTGTGGGCACAGCTTTTGGCTCAAAGACAAAGGGTCTTCAGTCCCTGTTCAAGGGCTGGCTCCACTCTGCGTGCTGGGAGAGGCAGATGTCAGAGCTCTTTACTCTCTGTCCCTAATGGTGGTCCTTCCTGCTGGACCCAGGTGAGTCACAGAATCTTACACACTAGGTTTTAAGATGCCACACCCAAACTTACTGGAAGTGGCATACTGGGAAGTCTATTTATCGTGGTTTTTTTGTTTTGTTTTGTTTTGTTTTTTTGCCGCAGGCAAAGGGGATCTAATGTTTTCAACAGGCCAGTGTCAAGGTCAGATCTGATAGCTGGGGAATTCTGGAGCAAGTATCATAGAGAAGAAACTCGGTAGGAAGAGTCAGGAATCAGGGAAATGAGAAGGGAGCTACGGCTTGAGGCACTGGTTCTCAGGTCGGGTGCATATTGAAACCCCTGGTATGTTTTTAAAAACACCAAACCAGGGTTCCACCCCAGGCCAATTCTTCAATATTTTAATCCAAATA
This sequence comes from Acomys minous, assembly GCF_964271855.1. Lineage (NCBI taxonomy): Eukaryota > Metazoa > Chordata > Mammalia > Rodentia > Muridae > Acomys > Acomys minous. The sequence continues at coordinate 27,623,434 of NC_140495.1, forward strand.
CAATCCAAGCCAGAGCCTGGTGTGGTGGCGCACGCCTTTAATCCCAGAACTCAGGAGGCAGAGGCAAGTGTGAGTTCCAGGCCAGCCTCATCTAGAAAGTGAGTCCAGGACAGCCAAGGCTACACAGAGAAACTCTCAACAAACAAACAAACAGACAGACAGACAGACAAAAAACCAAACCAAACCAAAACAAAACAAAAATCCAAACCAGGTAGTTCTGTGTGCTCACTCGCTGCAATCTATTTCTGTTGGTCTTTCTTCATGAAAACATTTATTTATGTAGGTATTTAATGGGATCTTTATCCCCTTCAATATAGACTCAAAGATGAGAGAGAACGAATTGAAGATGAGGAAAAGTCTGTCAATATTAGGGGCGGGGTATTGATAATGAATGGGGTTTGATGCTTATTTAACTCTGTGCTTACTGATTTGTATACAGGTATATGAGTTCACTTACTGCCTCACATTTATCTTCTGGATGTTTATTTATTATTTGTAGTAAACAGATGGAGTAGCCAAAGCTTGGACACCTGGAGACATTGAGTCACCTTGTTCAAGATCATAGGGTAAAGAACTGACACCAGTTACAACTGCAAACTGTCATGTTTTTTGGAAGACTGATTGGTTAAGTGGGCATCTCTTTTACAGTTAGACTAGATTACTGTTGCCCATCAAGTGCTTTCACAATGTTTCCCAATTGTCTCAATTCTTCATGGTGTGCGTACTATACTATGGTTTGGAGAGGTGTGTTTTCTCTACTGTGATTCCTGTCTACTGCTTAAAAAAAAATTGTCCACAAATCAAAAACATCGTCACTTTGTTTAATCTTTCCCAGACGTCAGTAAAATTTGGCTTGCCAGATGTCATTTATCAACCAAATAATCTTCCCTGGCTGCTTAATTATCAGAACTGATAAACACAGCATTGTTGGTAGCTGGAACGTTCCCTGTGCGTGCTGGGTTCCTACCTTTTCTGAAACGTCTAGACTCTCCAGAATCTCTACACAAATAGCCAGCACCCAAGATGAACATCTAAACTGACAATCTGCATCCTGCGTATAAGGCTCCTGACCTGAGCTCAAGGCTGCCCAGCCTGGGTTCCTAGAGGAGCAGGTGTGTGTGACTGCAGCCAGCAAGCTTCGAGGCTGGCTAGTGATGAAGGATGCTGGGAGTGTGGCACACAGCAGAGTTCCAAGTACTGAACTCCGAATCTGTTGCCTTCGGGCATCAGTTCATTTCAATGCCTAACAATGGAATCTAGCAAGGGGCATTTAACATGTTTGTTTTCATTCGCTCTTTTGACAAGACTCCATGCTTTTCCTTAGCATCTGCTTCTAAAATTATCATGGGGAAGAGAACCCAACCCTTCCAGTTGGGTTCTTTCCAAGATTCCACACTGGCTGAGAGGACCTTAGCAGATGTTCTAGGAAGACAAGAAAGCAGAGGAGAAGCAGCAGTTCCCTCCCATCTCTAGGCAGAGGCAGCTTCCTTCGTTGATTCTGTATTGAAGAAAGTATTTGTTATAGTTACTGTGAGACACACTGCACTGGACAAGGGAACTCTCTGGGCAAAATATTTGTGTACGCCAATCAGCTGAATTTATTAATTTAATCACCTGGAAACCCAATCTTGATCCTGTACACATCCTCAAAGGTGACTTGAACTTAGCTGTCACAAAGGCCACCGACTTGACTCTCAGGTGAGCATAGCCAGCAGACAGTTGGCATAAAGACTTTGTTACTGAATAAATAATCTTGGCTACTAGGTTTTGAGAAACATCATTAGCAAAGGTAGTTTGAAGCCAACGTGCTGAAAAGTAATAGACTGCCCAGGGAGAAGAGAGGCAACCCTGGCGTAGCCCACACTGTAACTGTGAATTCTCACAGCGAGCCAGTGTAGACTCTAGAGTTTAACAGAGTTTGCTTCACAATCCAGTTTGCTCCTTGACTTTCTGTGTGATGTCAAGCCTCGGTGTTCTTTTCTAAAAAGTGGGCTGAATCGCAATGCAGGATTCATAATGTCTGGGTGTATTAAAGCAATCATATGTGCAATGGTCATAGACAAAGAACACAGTAATGATGTTTCTGTTAGGAAGTGACCCAAGCCATTTTTTTTTAGAAGTCAAAATCTTTTCAGGCCACAAATATAATTTATTTAATTATAAATTCTATAAAGAAGATTTGCTAGGCTGGGGCTAAGAGCACAGAAGGCTGTAACTTTTGGAAAATTTCACAAATAACTTCATGTCTAAAGCCAAACAAGCTTTTAGGATTAAGGCAAGCTTGCCCACTTGTGCCACTTATATTGAACAGTATAACAATGGAGGCCCCAGACAGACAGGTTAAGTACGAAAAAGAAATAAAAACACTTCATCTGAAAAGAAGTAATGAAATGAGCAACTCTTACACATTGAAAATCTTAAATAAAAATACCACAGAAGACTATTTGAACTAACCATTAAATCAGAAGGTTTCAGAATACAAAACCAACATGAATTAGTGTTCCATATATTAATTAACAATGAATAAGACAGAAGGGAAATTAAGGCTTCAGTCCCGTCAATGAAATGGTAAAAAAAAAAAAAAAAAAGAAAAAAAAAGAATAAATACTATATAAAATAAACAAATAATAAGTGAATTAAAAATAAAAAACAAGCAAACTCAGGGAAGAGCCTAGAACAGTGTGAAGGCAAACACAAATAACTGGAAAGACAGTTTGCCAGCCTGTGTCAGAAGACAGTGTTGTGAAAAAGTCCACTCTACAGAGTGATCGAACAAATTCAGTAGCATTCTCACTAAAATTCTAAGGGTACTCTTTAAGAAACAGAAACAAAAACAAAAGCAAAAATCTTCTATCATCTACATGGAATCAGAAGGGGCTCCCAAGTAATGAAAACATGGTCGAGAAAGTCTAATGTTGGAGGCTTTATACTTCCTTATTTCAAAACACATTACAAAGCCACAATGATCAAAACAACTTGGCATTGCCATAAAGACACACAAATGGATCAGTGGAGTGGAGAGACCAGAAATACATTAATCTTGTATATAAGTTCATATTGCCTTCCAGGAAGTATCAAGAACATATAATGGGGAATGGTCAATTTCTCCAACAAATGACTTTGGAAAACTGAGCATCTATGTAAAACACTGAAGTTGGATGCCTTATCCTTCTTATACCTTGTGACGAAAACAAACTGAAAATGGATGAAAACCTAAAAGTACAAAAACTCATAGAAGAAAACAAAGAGAAAAGGCTTTGAGACACTAGGCTTGGAAATTACATTTTATATGACGTCAAGAAGAGTCAAAGGGAAAGTAAGCCAACGATGTGATATCAAACCCTAAAGCTTCACCAGGAAAGGAAACAATCAACAGAACAGAAAAACAACCTACAGAATGGGAGAAGAGACCTGTGAGCTGTGGATAGGAGCTGTTATAACACCACCTTCAGGGCACATAAAGAAGGCTTGTGAATGGACAACAGACATGAACAACCCAACTGCGACAACGGACAGAGGTCTGGTGAAACACTTACTCCAGGAAGGTATGCCAGAGATTCAGGAGCTTAGGAAAAGATGTTCAGCATCACTGCTGCTCAGAGGGGCTAAAGGCACAGGGGGAGACATCAGCTCACATCCAGTAGGAGGCCTGCTTTAAGAACCCTCCCCTTGCCAGTTCATTTACCCTAGTGGGTCTCAACCTTCCTAATGCTGAGAGCCTTTAATATACTTCCTCATGCTGTGCTGACCCCCCAACCATAAAAGTTCTTTTCAATGCTACTTCGTAACTGTAATCTTGCTGCTGTCTTGAATTGTAATGTGCACATCCGATGTGTACCCCTGTGAAAGAGGGTCAGGACCACACAGGTTGAGAACCTCTCATTTATCTGATTTCATCATTCACAAAACTCTTAGATCAGGCAGGCTGTGCCCAGATATATCAAGGCATGTTCTTAGGGCTTGGATTTTTTTTCCCCCTGGGCTTTTGGGTAGATTTTATAGCAGAAATGCCCCTGGCACACGTTAAGCAATACAGACCTCTTGGGCTTTCCTCCAGACAGCCTGAGCCCCAGTGTTTAGATGTGAGACAAATAAGCTTGTGCTCAGGCATCTGGAGCCCTTCTGCCTTTGGAAGCCCTGAAAGGCAGCCTCTGTGAACCCTGAGGAAGGTCCATGGAAGCCGCAGAATAGAGCAAGAGCAGCTTGTGGTGGCTTTGGCCATTCACAGCATTTTTCTTTTGAGAGTTGAGCCTTCTCTGTCAGGAGATGAGCAGCTTTGAAAGTCAGGGTCAGCTTGCAGCCAGTTGTGGCCCTGGACGCAAAGTCACATGTTTCCAGGAGGCCTGTCCTTGAGGGTATATGAAGAGAGGAAAGATCCTTGAACACCAATTAAGTGGCTTGTTTTCTAAACACTAGAGCAATATGCAATAAATCAAAAGTCTTTAAAAAAAAACATACGTGTGTGTGTGTGTGTGTGTGTGTGTGGTGTGTGTGTGTGTGTGTGTGTATGTGTGTGTGTGTGTGTGTTTGGCAGTCACACTCCCTTACCCCCACTGGACTACCAGGTTCCTTATCTAGAGACCTGGAGAGTTTCAAGAAGGAAGAGAGCATTCATGTTGGTTGGAATGTCGAAGTGTTATGGACGTCACCCGGCCAGGCTTAAGTCTGTTTTAAGATCCTTCCTTGTAAGTGAAACAACATTCTGCTTTCTGTAATGCTTCCATTTACACAAAGCTCATGGCCCAAAGAGACAGTCATTAGTAACAGTTTGGGTCCAATTTGGTCTTTACGTTATTCAGCGTCAGACTGATAAGCAGACAGGGTAGTGCTATATTTAAAAACACTTGTGTGAATCCCAGGGCGAGACCAGGGAGAGGGAGAAGAGAGGGAAGGAGAGAGAACAGGGTGTGAATGAGATGGCGGCTAGTCAGCTTAGTTTAATCCTATGTTCAGATTAACTCGTCCTCAACCTAAATCAGACCTTGGGACACATATACACACATCTCAACATAACTGGTTAAAACAACGACACACCTGGCTAGACCCCATGGCCTCACAGGTGCTTGCCTATGCTCACAGCAACCACTGGGCAGGGGAAAAGAATCAGAATGGACGGACAATTTTTATGCTCCGGACAATGGACGGACAAATCTCTGAACCAAGAGATTTGAAGACACAACTTGCCCAAGTCACGGGGAGTGGGGGGGGTGGGGGGGGTGGGGGGGGTGGGGGGGGTGGGGGGGGGGTGGGGGAGAACGAGCCAGGGGTTCAGATCTTGCTTTTAAAATTGGCATTCTACAAAGGCACATCACTGTTCTACAGCCTGAAAGGATAGCCTGTAGGTTGAGGCTGGCTCTGTTTCTGTGCTCTACCGAGTTTCACTGGTTTACTGGTAAATTATAGACAAGAAGTAGTTGAGAAATCTGGGATCCTTCAGATGCCATATTTAAATCTTACCGATGCCTCACACACAAAGCACCCTGCCGGCTGACAGCCTGAGGCATGGTATTTTGGTTTGCTTATGCTACTACCAATGGTTTTTTTTCCTTTCACTCATCACTAGTAATTATTTGTGAGTCCCCTGGAATTCCGCCTTCCTCTATCTCACAATCTCTTCATTAGCCCTCCCTCCTGATGTGGACGGTCCTTGGAGAGGGCCCCTCCAGCATCCTTCTCTGCTTGTATGCATTGTCTGGCATCCTTTTCCTGGCTTAATTAATTGTAATGTGCACAGCTTCGTGTGAAGTGAAGGGCTGGAAGGGAAGAAGTGCAGCTCGCGCAGCCCGCTCACCTGTGGTCCCTAGCTCAGGGCTAGGTCTGGGGGCTTTCTCTGCTCGAATTGCAGGCTGCTCATTTCTCACTTGGTGGCTAGCAATCCTTTCCCTCTCAGTCTCTCTTTATCTTACACTCCCCACCCTTTGCACTGACACCTACTGTGTGAATAATTTCCAGATCCTTTCCCCTCCATTGTTCTTGGTGGGGGGGGGGAGGAGAGAGGCAGGGGGGCTTCCATCACACCATATTGCCACATCATTTAAGAAGGTGTGGTACCTGGTGAGCAACTGTGAGTGAGAGCACACCTCTGGGCTGTTCTCCTCTGGAGTTCTCACAGATGTGGCCACAGTCTCCCTCCCTCCAACCCCTCCAACCCCCCCCTCCCCCACTGCAAAGCTGAGCGTGGCTGCATTCAGTTCCCATTGCAGCCTTTGTGGTCACAACTATTGCTCAAGACACCTCTTTCTTCTAATTATTAATAGTACCCTGGAAGGGACAACTGCTTCTGGAAAAAAATGGTGCTGTCGGGCTGGTGGGCTGTGCTATTCACAGCTATAGCTTCCAAAGGGTGTTAGCTGACATGATTTAAAAAGGCAAAGACTCTTAGAAAGTTGACATCTCAAATGCACTGAGGAGACAATACAGTGAACTTGTTGCATGTGTGACACTGTAAACAGAATAGTAACAAGCGACTTGGAAAGCCATGTTGGAAGTCCCCAGCGCTGTTGGGTCCTGCTTAGTCCCCTATGCATCCTTGTGCACTGCCAGTTGCTAACACACTGTAATTTCATGCTTGACCAGCTTAATACAGCCCCAGGCTCTGGATATTCTGTACACAACCAGGTCAAACCACAGACGTTAAATGCCAAGCAAACAAACCATAAAAGAAAGACAATGCCCACCACCAACCTGAACCACAGCGAGTCTCTCCCTGAGATTCCTCAGAGTTCCTGCTAGCCTTGAACTGAAGGGCTCTTCTCCTTCCTCGCAGATTAAACTTTACGTAGGTTATTTCTGAAGCGCCTGCCCTGGCCAAGCACCATGGGCCTGTAGGCTGTAGCTCGGAGGACACTGGCACTATTGGACACTTGCAATTTCTCAAAAGAAAGCCAGCTGGTATTCTCTTCAGCCATTCTGTAGCCAGCGGGGCCTGGGAGAGAGTCACGGAGACGCCAGTTGGATCTTAGGTAGGTTTCCCATAGTTTTCGGCACCTTCTTCAGGATTCTTACTGAACCCTGTTGGGGGACATTGGCTCAGATGCAGCTACCCTTTCCCAGGTGTAGCTCCATGCTAACTCCTCTCCATCCTTCTGTAGTCACCAGTCTGTACTTCACAACAGACTCAGAAAAGGCCTTCTGCTTTGGTCTAGCTGCACGCACTTAAGATTCTCTTGAGGCCTTGAAACCATTACCAGGACCCTTTCATCTGCTCTCAGGTTAGAGTATACATGGGTTAGCAAGAGAACTGCAAAGAAGACACACTGAAAACGTATTGAGAGGTGTTGGTCACCCTCAGGAATGGCTTTATTCATTTAGCTATATTTTTACACAGTAAGAGTCATCTGAATTTAAGCACTTTTGCTGGTAAGAGAAGCATAATTAAAGCTGAAAAGGACCCTTAATTCTAAGAAAATTCTTGAAGAAATCCTTAACAAAATTCCGAAGACTGTCTCTCTCATTATCCTTAAGGCTGAATAGTCTGTCCAAATACCTTTTGGCACTTCCAGTAAATATAATAAATTCTTTTCTCTGAGGGTGTCTCAGGGCAGCATTAATTTGGGATGATTGGGAGGCAATTCTCTTTAATTAGGATCCTTCCCACAGTTCTTTAGGGCCTCTGTCGTGCAGGCTCTTTTGAGCCGTGAGCTCTAGGATGCTTAGCTCCTGTGAACTTTGGTCTTGGGAATGCACACCTGAGATGGGATCAGTTTGGGAGCCTCTGGTACCTGCAGTCTGGGGAACTCAGGAGGATTTTACAGAAGTAATAAGCAATTCAGTGGAATGGGTTGCAAAGCAGCGTAGAAGACTCGCTCCAGGCTACGACTGTATAATGCACATTTTGATGGGAGAATGAAGGGTCCTGGAATAATTGTTATTTCCCACCTACGAGTCTGAATACACACGTCAGGAGGTGACACGTTCCTTGCCTTAGCGCTGAATAAATAGCAAAAGCTGTGCAGAACGGTTGCAAAGAGACGTGGAAGGGGTCAACACTAGGTACAAAGCTGAGAGTTAAACTCAGAGTTTCTGAACCTTGCTCAGGCACACTGAAAATTTACTCATTTACAGAAACAGCTCTGACAGGCAAGTGCAGAAAATGATGCTAGGCAGGGATTAGGATCTCTTACAATTGTGATTTATTATAAGGATTAATGTTACAGATTGTAAATTATCTGACTTTTTTCCACCATGTACTTACAGGGGCAGGAACACAATAGAGTCTGAACATACTTACTTTATGGGTTTCCTCTCAACAAAAACAATACAAACTTTAGAATATAAAACAAACATAATCTTTTTAAAAGAGGTCTAAATAAGACAGGCCCTAAAAGGTGAGCTGCGTTGGATCTTGGGAAACCTACCTCTGGAAGGTAGGCTGTTTTATGGGGCGCCATGCCATGGGTGGACCCATCTCTCCTTGAATTTGGAAGAGGCAGGCAAAGATACAGAAGGAAACTGCAGTTCTATGGCTCATCCTTAACACTTCATAATAATCGGCCCATCACCTCGGAGGAGGCTGGATCCCTTTGGAGAAGATCCATCAGTGGAACAAAGGCCGGGACTTCTGATCATACTAGGCTCTGGGCCAGAGTTGCTGGCCTGGAAGTCTCCAGAGTGCATGGCCGACCCCTCCCAGGCTATTACTTGACTACTTTAGATACGAAGCTGCAATCAGTGCCACTCTCATTGGGGCAGCAAGATCTGTGTCTACAGCTGAGACAACCTCCAGGACAAATAGCCACCCACAACCAGAGTCTATGGGACTAACACAAGCAAGTCGTCAAAAGTAGGCAGAGCCGAAAAAAACACACACCCCATTGTAAAACGCCACCTTATCTCAAAAGATGGATAAAGCTGAAAGTGAGCTACAAAAATTCCTACCCAGAGATTTATATTTAACCACTCAGGCTAGGTATAGCGTGTCTGCATGTCTTCAGGCTGAGTCACATATGGAAGGCGGGCCACACATGCATGTGCATATAAACACATGTAAACATTTGTCTACTCTTGAGGTTATTTACTCTTCTTGCCTCACCTGCCTGTGAGCAAACTGTCAAAGCAATCCTCAGATATACTAGGTGTTATAATCCTCAATTCTCAGTAATATAAAAATTACTGTAATAATACGAGCGATGTCATTGGGGTCTATATGGCACTAGCACTTTGAGTGCTCAAATCTGCAACTATCCTATTTTCTAATCTTTAGTCTTTCATTCTCCAAAATGACCAATTCAGGTTAGGCACTCAGAGGAGGAGGTAAGGGCTTTTAAACCTTAGATCATTCCACTGTGCAGTGTATCTTGTAGACTCAATACAATGAGAAGAGATATATATATATATATTTCCTGCTTTCTCCTTTTCTATTGTTGAGAAGACTAATTGTGTGTGGTCACAAGCACATGAATATGTGTGTGACAGAAAATGTTAAATTTTTTTTTCTTTTTTCTTTTCAGGTTGGCAGGAGCAGTGGTGGTGGTGGAGATTCTTTTAAAATTCTTTTCTTTTCCTAAGATGAGTGCGGGAATGAAGGGTGAGAGTAAGTTGCTCTACCAACATGTTAAGGGGGCAAAAGTAACTTTCAACCGCTAGGCAAGAGCTGCCACGAGTGGAAGTCGATCAAATCAATGAAGTGGCTTCGTAAAGTGGTGTTGGCTGCAGCAGGAAAATTCCAGAGAGAGAGAGAGAGAGAGAGGGAGAGAGAGAGAGGGAGAGAGAGAGGGAGAGAGAGAGAGAGAGAGAGAGAGAGAGAGAGAGAGAGAGAGAGAGAGAGAGAGAGAGCTGTGGGTTCCCTATTGTGCCCCTTCATGACGTTCTGCTGGAACCTGGGGCTCCCAGGTGATATGCCTGCCACTGACTCCACTGGTGTCCAAGGCGTTCTACAGTTACCTAAAAAGGGAAGCACTTTTTTGTTTGCTTGCTGTACATGTAAGATGAAAGAGCAAATTTGTTGTCACCTGTGGGATTTACCCAGGCTGCACTTCTATGAGCCAGGGACCTTCTGTCAACGAGCAGAGATCTGAACACTCACCTAACTATCTAAGCAATGGTCCATCTAAACCAGAGATTCTCAACTTGTGGCTTGCAGCCCCTTTGGCAACCTAAAAATATTTACATCACAATTCATAACAGCAGCAAAATTATAGCTATGAAGTAGCAAGGAAAATAATGCTATGGTTGTGGGGGTGGGGGAAGAGTCACCACACCATGAGGAACTGTATTAAAGGGCCCCAGCCTTAGGAAGGTTGAGAACCACTGCTCTAAACTTAAAGTCGGGTGTACTGATCAATGTCTGCCTCAGTTTGCAAGTTATGGCTGAAAGAATAGCTTTACCCAGCAAACCCACATAACTCCCGGGATAATTATGATGCCAGCTTCTGTGCTGGACACCATTTAAACGAATGATTACTTACAGAAATGACAGCAGGGAGAAGAGTCATGTGAATTGGCGGCGTTCAATGGATAGTTCCACTTACACCTCATATTGGGATAATTTATGGTGGTTTTCTCTGATGTCATCTGTTGTTCAGGTCACAATTAGTCATGATCTATATTAACCGAAGGGTGCTTTGTATACTGGCAGAGGGAAGCGTATTATTTGGGAAAGTGCCTATGAATACTGAGCTTTCAATAATGGTACAAGAGATTATTTGCAAAAATGTAGTGCTTATTTCCCAAACAATTGAAACTCTTTTCATTCTCATGTGGCTTTGTGAAGGAGTATATTTTCTGTACTAGTATACAAACAGTCACGACTAAAAGAGACTAGGAAACAATATTTATTCTAGCTGTGTAGTGCTCTTTGCTCAAAGAAAAAGATAATATTTTAAAATATATTATGAGATAGCTCTTTTATAGGCCACAGTACAGATCTTTGGAAAATCCAGTGTGAGCATGGTTATTCCATGAGCAGGATATTAACTTTAA